>NC_050173.1:41254119-41587333 GCF_008315115.2 Sander lucioperca | reverse complement strand
GCATTGCTATTATGATGGCGATTTGCTAAGCAGGAAGGAGAGATTTTCAGGAGAAGAAACTGATCACTCGTGCGTGTTGTGAGAATTCAAGTGAAAGCGCACAAGCAGATCATATATGGCACGTGCACTATGCCACTATGTAATAATTTTATTTTTAATCTTTTGCATGTTTGTGTGCTGCTGCAGGTCCCTGTGTGTGTGTAACAAGCATAGTGTGCACACGCTGTGCACGAGCCTAAAATATTTGCGCTGTTAAAATAACAATGAAATGCTGCGTTATTGACTTTAGACCAAGTTTTTGTTGGTCAGTGGCGTGATCACTTTCCGCTGCCTCAAGATAGCAATACGCCAAGAATGCACATGGGCACAGATGGGCGCAGGTGCATTTGCTATTTAGATGACGTGGGCACTGGATGGGAAATTGACATCTGCGTCGGTCCTAAACTAGCAAAGACACTTGCGTTGGGCTTTGCGCTGCTCTGCGCTGGGTGCAAGGTAGAGCCCGTAGTCTTCAACCCCAACCAACGTTGCCTCAAGTTCTGTCGGGCAGCTCCCTCTGGAGCCACATGAGGCTTTATACAACCTTTTTCTTTTGTTACACATATGCAGTTCTACACCCAATGTCTGTAAACAGACATTGATATGTAAAGTCCGTGGAGTTTCCCTTTATAATAAAATGCTAGTCTGTCAACATGCTATTTTAGAGACATTTTCTTTCCCAAATCAAGGCCTTCCAAAGCATTCTTCTAACACTGTTTATTAATCACAAGTCATTAAACAGTTCCTTCAACACACTACACCCAATGAATTACCATTTCTTCTAACTGAAAAACGCTGAAAGGCTAAAGAAAGCCTGATTCTTTCTAAGCTAAACTAATTAAACAACTATACCAATAAAAGTGAGAGTTGGTGGCAATGGCTGTAGCTATTAACTCTTGGTTTTGCATTTAAATAACAAGCTCTTTACTCACAGCAGAGTAGCCTGCTGCTACTGTGTTGCTTCTTTTGACAAATAGCTTGAATCAAATAAATTATTTTCCCTCAATCGATACAGAGCATACGAGTCCTTTCACTCTGACATGTATTTCCATCCAGGTGGGGACTTGACCTCCACATTATGTGAACAGTTCAAGGCAATTAATAAGAGGCAATGGCTGTGCACGGTGGAACCTGGCCATCCGCTTGCTACATATGAAACCTATGTGACCAGACATTTGTCACAAGCAAGGTCATTGAGCATTCCAAGCCAAATGACAATGTCTATGTCCTTCATGTATTGTTACCAAACAAAAAATCAATACCACCTACCATGAAAATACCACTGACTAAAAGCCACCTTGACAGATTCACAGCCACTATGAAAATATACTATTATAAAGATTTTTAAATAATGAAAGCGATGGTGAACTATTGAGTGTAAAAGCTGTGTGTGCATGAAAAAGTTTCACAGCCTAACTACATGCCACCCTTAGCATCTGCTTTCTACAGAACTGTGGAAAAAGGTCATACATTTCATCCATGAATAATGTTGACCAAAGCAGCATTATACTAAAGTGTTCCAGTGGGAGTCTTACAGTTGATGGTTATATTACAAAACTGTTACCATCTCCTTGAATGGTGTTAACTCAGCTTGTGATGGATGATGCATCATTAGATAGATAGATAGATAGATAGATAGATAGATAGATAGATACTTTATTCATCCCGAAGGAAATTTTAGGCATCCAGTAGCTTACACAACAAACACATATACACACATACATAAGAATAAAAATAAAAATCACTCACAGAAATGCAATGACCATGATAAGGTGCTATGGTAGACTGTGTGCAATGGTGATAGTGCAAAAGTGAACAGTGCAGGGATTGAACAGTGCAGTAGAGGATTATTAAATATTAACTATGACTATGAAATATTAACATAACATATTAACTGACTGATTGAATAAGAATGAGAACAAAATATAACAGGGAATAAGTTAAAGATGTAGACGTTATGACCACAGTCCAGATTGTGTAGGAGGGCTAATATAGCCTATAAGACAGTTGTACAGCAGACAAAGTGATATAATGGTAGGGGCTGAGAGAGACAGGCTCATGCTGAAAAGTCCATTTCTCCCCTCCCCTTCTGTGTGGTATAGTACGTATTACAAAAGGAGCAGACTTTAGATGACTCTGAAAGGAAAATTGCATTGAAAAGATTGCACGGGGGGGAATGGAAAACTGGGTCATATTTGGTAATAAAGCTGTATTTAAAAAAAATAGGAGACTGTCCATGATTGAATGAAAACCTCCCGTCTTCATTACTATGGGGAAAACCACTATGTAAAATACAATACAATTTTATCTATTTGAAGTTGTTGTTACCTGTAGAAGGATTCCGGATCTTTTTTAGAAAGTTTAAGTGACTGTGTATGACAACCAAAGCCCAGTTCAGACCAAAGATTCGCAATCTGCAAGTTCTAAAACCTGCCAGTTTACACCAACGCGATTACACATGACGATGATGATAGCAACACTCTCTGTACCTCCGTTCTAACTTCCGACTTTTCATGCTTTTTAGCTGAATATCATGAATGAGGATGGTGATAGTGAGATACTTGCTACAGTTGCATTTCTAGTAGTGGTAAAACGGCGAAAACAATGTTTTATTTCCCTGATTCACTGCTTTCTCTTCAGTCACTCTCTAGCTCGCTCGACCATATACCGTGCTCGCGGGTGCTCCAAAACTCTGCCTTTTCAACCAGTTGACAGTTTGTAACTCATAGATATAAGATGGTTAGTTGTAACTGACTTTCCAGCTGACTTCACTATTGGCTGTTAAAACAGGTGACATGCCTGTCATTCTAAAAACCAGCCACTGGCGACTTGGCAAGCTGAGTCACAGGCGACACCATCAGCTGGCTTCAGTCGAGCTGAGACGGGTCAGTTCAGACCACTGCAACTTTTCCCTGCAACATTCTAAAACGCTTTTGTCTCATAACGAATCTGAAATGGGCTTTACAGATGCAGGAAACACTTACATGTAAGGATTTTTTATTTAATTTCAGGGACCGTTCGGTATTTATGGAATGGACCACCGGAGGAAAATAGGGGAGGGTCATGTCTTTTTATTCTTTGTTGATGGGAGGGTCACCCAACTTTTGTATTCATGAGAACAGCAAAATTACAAAGTGGCTTGTTTGATGCATATTTATCCATGTAGCTCCATGTAGCTCTCTCAGTCTCGGCCCCTATCGCTAGCAAATGGGTCCCTCCCTGTTTAGTCAGCCAGACAATTTGAGCTGTAGCTTTATAGACCGTGGGATTTCCCAAACTGAATAAATCCTGCTCGCACATATAAACTAGTGTTGACGAACTGACCGAAGAGCCGGTTAATTAACCCGACTTGTGTCACTGAACTGGGAGAATCGAGTGCCATACGTCAATGAACCGACTCACTCCTGTTTTTTTACCTCATTCGTGCCGTTGTGTGTAGCTGGTATTCTTCTGCTACTGTGTGTGTAGTAATCTAGCTCAGTAGCGCCTCCGCTGGAATGGTGCTAGAATCAATCAGGAAATGGCCTAGACCGCGCACCAGGCTACTGAACGAGACCGAATGTAACCGTGCAACTGGCCGCTCGAGTCTAATGTAATCAAGCGGTGTCTTGGTTCTCGGCAAGTTTAAGTTATCAACCGATCCCAGAAGCCTTTATGTCTCGTGCATTTTAGAATTGTGTTCATGGAAATGCATAGGCTACATTACCAAGGGGAAAGTATTATATCACATACAAATACACGTAATGTTATCTTGGTAGTTATGTTAAGTTAAATGTTAGAAGTGAATGTTGCTACATGGTAGTTAGACTGTGCACCAGGCTACCGAATGTAACCGTGGTCAGTGCGTGAGTCTAGTGTCGGTCAGTATGAGTGTGTAAATAGTATGTCGAGACCGAATGTAACCGCAACCGCTCGAGTCTAATGTAATCAAGCGGACATCTTGGTTCCTGGCCAGGGAAGTAAACGCGCAATCACCCCAATAAACCTAACCCCATGCAATAATGCAGTAAGTGTGCATTTAATTTCCATGCTTATTGTGTTTCCATAACAATGTTAGTGAGTAAATCTACTGAAATGACCACCACACCATAACAGTGGAGTGTGGTGCGTAAGATCAGAATGCAGAGGTTTGGTTACGCATGTCATGGCTGTTTAAAAACAATGGACATTCGTACATCTTTGCCAAGTGCAAACCCGTATAGAAGGCTCCAATGTAATATTGGGGAGGGTTATCCCTTTTTTCCCAATCATTTGGGAGGGTCAACCAAAATGTATCACTGGTGGAGGGAGGGTCAAGTCTGAATATAAATAACGAACAGTCCCTAATGGCACTTTTCCATTACATGGTACCTGCTCGACTCGCCTCGACTCTACTCCCCTTTTTTGGTTTTCCATTACGAAAAAAAGTACCTGGTACCTGCTAACAGGTACTTTTTTTAGTACCACCTCAGTCGAGCTTAGTCGATACCAAAAGGTGATGTGAAAGCGACAGACGGGGGTGTCCTGAACAAACCCGCTGATTTGAAATAGTTTAGCCAGCTGTGTTTTTTTTTTTTTGCTGCCTCTAGCTTCATTTGAAACAAAATGTGTCTTCTGGCAACAACAACATACCTTCGACGTTCTGTGTGTGTGTCGCGTTAGTCGCTGCGGCGCCGCTTGTTTTACAGTTCTGCGCAGGCTCCAGGCAGAGCTTTTGCCGTAGCCTATGTAAGAACTGTAAAACAAGCTCAAGTGGCCTGATGTTTATACTTGTGCGCTGGTGTGTGCGTCGAGCGGCATATGAGACGACCAGCCACGCTGAGGCGGTACTAAAATCTGCAATGGAAAACGGATGCACAGTGTGTCGAGGCGAGTAGAGTCGAGGCGAGTCGAGCAGGTACCATGTAATGGAAAAACGCCATAAGTGTGCTAATTCTGTGTGCCATAAGACAAGTTAGGTTTCGTGACATGCAAGAGACAAACACACCTGAAGTTAGCAACTGCCATTACGTGTTCTGCTTTCTTTCACACAGTTGAAATAACAAACACACAAAACCATCCATTGAAAAAGTTAATTTTTAAAATGCGTTTTAGTGGAGGTGTGAATTTATTTTAATTATTTTAATTTAAATTAACATCAACATTTAGGGGGCAGCCCTAGTTTGTCAAAAAGCCTCCTCAGATAAAATCACTGAAGTTGTTTTTGCTAAAGTGATTACCCCGCTAGTTATATAGAGTAAGCAGGCAGGTTGCATTGTGATGTGTCCCACACAGCTCGAAAGCAATGTGGGTGGCTATACAACCCAAAGCTGGGTTTTACAAGACTCAGAATCCTATCAGTAGATCTTGTTACGACTACATGGATTGGACTGAAATATACAATATATTTCTGCTGAGTTGTTAATATTTCCCTAAATGCCTGTTTTGACACAGTTTGGTTTAGTTCATTTGAGAGATTATCGTAGCCATTGTCTAATTAATGCCGACACTGACTCCCCTGTGTAGACATGTACTGTTTGGATACTTGGGGCTGGGGCTGGGGAGACTGTATGTACGTGAATGTGTGAATGCGTGTGCAAAAGCAGTTTGTGTGTGTGTGTCTGTGTGTGTGTGTGTGTGTGTGTGTGTGCTCCTTTGACGTTGCTGACCTTCATATCCCCTGGTTATGCCAGCAGCCATTTATCTTTTATTCATTCTGCCATTTGTGACTAAGGCAGCTTCTCTGGCACTGATGCTTGTCAAAACAGACCCTGTCCCATGATATGCAGCATGCTGCAGCTTGAATGGCCTGTGCTCTAACAGCTGCAGTTTCCACAGCAATAATTAAACTTGCTGGTTCCATTACCAGGAATTCACCAGCCACTGTTACTGTTTTTTACAGCCAAAGCAAATTCTGTAATTCAATAGATCTTCGTCTTGGTTTGCTGTCTGCAGTGGCTCACAGAAAAGACAAGCTTACCAGCCACCACTGTTGTTCACACTCTGCTAGTTTCATGAAGCTTCAGACTGAGCATGCAGCACCAACATCTGTCAACAACTCTCCAACTGACAGGTGTACCTGCTAAAATAAATTGATGCGTTGCTTCTAAGCTCCTTCCTTATGTTTAATTCTCTCCACCTGGCTATGTAAGCTTTAAATTATTCAGTTTTCCAAGTTGTTATTAGAAAACAAAAGCTTTGGACGTTTCTTTAGCCCAGAAACAACCGAGATGTAAAAACACAACATATACAGATAGGTAGCAAATAAAAAAAAAAACATTTTCCTCAATTAGTGTTTGGAAAATGGTGGCGGAGAGCATTGTCTAACACATCGGTACAGAATTTCCCATGGGTGTGCAACTGGATTGAGAGCAGGTGACTGCAAAAGGCCATAGCCTATGAATGACATAATTGACTCCTCGTGTGTGGAGGCATTTGCATTCATTATGTTTCTCCACTCATTATTCAGGTTTTTCCTTCATTTGCCATCCGTCTGTATCGAAAAGAATTTGTTCAGTCTTCCTCTAGAACACTGGTATTGTTCATGCAGTACTGAGAAGCTCGCTAAATCATCTCTAATCAGTTTAAATTAGTTAAGTCTTTTGTTTACACTAATTATGTGTCTGTACATGGTAGAATTTGAAAAGATCCTCAAATGTTTCCAATATTTCCTTCGCTTTAAATCAAAGAAAGACTCATAACTGTTACATCTTGCACCTTTTCAGTCACAGTAATAAATATTTCAATACCAGGGAATGATGTTTTTACACCTTTGGACTTTACAAGGTCACACAAAATTGAGATGAAAACGAAAATGGCTTGATAGCCTCTGTGGAAGCCCATTGATTTTACTGACAGTGTTCTCTCAGCCTCTTACACCCCAATGATGGTTAGCATCAGGATCAGGATTACACTAAGCATCTCATTTAAATGCTCACTGATTGCTGATGTTTCGCTTGAAGAATTGCTGTAAGAATTCTTTTAAACAAAAATGAGTTCCCTACACATCAGCCAATGACATGTGATTCGCCTCTCGGGTCATTCTGCTTCTGCTTAACTAGTCATCAGCTCTCAGCGAGCACCCAGTTCTACTGAGTGGAGATCTCATTACCGCTTTCACTAAATCATTCTTGCCTGACCATCCCCAACAAAGTTCATTTGTCTGCAGCAGCTATTATTCCATATTTTTCCCCGAGTAGATATGTACGATGTGGCAGTGATGTCACCTTCCTCCCCTGAGACTTGAAAAGCATCTCGGTGAACAACAAGGTTTTTTCTTGTGGGTTGATTGACATCAGCTAATATAACTGTTATGAGAGGAGAAACACTTCCAGATCTAACAATGAGAAGTTGAAATGACACGTGTCAACCTGTAGTTCTAGTCATTATTTTCTTTTTTGCCTCGACTCTTCTCTGCTGAACCTTTCATGTAGTTAACTTCTTTGATCTTGAGCCTTTGATGGCGGATTGTAAATACAACACCATCATGTTTTCTGTTGCTGTCAGGGTTAGCTCTTGATACCAGTGTGATGGATTTGTTCGTACGTTTCTTTGTGGTTAAGGGGCTGCTGCTCTCTTAGTTTGAGGCAGTGAAATGTTGCACGACTGTCACTATTTGTGCTCCCCTTGGGGAAATAATCCTTAGCATTTGTTATTGTGATTCAGAAAACCATAGACATGCTCAGATTTGGGTTTGCTGAATATAAACAGCAGCTTATTGTTTAATAATGTCAGTCTTCAGGGGGATTCTAGTTTTCACAGGTACTAATTGGCTTACATTTGAAACATTGCATCCAATTTTAGGAATCGAAAGTTCAATGCTTTTAATAATGCACCTTTTCAGCACCTGGGAGTAATTTAGGTATTTATTAAATATCTGTTTTTAGACATCCCGTTAACTAAATATTTTTTGTAATCCAAACAAAGCAAAAACATACTTTCCTATCAGCTCTTACAGTAGTGATTGTTACAACTTTATTATAAATATTCTCTCCCTCTCCTAACCATTCTGCCTCTCCTTTTATCTTGCTTTCCCAGATGATAACTGCAGACTGAGTGACTACCGTCGGCTGAAAACCAAGATTCTGGATTTGCATGACAAACGACACATGGGGTCTAACATCCATGGGGCCCACAAGGACAACATGGCTGCAAGGAAGCAACTGGTTGATATGATGTTCAAACGCTTTGATGCAGATAACAATGGTCAAGTAGATGCCAGTGAGCTCTCACAGGTAAGGATATTGAGCAACAGATGAGCTTTAAAACACAAAGGATATCTTAGTAGTAATGCTGATCTTATGGGATTTCAAAAAATAATATACAAATCAGGTTCTTCTCCCAAAAAGAAGCTGTTTAACATTTTGTAATCACACTTTTCTTTTCAAGACACTCCACAGCACCTCTTAAGCCTGTCAAGACCACAGAGTCGTTTTTTTATTTAAATATCAATCCAAATGGAGACTACAAATGCACAAACTGTGTGTCATCATCATCATAAAACTAGAACTAAATTAAAAAAACATTAAACTAGACACTTCGATGTCTGCCATGATTGTGCCAATTTAACTCTTCTTAGCCTTCCCTCTGGTAGCAGTGGTGCATGGCTTTAGGTAAATCTTTTGAAAAGCAATGTGGGTCAAAGGAGCTATGTGTTCATGGGAGGCTGCAGCCTTTGACCATTGCTGCCAAGAGGGTTGGTTGTGGCTGCCATGAGAAAGCAAGATATTATGTTTATAACAAATAAAGTCTCCCAGCCAGTACCTTAATACTGATCCAGTTTCCTGCTGATCCAGTAGGATATCCCATCTGCACAGGGGTCACCCTGGTTAGCTTTGTCAGTGCCCAACGGGGGAGTTCTCATTAGATTAATTTGAATATATTTTAGTATTTTGAGTTCAAAGCATCTACACAACACTTCAAAAATAGTGATATTTTTGCCATATTTTCATATAATTAACATATTTTTACATGTTTATACATTTACTTGGTGCCCCGTGCCAGCATGAGAGAAATCAATGCTTAGTGAATGAAATGCACAGTCAACAAACCATGTTGTGCTGTGTTTTATGGAATGATATTGTCAGTATGCTCTGAATGTGAATTTGAATATGCCCTTTAAAGCTATTGAATAGTACTTTCTATTCCTCTTGATGATGCCATTATTCTACTCCAGGCTAAGCAGTACCATTCCACCTCTCCCTAGGTGTTTGAATGACACATGCTAGTCAGTGATAATTAACGTCCATATGGAGAAGCTCTTTTCAGGGGTTCCTCAAGGGCTGCTTTTAGCCCTATTCTCCTTTTATCCTAGACGCATATGGGAATGTTGGCAGATGTTGATACACTATCAGCTACAAATGCTCAGAGAAAAGAAGATAAGTCAGCATTCAATTCTGGAATAGTCAGAAATCTAAATACTAGTGGATTGCAGGTGGCCCTTTTGGGGTTTTCAACTAAAAACTAAAAACTGCATGCATACATGCATCCTTGTATGTTCTTTAGCTTCAAAATAAACATTATGGATAGAATAGTTAATACAGTTTTTTGTCACTCTGTCGTACTGCAACCCAAACTACAGGCCTGTTTTGCTGCAGTGACAGGAAACCTTTTTATCTACACACATCTATAGCATAAATATGTAGAGAAAACGTTTGAGCTTCTGTATACTTTCACCTCATCAACATTACTGCATAATAAATGATTGCATGATACATATCAGAGCAAAATAGCGTCATCAATCTGACAAATCACTTAATAAACAAAGCAGTTGTGGGTTGACAGTGCCCCAACATAAGGGCGCTTGAATGTTTTATTGATTGTGTCTTTAATTAGTTTTTATGTTGGTGTATTAAATGTTCTCACAGAATGATTTCAGATTAATGAATAGCTCGGGATACACAGTTTTCTTTTCTCTCTAAAGGATGTGAGTTTAAAATATCATACACAATATATAAAGGTTTAGAGTCACTTAGATTCAATTGTCAGGGCAATCGCATGTTTTTAACCTCAGTACCTATGACTGCAGAGTTTTGCCTTATTGACAAAAAATGAATGAATGTCAGAGAAGACAAGAGATTTATGCAAATGATATTTTGATGTGAACAAGCCCTCAAAAAGAGCATTGCACAAGCAAATCACACTCTTATCAGCAGGTGAAAGTACCAAACCATGGCTGCCACCCTTGTGCCCTGAAGCACCCTTTATAATTGGAGTGTTTTCTGATCTCATTTTAAATTCTAGGATGGAAATCCCTTCACCTGGACTTGCGAGAGTGTGCACATGAAGGGGCACAGGGAGCAATTCTCCCTGCCCTTTTAGTCTTGGGTGCCCTTTCAAAATGGCAAATCAAAACTTTTTTCTTCTTGCATTGCCCATATCTATCATTTGACCAAAAACAGAATATCTAAAATTATACCTTTAAGCAAAAAAGGTATTTGAAGACAGTACCTTGTCCACCATGGACCCTGCCTTAGCCCTGTCTACCCTAACTCTTGTGTCTAAAAACATGGCAGATAAAGATATTACTGGTCTTTACTGGTTTTCTATTTTAGGTATTTAAAAAACAAACAAAAAAAAACCGTAACATTTAAACTAAAGAGACTTATTTTTTTTGAAATCAAGGTAATAGGTTTTTGGAAAGATTACTCTTTTTGTACCTGCACAGAAGCATAGTCAGAGTTTGTTATGCAATTCTATATTTTGGAAGAGATTTGTGTTTTAATTATAAAATAAGTTTGAGAACAGATGACACCTGCTCAAACTTATTATGTCCTATTCATATGACCAGAATAGGTCAAATGAATGTGCAAATATGACATACTTTCTTAAAGAGGAACAGTATTAAATATCTACTGGACCCACACACAAGGTCTGCACTACACGCGCAGGATTTTGGCAGAGGTTTGACACCGATTTAATACAGTATCTTAATTTGTCTGAAGGAAAATGTGAGAATTGGCTAAGTAGGAGACAAACATAACTTTTTTAAACATTATTTTAATTGGTAGGGAAAATGTACGTTAAATGTGATGATCGAGACGGATAAAGAGTGAAATGAGGCAAGAGACAAACGGATGTCTATGATACCAGAAAGCTTGCCTTGAAGGTTGAACAGAAGAATAAAACTAAACTTAGTATGCAGCATGCAGATTTGACCTTACCAACAGCCTTTGAAAGTAGGCCAACGACCAGTACTGTGTTTTAACTACATACTGTATATCCATGTGTGGTACATATGTCTGTGCCACCAAATAAGTCCTGTGTAATTACTGCAATGAGTCTAAAATGGGATTAGGTACTAAAAACCTGGGTTGAAAGGTGTTCTATCTGACTAACCAGCCAATGTGCCATGGACTCTTCACTCTCAATAAACATTACTGTACAGATGGTTATCCCATCAATGTGTATCAGTTCATTTAGCTCACAGGGCCTGCTGAAAGCTAGTGAACTTGCCCTTGGTCCTCTTTTACTGTGGTTAAATAGTCACTCGCTACAGAAAAAGTGACTGCAAGTATCTGAAGCCAACCAGATTTATCAAAAGTTTGTGTGTGGGGACTAATGTCATTTCAGGAAATATTTAAGAAAATGAGTTAAAGCATTTCAGCATGCGACTCCAACACTTAACTAATCTCTCAAAGGCCACCTACATTGCTCCAAGTCGAAGCAAGCAAGAAAGGACTAGTGAGTCAAGTATATTTTTGAGTTGCAATGACTTTTTTTCCTGAGGAATCTGCATAGTGTTTTAAGTGAACGATCTCTCATCACTAGCTTCAATTTTGGTTTGGTTTAGATGCAGATCAACTCTAAATTATAAAATACTTACAAGACACAAAGGGGGAAAAAAAACAACATTTTGCAGATCAAATAATGAATGATACAAAAGCAGTTGTATTGTATACACCACTGTTATTTGTTACGTGTTGTGTTTCTAGGATACACTAAGGATATGCCATTACACTTGACTCCTAAATTTTGGGCAAGTCATCTGGGAGGGGAAGTGCAGTAATGGCGAGGCATGATGTATAAAGCTGTCCCTTATGATCAGCATTTTGACAGCTGATCTATTATGATGGATGTTTCACAGCCAGGGCCATGCAGAGGAGGATGAGTAAGACCATGCTTTAGCAGGATGTTGATAAGATCTGCACAGTGTTTGGGGCCTTTTAACCATTTACTGTGACAAAAGTTTAGTTTGGCTACAATAAACTGACAGCTAATCCTGTGTGTGTTTCATCAACTTTGACATTCAACAGAGAGTTTTGGGCACGTATCTTTGACTCATTGCAGAGATTATATACAAACTTTTCAAAGTAGACAGTGGCTTAAGTAAGTACACAAAGTAAGGACATTTACTCAAGTACTGTTCTTAAGTACAATTTTGAGATACAGATACTTAAACTTTATTTGTGTATTTCCTATTTAATGCTACTTTATGCTTTTATTCCACTACTTTTCAGAGGGTAAAGTTTTACCTTTGATGGTATTAGAAGAAAATAAACACTTAAACAAAGCTGTCTTCTTCAGAAACTACACTGCATACAAACATAAATATGTATTTGTTACAGACATTCAAATAATTCAAATCAAACTCTCAAGTACTGGTTGGTTTTATCTTATCTGATACTATACGAGTGAAGTAAGTAGTCAGTCAACATGTTACTGATATGTTCAGTTCTTTGCCAGATACTTAAGTAACAGCATTTCCTCATGTTGATAAAAAAACGAAATCTGGGTAACATTACTGTATTTTTGTATTCACACCTAAAAGTGCTGTCCACCGTCTTTAAGCAAACATCACTGCATTCTCATTGAAGGTTATCAAGCAAGAAGGTCTGTCGAAAGATATCTCCGAGTGTACATTGTTCGACCTGCTTAAGTACAACGACGCCAATGACGACGAGCACCTGACAAAAGAAGAGTTTTACACAGCTTTGGGTGAGTCCAAAATGTTGGTAGGAAAATGTTGTGTGCCATTACAAAAAGCCCATTCCAAGTTGTCTAAGTTTGAAGAGGCTCAACTTCACTGTCCCTGAAAAATGAAGGTTTAGGCAGCATATGATCATTTTATGACCATATTTTCCATCATCATCGCAGAAAACATGGATAAGATGTGGCAGAACTGAAATTCTCATCTGTGGAGTGTCAGTCAATACCTTTTAATATCTCCTGTTTATTACATGTGTTGAATGTCATTGCTCCCATCATCTAAGACTATAGACATTAGGGGCTTTCCGACCGGAGGGATTTTTGCAGTTCTTAGAACTAAACGTTCCTAGAACACTTTTTTCGTCGTGTTCCGACAGGAAAAATTTGGGGATTTTTTAAGTTCCTCTGGCCTCAGTAGCGTACTTTTTTAGCTCCTACTTCAGAGCAGGGTCTTTTCCCTTTTCCTAGGTGTACTTGATTGGTCGAACTTATAAGTCACGCCCACTACCAACTCGGAACCTGCAACAACCAACAACGGGACATTTTTAACAATTTTCACCATCTTATTCATCATTAAATTCACTTCTGACAACGTTTTAGGCGAGAAATTAACTGTTTAGATTTTGAATATAGGCAGTCTTGCGAAAACTGATGCCGAATTGACAATTTGCTTCAAAGTTTTCGGAGTTCAGAAGCTCCATCAAGTGAGGCGACAGCCAGCAAGTGCCTGCCCCGGCTTCTAGCTCGTCGCTCGGCCAGTCTTGCTCAGACACCTCGCGATAAGCTGGAGGTCTCTCAGACCGCTCTCGTAAATAAGAGGCTTTTATTTCGCTGTTGACGGTTCGTTTGCTTAAATATCACAACACATGTCCATCATAAGATTAACGGGAACCTGTGGTTAACTGTCTTTTCGGAGTTCAGAGTTGTGACAAATGTACAATTTTTCCTCAGAGTTAATTATAATCCACTTGGACAACAATGAAATAACATGATTAAACTGATGGAACAGAACGGGTGAAACTATAGAAACAACATAGATATGTTATACGTTTCCATGTATTTATTTTAAACCTCACGTTCTATTGATACTCATGCTTCTCTTCGTACTGCTTTGCTTTTAATAGCATAACATCGGAGACACCTATCTTAAAATATACAAAGAAAAAGGATGTGTAATTAACTTTTGATTGTGTTTTACTTTAAAATCAGTCCGTTGAATTTCCTTGGAAACATGGGTCATTACAAAGTTACGATGTTGATAAACTTGGACTAGTGTTTGATAGCTCGCCAAAGGCTGGCTTACTTTGAATTTCAGATTGTTGCCAACTGTATTGTCGGTCTTCAAATGTTTGGTCCTAATGGGTAGATAGATAAAGGCGTTCGACATGGAGTTGGTGCCAAAGGAAGCAGGTCATGATTAATGCGAAACAGTAGTTCAAACTAAACCCCTCCTCATTATAATATGCTAGGTTTTCTCTCACGTCTGAGTCACACCAACACATGTGCCCCTGTTTCATCCTTTTGTTTCCTCCTCATGCTCTCTTTCACGGTTTCACGATTTGTCTGACATCTTTAGTCAGCTCAATCTCCTCTGACAGAATATCCTTTGACGTTTGCCTGACTTGACACATTTAGCAGTGGGAGAGAATTCCTAATCAACCTTTCCCTCATCAGCCCTTTGTATTTAAAGCATTCCTTAGAGCAGACAAACAAGAGCAAAGTGAAGGAGTCTCATCTTGTCTGGTATTCTCCACATCACACGTGAATGTGTGGGAGTAAACACCTTCTGGCAAATCATGAAAATAAAGTAACCCCAGCATATCTGAGGAAAGCTGCGTTTCCTTGAAGAGTTGAGTTTCTCTAACTCCCAACTACTTCCTCTTCAGTTTTAAGATCTTTTTTTTTTTTTTTTTCAAGCTTCCAGCTTAACTCCTTACTAGGAAATTGGATATTTAATATTAGTAAATCTCCCCCTCTGTGGCAAAGTTTCTTTTCTTTCTTTCTTTTGCTTCTTCTTTCCATTTTCATAAAGTACTTTTTTAAAAAGTAGCGGATTCAATCAAGCAGTATTGTGCTCTGTAGTAGTTTTTGTGTCAACAACTCAGCTTGACTCAAGAATTTCATGCACACTAATGGAGTGCTCCAAGCCATTCCACCTCTGTTCACCCTATACTGAATTTATGAGCCTTTTACATACTTGGAGGTCATTGTAGTTCTCAGCTGGTGTCTTCTTCACTTTATTCATTGTTAAACCTACTTAACTCTGCTAAAAGCTTTGGTGTTTCAAAGATGAGCCTTCAGTGTGCCTGTGAGGCAACTGAGAAAGAGGCTGATAATAAGGTCACAAATTTGCCTTCTCCAGAGACGAGCAACTGTATTGAACTTTTCAATTCCCCTGATTTCAATAGAACTATATTCATCAACAAAGGGAGGTAACACAGTCGCGGTGCAAAGGAGCTGAAGTATAAAAAACACAGGGACCTGGATTTGTCAAAACATCAGTCGTGTGGTCCTAAGAAAAAAAGTGGGTAGATTGTAGATATCTGCCGGACAAGCAATCTAAAAAACTGATCAGAAAGTGTGTGAAAGCTGCATTGAGTTGCATACTCTTGTGTAATACTCAGTGTGTTCAGCAGCACTAGCAGTTCTTTCACATTATTGGGAGCCATTTAATTCAATCTTCATATCTTAATTTGCTCCCGTCATGGAGGTTGGAGTCTAAATATGAAGGTACACACCATACTGGGGTTCAGCATCTAGTTTAGCAATCTATATGCTCACCAACATGATATTTAAACTAATTTTATCACCAGATCACAGTGCTGCATTATGTACCTTGCCCTGATGTCCATAATCATCGTACATCATCTATAAGATTCACATTACGAAATAAATGCTAGTTTGGAAAGCATTACTACTTCTTCTGTTATTGGATCGACTAAAAAACACTAGTCAATCAAATTAACTGACCATGGCCAATCTTTTTTATTACTGTTATTGTGGTACAGGTACAGTATAACACAACTATATAACTTAATACACAGTTAGAGCTACATTGTTTTTTTCATATGAGAGGCCCGGTGCACAGCTGTTGATGTTGAGTTATAACCTTGAACATGTATTTCACATATAAGTTGTAGATGTAACCAGGGGACCAGCAGTGCAGTGGAGCAACATTGATTGATTTGGCCTCTTAGACCATCGTCACAGTGCCTGTGGCAAAAATGCATCGCAAAGTTAAAGTTTTTCAGTTTATTGCCGGCATAATCTGTGATTGGCAGCTATAACAATCTATGCAAATACCTTAAGCGCTGTCGTAAACTGAGCATCATCATAAAGCAAATCAGTTTATCCAGTGTGTCCAGAATGATGGTGCCGTTTGGAAACGAACAGCAGTAAATGCAGAATGACTCCCCATGAAAACGGCACCTGTCTGACTACTCTGCTAATAAGGAGCCTTTGCACACCTTTGTGGAATATTCAAAGCGTGGCAACGTTGTTTGTCAGGACAGAAGATAAGACTTTAATGTCCATGCATTATTCATTCCTCCTTTGCATAGACTAGAATGGGGGTTGAGAATCAATTTGCCTCAGCTAGCAGTAAGGCAACTGCCTGGCAGGAGTGATGTCTTTTAATTAGATGATGTTACAGATATGAATGATGTCTGCCACGCTACTGATAGTCGGCCCCTTGTCATCGTTGAATAATTTGGTGAATGATGGCCTAGTGCATCATGGGGAAACAGATAAGGTGTCATCTATCATAAAGTGTCATTAACTTTTGGTCGCAAAACATCACGATGGTCACGATACATTGGGGCATTGACTGTCAGACATTAACATCAACTATATGCAGTACACAAAGTATTAGGGAAACCTATAGTACTACAGCTTAATACAAATACTTCACTCAAACATATATAAGTTTTGTAATAAATAATTTGCAATTTAGTACACTACATAAAGCGGCTACCCTATATAGTCTACAAACACCAGTATGAGCTTTGGTATATGAAGTGCAGTTGTTGTTCATCTAATACTACCCTCAATGTCACAGCACAAACAAATATGTATTATATATCATAAGAATACAACCCTATCTCTATTGCAACTTTATTTATTGAATTTTCAACATATACATACTCTACTCCATCCAACCCATGGCCTGTCCAATACATACAACAAAGCACTAAGCACAAAGGAGAAAAATGTCATTTATTCTAAACAAAATAGTTGTCAGATTATCAATTGAAAAGTCTGAATCCTTACAAGACAGAAAACAACTGTACATTTTAGGGATGGAAAAGAAGTGCAGCATTAGTTCAGAAAGCATGTAGGACTAAATTATACACATGCTCCTTTCCCTGGTTTGGTATGGAGCTGTGCACTCTGCCAAAACAAGATAGCTGAAACTACTTTTGCGCAGTCACTGCTGGGAGAGAGGTCTGCCATCTGCAGCATACCAGTCAACATCTGTGATCACGGCAGAATAAACTTAGGAAAAGGTCATGCTCACAGTTTGCCACAAGTAATATCTCAACCTGACTGTAAAAAGGGAACCTGGACTATTTTTTGAGTTACAAGTGAGTATGTGTGATTTCAGCTCATAAATCTAGGCACTGTAAGCAATTAACATATATACAGTCTATAGGTTAGCTTAAGTTGGGTAGCATTTAGGGGTGGGACGAGACACCCAGCTCACGAGATCGAGACGATACGAGATTTTACAGAAAACTTCAATGAAGAAATAAGACTGGAAAAATTGTCCTTTATTCAATCGAAAGTCACAAAATGAAAAAACAGCACTTGACAGTGTGACACTTCTCTCCTGTATATCTAACAGTTACACTGTTACTTATTCCATATGTATGGTGGAGAAATAGTCTCTTCACCCAGCAGCATTTTTTCTTCCACTGTCGCTCTGCAAAAGTAAACTCAGTCAACTTTGGAGAACGGCCGGTGATCTTTTATGCTAATTTCGAGGCTGTTGCTCTGCACTTGTGTACTGATACCGCGAGACACTTTTTACCTCGTCACACCTCTAGTACCATTCAAACAGAGGGCTTCAAAAAGCTGCTCCACATGAGGTAGACTTGTGACCACATGCTTGTGCCAATGTCCTTTTTAAGCCCTTTGAAGTTGGCTGGACAATTACAGGGTGCTTGCCTGCACGTCACAGTTTTAATGTTATTAGTTTGGGTACAGCTACTAAATGTATTTTCTAGGACTCTAGATGCGCTGCTTCACAGCAAACAATGAAAATGAATGTGCAAGTGATTGGAGAGAATCCTCTGTTTGAATGCTCCCTCAGGCTTGAATGTCATCCCCAACAAAACCTCTTCTTGGGTCCATGCACAGCAGACTTGCAGTGCACCTCGCTTTTTAACACACCTGGAAATGCCTCATCCCATAGAGCAGCTATATTTAAACAATCTAGCAGTGACATTTGTTGTCCTACTTGATGTACCACGCTGCTATCAATAGTTATCCTCATTTAGCTTGTCAACTATGTAAAGTTTATTTATACAGTACTGATCTGTATTCATCTGATTCACAGTAATGACCTTAACTGTACCTTTCTATATAGTGGAGTGGTTATGCTATTTGTGCTGCACTGTGGGACGTATCTCACCCTCATCTGCTTGTTGTTTCTTGGGTGCTAAGATATTGATCTGAACCCTGACACCTCCTGCTAGAACACACAGCCAGGAGATACAGCTCTTTGATTTCTGCTGAGGCTAGAATTCCTGGAGGACTAGTGGGAAACTTAGATGGACTGTAATGTGATCCATCATATTGTACTGTTGATGTGGTGAGTTAAAGGTGACAGTGTTTTTAAGGACAACATCAGTATATGTACTGTACTGTACATTTGGATCCAGGATGAACCTATATGTCCATACTCAACATACTGTATGTACTAGGGTTGTAACAATACACAAAAGTCACAGTTTTGGTTCATACTCCTTTTTAGTAGTCACGGTTCGGTGCGAGTTTGGTACAGCGGAACCCCCCCCCAGAAATGTCTAAGAATAAGTTCCTTTTTTGTTTTGAACAGTACTGTAGTAAGTAGTTGTAGTAGTGCAAGTGTCAAAGACAGACATTATACTCTTGCTGGGGACTGAGGTAGCCTTTTGCCCACTGGCAACTCAGGTATACTATGGGTACACAAACCATTACAGCCCTAATATCTATTAGCGTTCATGTTGAACATACTTGCAAAACGTTAATTCAATGCTTTTTTGACATTTGATTCTTACGCTATCTGCTTGTGGCAACAAAGGTATGGCTAAGATACCTTAGGTTATGTTTTGGTAACTTAACTGACAACTTAGGTTGTTTGTCAGAAGAATGGGCATCTACATACCAAATGTAGTGGAGTTTCATTTAGCACTGCATCATAATAAAATGACACAAACCAGAAGGGCAGTTGGACAGGTCTTAAGGTCAATCACAAGGGAGGAAGTGATCCATACAGACTGTATATTTATGTTAAGTAGGGATGGTCTATTGCCAACATGGACCTACATTTATGCAACAAAATCGGCTTGATTCAATTGAGATTGTCTTACTACAACGTCCATTTAGTAGCTGTTATGAATCATATTACATGATCCACATCAGGAGTGTTGCTGGTTATGGTTAGCATTAGTGATTACCACATTGACACTTTTTTGGTGTATTTTATTCTGTTTACATTATCTTTCTTCTCATTGTCTTTTGTTTTAATGCAAGACTGCTCTAATATTGTGTGTTTCCAAGTCTGGTGTAATAACGATATTTGTAGAAAAGTTTCCAAGCTTGAAAATTAGTTGACTTACACTCTCTATTCTATGAAGATTATAATTAGACATCCAAACCAAAGGCCGGGCCTCCTCAAGGAAAGGCTCCTTCCATTAAGGCAATTTTGCTGTAATTCAGCATCCATTACACAGCCACAATTAATGGATACTCAGGCTTTTACTTGTCAAAACCCTGCTGAGCATTCCATGCACAGACTGCGAGAAGTGGTCTTAAAATGGTTTTATAATTCATGGTTCACTTTCCAGCATGTCACTTTTCTATCTCCAGAATGTATTAGAGAGATTTAAAAGAAGTAGAATTACTTTCTTTTAATTCTAAGTGATCCTCAACTGAATGACAAGGGCCACTTTGCTCAACAATTCTTAAGGGAAGATTTATTCTTGAACTTGATGACAAAGTGAGTCAGTTGAGCCTGACCGGGTTCTAAGCTTCTCATTTGTGTTGGATAAAGTTGATCAATTCACAATTCAGCAAAGTGTAGTTACGCAAAAATGAAAAAATAATGGATTATAAGTGCAAGTTATGGTTTGGGTTGAATAAATATTGACAGGTTTTAAGGCATTTCATAGGAGGGGGACACCTGATGCATCAGTAAAAAAAGACTTGAGTTTATTGATGCCTTGGTTTCTGATAGGAAGCAGTTATGTATACGGTACACTGTCATTGTTGTGGTTAAGTGTAGAAAGCCAATAAACCCCCCAAAAAACTAGAGGGAAACGTTTATAAATCCAGCCTCTTTAAACACCATTGTGCGGTAGTAAAGTGTAAATGTAATGTAAAATGTTTTGTCATTTTTAGGAGCAGCAACAGCAGTTTGTTTAACTGTTGCATACAGACACAGTGTTGAATATAGACAGAATAAATAATGGAAATTTAACTACAAGAAGTAAGAATTGTTTTGACAGAACAATACATCTAAATAAAGGGCAGTCTACAGCAGTTTTTCCAACAATCCACATCTACTCCCAAGAGAAGTACATCACAGTGCAACCTCCCGCATTTTTTAAAGCTCCAATTCTATTTGTTTTTTTTGCAGCTGTAGCTGCAGCAAATAACACAAATCCCAATTCCATGTTCTATGTGTTGGGGATTTATTAACTTCATTGATAATGATCACTAAAGAGCCTCAGTTTCAGTATGAGCTATGTGGTTTCTATGGAGATACAGAGTCAAGGTCGTATACTTCTCATGGAGTTGACTTGATAACTATTTTTGTCCTTTAAATTATAGATATATATAATAGATGTTAGTGGTAAATATAATTTGTCCTGTTGATGACAGGGCAGCTTGTTCTAAGGACAGTGATGCCATTACAGAAGTCTTTGTGGATTCATTGAACAAAGGCTTCAGTAGTGCTCACCTGCGACTGACGGATCTGGTTTAAATTTACAGAAGAAACCTCTCATATAATATAATATATTTTAGTGCCCTCTGACTGAGAGACTGAGAGATTTTAATTGTGCTTTACTGGCTGTCGCGATTGTTTAGCAGTTCAGTGTAAACAAATTGCTGCATTCATCCTCTTTTCTCAACATGTATTAACATTCCGGTTGAAGGTGTTGGCACCCACCATTTGCAGCCGTGCAGCTGTTCAAGTGTGCTGTGGTGCTGATGTAAAACTAGTAGAACCCACAGACATTTAGATGGAAGCGTACTGGTCTGTAACTCTCTCTGAGTTTGCAAAGTGTGAAGTTAATAGATGCACATGCTTAATATATTGCCATCTTTAACACATACAAACATGCAAACAGGTGTCTGCTGTTGCTCAGAATGGTGAAGGAACAGGTGTCACTCAACAATAAACCCTCAATAAAATAGAAAATGATGGGATCTGATATAGTTAAAAGTAGGGGTGACACGGTTCATGAAAAAACATCCGAACCGTTTGGTCCGCTTGTCTCGGTTCGGAGCGCGTGTGCGTCGCACGGTTTCGACGCATGCGCAATGTAGCCTCGTGCCCGTCAGGTGCCCGTATGTGACTTCAGACAGTGTGTTTCCCTTTCGCGCGAAAGAAGAGGTGTGGACAAGTTACCAACAAAACGTACAGCGAAAGACCGTGCAAAACATTTTAGACCGTCCTGCCAACCTGTATACATTTTAACATCACTGTACGCTGCGTTTTGTCACTCTAAAGCCGCTGAAGCGGCTGCTGTTTCAATCCTGTCGGCTCTCTGCAGTGGGCGGGGCTGCTCAGTTCCCCCCGCGACTGACGCGCGCACACAAACACACAATCACACAATCACACACGGTGGATGCAGGAAAAAACGGAGATGAGGCGTACAGGATGACCTAAATTGAGGACAGCTACGCTCGTTATTGTAAGTGCAATGATAAGTTAAAGTCCAATAAGTAACGTTACTTTATCAAACCGTCAGGGCAGGATAGGAAATTAACTAACAATGTAAAGATCAACAAGCCACTGACAGACATGTTCAAATTTGATTCATTCATAAATATATGTCTTAAATCCACCAGCCATTTTCATATTATACCAACATTTGCAGCATCCTGAGCCTTTTTGGTAAGGTTACTAGGAAAACTCAGGCCAGAGTAATTTTATTCTCCCTAAAACAAGTTTCCTTTTTATTTTTAAAGAACTATACAAAAGAAAATCGTAACTTTTTTATGTTTAACATATTCTGACTTATTCAAAAGACGGAACTTTAAGAGTTCCTCTCTTTTTCTTTTAAAGGGTACAATTTTTGTAAGAGCTACACTGAAGTTGGCAGTTTGATAAATGCAAGTTATTTCAATTGATATTCTGTAATATTTCAATCTTCGTGTGCTAAAAAGGCATATAAGTTCCTGTAGATGGCAATACACATTCTCTTTTTTTTGCCAAATAAATGAAAAGATTGTTGAAATCATCAATGTTCTTCCCTCTTGCTATATCAACATCTCAGCTAGCTTTCCTCAGAGATGGTCCCAATAATGTGCTTAAAGTCAAGTCAAATTCAGTTTGTGCATGATTACATGGTATAACTATTTTTTAATACTGCATCCTACATTGTGGATAATTAAGCTAAATATCATATGCTGAAGTAAATTTCTGGAGTGTTAAAGATTAAAAGAAAAAATAACAAGAACCGTACAGAACCAAAAACTGTGGGTTTTGTGAACCGTGCCACCCCTAGTTAAAAGCCATGCATGTGTGAAATATGATGGAACAATAAAATCACTGCCTCTCTTATGCTAAAGCTTAAGTGCTCTATGATTTACCTATTGCAGTAAGATAGTAGCGTTTTTCATTAGTTGTTTTCCACGAGATAGCTGTGATAAAAATTAATCCAATTAGAGCTCCTCTTAGGCTCTGTTGCATACTAATGCTGGCCGTCCCTTAGGATCTCTCCCAACAGCTGCTTTGGAAACAGACTTGAGGCTGATCAGCCAGAGGTAATGCACTCACTAAGGCCATTTGTTAATGTTCTACAGCCATCTTGATGTGTATAATGTTTGTGGGAGGAGAGAGAAAAGGGTCACAATTATCCTCTCGCCCTTTACTTAACACCTGTAATTTTTTGCATTTTTACAAGTGTTATAGCAGTAATGCTGCAAAACACTATTATCTCTTCTGGTTCACTCGATGCAGAAGGATAACACTGGCCATGCTGATAGATACTAAAAAGACACTGTAGCCGTGCCTTGGGTATTTTTCTTGAAGACTGTTAAGAGCATTATAAAATAATCTCATTTAAGTGGAAAAGCTCAGAATGCACATCAAAGGTAGTTCCACCCTCAAAATGATGCCAAAGTTCTTTGAGCTAAAGTTGAGTTTCCATGTAAACAAACAAAAATGTATTGACATTGATAAATCCAGTCGTGAAGATGGGGTGTATGACTCTCTCAGACCATGTTGACTAAAGTTATTACCTTCAAAGATGCTAAAAAGATAAAACTTACAAGTCTGTGATGTTGAGATAACTAGCCTCCAACATTTACATCTGTTGTATATTTTTCCGTTTTGTTTTCTCAGTTTAGTTATATTTTTCTCTGTATGTCTGTTTATAGTTTGTCTTTATGGCCTGCTTTTCTTTCACATGAGAGCTTACAATCTTCAGTGTGCAGACTACCTCCCTTTCCCTCTGAATACAAAACAATCAACCTTCAAATCAAACACAAGCTTCTATTTACGTTTCCTCACACAGTGTTTTGCTATTCTAAACTGGGTTGTATCTTTGCTAAAAGCTGAGAAGTCAAGACCTCTCCCTGTCAACATGTGTGTCTGTCTTTATGAGCTTAAAGATCACCTGACTATTGTTGCGTCATTGTACAGCAGGGATCAACTTTGTTTAGTAGTGCGACAAGTGGCAGTTCAACATTAAAAGCAGAAATAAGTATTTTCCTTGGTTAGACAAAGGGGGAGTATGTGTGTTTCAGCGTTCAAGCAATCTTCTTTCTCTGTCAAACATTCAAGTCCACCGAGTCGCTCATCTTCAGTATCAAAAACAGAAACTCCATTCTTCCTGCTTTGGGAGAGAGTTGGCACAAATCAGCTCAACCATCCAAGATCAGAGAATGTTGACATGAGTGTGTATTCTGTTTTTGTGGTGTTTTTTTCCCCTTTGAGTCTTTGCGTATGGGCTATGAATACTCCGCATCAGGGAAACTACTCTCATCTCGTCTTCAAAAAGTCAAACTCAAAGCAATTTGGGGTACACAATTGTTCATCTAAGTAATATTGAACATCATTGAGAGGGAGAGAGAGGGAGTGTGTTAGAGGAATGAGAGACTTGGTGAAGAGAGACAGAGCGAGCAGGCATGTGTCGGAGAAAGAGAGCACTGGAGCATGATAGAGGATGTAGTAAGGGGGTTGGCTAAGCAACCTTAGTGCAATTTGTCTTCATGCAGCTGGCCCCTCGTAACATCCTGCAGGCCCAGGCTATTTTCCCTGACAAGCTTGTAGCCTCCAGTGCAATAGGTGATTTACCTCTTGCCGTGGCACTGACCAACATCCCATTCTGGGAGCAGAGCAGAGTAAATCAAATGTATGGACTTCACCGTTAATCACTAATTACAGGTTGGATGGTGAAGGTTGATCCTTTCCAGGGGGCTGCGTCCCTCAGGCCTCAAATCAGACAAAAAAAGAGGAGCCAAGGCTCCTCACAGAGGAGGCGCTGGACTCAAAGTGTTTGAGTTGGCTCCAACAGCGCATCTCTCTGAGGAGTTTCTCATTCAGGTTGGATTCTAGCCCTCGCTTCCTTCCTCCCTCCCTTCCTTCCTCCATCCACCAGCTAAAGCTGTGATAGAGCCTGCCTGGCCGTCTGTCTGCCCACTTTCTTCTTTAAATTCTCCCTATAACTTCACACCTTTCTATCCCCCGTGGGGATCAGCGACAAATCGAGTTTGTTGCTTGCAGCGTATTCCAGAAGCATTAAGATACAAGGGGGCTGTAATTGAATGGTTAGGCAGGACATTATTGAAGGAGATTTTTGTCAGCGTATCCACCCACCACCACCTCAACATCGTGAAGAGTGCCAAGTGGCTGCATGGTGTGTTGATCAGGGGAGGAGGATCATGGATTAGTCATGCGTGACTGGTGGAAGATCCATTTTTCTTAATTCTTCACTTTCTGCAACAGAGCAGATTTAATGTGTTTTACTTTCCCTGCTGTGTTGTTCTCCTTGTTTTGGTCATCGTAGGTTTTGGTTTGATGTCTGCGAGTTTTGTTTGCTTCACATCTTGATTGATTTTGCATCGGATTGTTTTGGTTCTTATTCATTTAGTACACCTACCTACACTTTTAGTTAAGCTTAAACCTCTTTAGATCTGCACTGAACTTGGAAATGGGACATTTACCCTCAAATTTAGTTACCAGTGAAATCATTACCCACAATTTAAATTATAAAATCCATTACAGTTTACAGACTGGTTTAACTTGTTGCAAATGTGTGCACTCACTATTTTCTTGGGCAATGGGGAGTTAAAAGCGACATTACAGTTGCATTAACTTTTGCTTTTACCTCCAAATAGGTGGTAACTAATCTAGCAAAACAACAAGGTGCCCCACTGGACTTATTTTCTGTGAATGTTGCCATATTCCAAAATCACAGCATTTTGGCTGCGCTCAGGCCAAAAAAAAGCAATCCGGTTATTTTCCACAGGGTTGTGCAGCAGTGGGAGTGTCACTGAAATGGCCCATATGTGTGACGCACTGTTGTGGTCTTTAATCCCCCAATGTAGCACAAGTAGACATATATTTCACAGTTACTGTTTTCCGTCAGATCGTTTCCGACAACACTTGAATGCAGCTTCATTTCACGGAGAACGAGAGAAAGAAAATAGACGAGCGAGACAGATAGACATAGATATGCTTTGTTGCAAACATTCAGCTGATACACAAACTCCTGGTCATTCAACGCTTGTGTTTCGTGTTTTAAAACTTTCTTGCGGCTGCGATAGAGGCAGTGATGTTTCCTGTTTACTGTACGGGATTCTCACACCGCATCAAACCCGACTGACGAGTCTGATCTCCGGTTACATGATTGGCCAAAATGAATGGAAAGACCTGCATTTTTGCCGCAATGTCAGACGACCGACGCAGGCTGTGTGAATGCAGACTTACTCTGAATACAATGTTATCTTAACTGATAGAACGGAAAGCCAGAGCTACAAAAATAAGACCCAAGTTGTAATATTAAACAATACATTTTAGTGTTTGATGTTAAACCAAAAAAACAACAGAGTCCAAAGGTCTGATGCTGTTTCGTTCAGCAAAGACCATTTACTCACCTCACTTTGAAACAATTTGTGCTCTATTTGTCCGTCCACCAGAATTTAGTATTTGACAGGTAGGGTGACTCTACAGTGTCCAATTTAGGGCGACGTGTTGTCGTTCTCTGCTGCAAATCCCAAGGTTGAGGCGTTGGGGGTCAGTGTGTTATTAGGTAAAGTCACAGCTAACGACACAAGCATATCTGTAAGCCCTGGAACAGCCATTTTGTTGTTAAAACTTTGAAAGTTTTGAGTATTTGAAAATAGCTGCTTAACTTGGACAGAACTAAAGGGGCTCCACTAATAAACAATCTGGATGAAACTGTTTAAGTTCCCTGTAAAAGGAGGAGGTTTTAGTTTCTCAAGATTTTTCATTTCTTTTCAGTCATTTCTTTTCTCCCTGGCCATGTTGGCTCTCAAATCACCCCTGCTGACTGCCATTGTCATGTCTAAATCACATACAAACAGCTCCTAACAGATCAAATGTGTTCCATCAAATGATCTCCGTCACATTATGATGTCCACAAGGGAAATGTTTCAGTCGCTTTATGAAGTTGGTTATTTCTTTTCATGTACCATTTAAACTCAACTTCATTTTCTAGATCAATACAAGTGATGGGTTATGTTCATGACAAGAGTAATTTCCCTCAGTGCAGGCCTTCACAAGACATTTATCATCAACCAATGAAAGGGACTGACTAATAAATGAAGTAGCTCATGTTTTCTTTTTTGAGAAGAACGACTGATTGGCTCATTAATAAATGTTTGAACCTGCTTTCTTATATCTTCTTTTATGTGTGTTGATGTATTGATTTGGTATGCAGAATAATAATTAAATATTTTATTTCAAAATTCAACAATTAAAAACTAAAAAGAAGTGAATCATCCAAACAACACAGTATAATCAGGCAAACTTAGAGTTATACTGCACTCAGAGGAAACGGCTGTTATTAATCCTCTACTTTTGATGTAATCCTGGCAGAGATTTGCCCGGGTTTAAGCAGGGTTTGATTGGGCCAAATTAGAGATTAGAAGTCTTAACTTGGAGCTTCCAACTGAAAAGATGTAAGAGTTTTTTTACGGCTTCAGTGTGACTAGCCAGGATCTAACGGGCTAGCCAAGTTCACAGTTCAGAGACACAACAAGTGGACCAAACACTGCCAATGAGTGAGAAGGTTAAAAAAGCATTCAGCAGCCATTGGTACAGGGCCACCGGAGTCACACTGTAATTGAAGGCGCTCTCATCCTGATTCTCTGGGCTGTGGCAAGTGAACACTGTCTGCTGGTCCTGCTCTTTCATTAGGTTTTGTATTTCATGCCCTTAGGAGCAGAACAAATTGAGTCTCTGTTTCCGTTTGCTCTGTTGCTCATTACCCAAGAGAAAGATTAAAAAGCATTCTCTCACAGGCCACGTTACATAATACCACCAAAGAATGGATGCGTGTACATTGTACTCATTGTCTTATCAAACTACTGGACGCACAAAATGCGTTAACCAACCACAGCCATGCTGACCTCTTACCAACCCACCCTTGCTTCTCTTTGTGGCAATAATCCTCTCAGTAATAGGTAAAAATTGGCTGCAGAGAACACAACAACAAATCATTATCACAAGAAACTTGTTTCAAAAACCTTTAGGTATTGTAGGAATACCGAATCGAGCAAAGCACCAACTCTGGTCGAGGTCTAGGGCTGTTTCCATTGGGAGCCTCTCTGGCTTTTTTTTCATGTTACTTTCATCAGAAAGGGTGCACTCCTGGGCTTTTACAACAATGTGGAGAGCCTAGCTTGTTTTAAACTCTCAGAGCACTGAGCATGTTAAAAATAGTCCAACTTCTTGTTACAAAGCAACACACTTCAGATGTGGTTTCAGCAGTCATCAGACCAGCAGCACCGGTGCCTCCCAAAAGTGTCTGTTGGCTGTTCGCTTAAAAAGAGTTACATAGTGGTGAACCCAGGGTCCTCAGAGAGACCCAAAGAGAAAGTAGAACTCTCATTATAGTGTCATTACATGAATTATGCAAAGTATTTATAGAACGTTTAACTTAATTTCTTCCCATTACTTTGCAAATTGCAATACTTGTGCTGCCTCAGTGCATCTTTAACTAAAAAAAAACATCTTTTCAAAAGGTTTACTAATTTAGTTTTCCTTAGACAATCTGTATGACATTATATGTTTTTTTCCTCTCATCAACAGATGTGTACCTGCTCACCCTTCCAGATGACCAGAAAGTGAGCGTTACCACTGTAATTGTCGGCCAGAGCGTCGTCTTTACGTGTGCCATCACTGGGGAGCGGAGGCCTCCTATATTGTGGAAGAGAAACCAACAATATCTGAACTCCTTGAACCTGGAAGACATCAATGTAAGAGCCTGCATCACTCTCGGATTTTCTCGTTTATGGGCAGATAAATGTGTAGATAAGTAGGATAGAAAGATAGGTAGATACATAGTGGACGCACAGATACATTAACAGGTAGATAGACACACATAGTGGAATGGCTCTAACACTCGCGGTGCACAGGTCTAATTATTGCGTTTTCACGTTGTAAGGCATCATCAATTCTTAACGACTGTTTCAGAGCAAGAGCTGTACGTTTGAGATAATTTCATCCTATATTTCTTTCTCATCATATTTCAACTTTTTGGCAGTGGCTCAGATTGTCAGCACATTTTATTTGACTGTTGGCGCTGGCTTAGTATTGTAGTTATGACAGTAATCTAGGATGTCAGTTTGTGTTCTTGGTGTCTGTGTTTAGAGACTGCTGGGAGGGACAGGGATTTCAGACAAAGAATGAAGATGAAGGGGGATAACAAAGGGGTTCAGCCCTAGAGGAAGGACCTACTTTTCAACTTGTATATATGCGTATACTGTATGTGTCTGCCTGTGCGTGTGTTAATCTGCATGCACGTCCCCAGACAGCCCTCTGTGTCACTTTCATCCACATCAAAAGGAGCAAGGATACTTATGTGGCGAGGTAGAGAAAAGGCAGACCTCCTTCGCCTAACCGTTTTCCGTCTCTGTGTGTCAGGGCTGACCAAGATGAGTGTGATACTGCTGTGCATAATTAAGTCAACACTGTCGCAGTAGATAAAGGGAGACCCAGCGAAGCCACTAATGTAACATTAAATGTTGATGACCCTTAAAATGAGTAAGAGGCGCCCAGCTGTCGACAGTCATCCTTGGCACCATCAACTGGCTCTAAACTATTGTGCTGGTTCTGGTTGTTGGTGATGTGTGATTCCCATAAGGAGCGGCTTCAACACCATAAAGGGACTTTAAGGCCGAGCATATGAGAGTAACAGCCTTCCCCCCATTTGCCTTTTCAGTCATTTTCTGTAATATATTATGACTGCTTTTATGCAATTCATTGCTATAAAAGATGTATGCAAGTGCTGGGTGTAACAAAAAAATAAATGTCAAGTCAGATTATTTCTTGAAAACGCTCTGAATATCTTTTGGAGGATTTATGGGAGAAAAAAAGAGAGGTGCGAAGTCTTGTAAGGGAAACACAGGCTTTGATCTATCTTTCATATATATATTTTTTTTCTGTTTTAGTTTTTTGTTTGTTTTTTCAGATTCAATAGAACTTCTGTTTAACCTCCTGATTTTACCTGAAGACACATAGCAGAGTTCAGTGTCCCGACCAGGGGTGGTCTTTGTCTGCGCTTCACACACAGTCATCAGTTTGCCAATGACTATTATTAGATCTTGCACGGGTGTATTTTCCAATTTAAAATGTCAGCTCAGGGATGAAAGTAGGGCTGCATGATATTAGGACAATATCTAATTGCGATTATTTTGACTGATATTGCGATTGCGATATGATTCACGATATTGGAGGGAATGATCATTTTTGTATCATTATTCTCATTTTCATTGAAAAAAAAAAAAAAAAAAGATTAAAGTGTGATTTTTTTGCGAGGATCTGTACCAAACAAAGATTTTTTCTTTAGTCTGTAGGATACGATTTGTAGGCTGGGATGTCTCCACAGCACCACAATACTTTATTTTAGAATGGTTTGACACATATTTTGCCTTTAACAAATATTGCACTAGTTCATATTGTAATTTCAATAAAATTGTGATTAATTGTGCAGCCCTAGATGAAAGTATCTGCTGCCAAATGCTGTTCAGGATATCCATTGTAGCATTGTAGCTATCCTAAAGCTTTGGGTGAAGTTAATCAATAGCTGGAATAATTACAGCATATACACCAATGTTTCAGCTTTTCACTATGGAATCATACATGCTTCATTTTTCCCTTTTATTGAGACAGTGGAAAGAAGAACAGGCTGTGATGGTAATCAATCAAAGCTTGGTCTTTTGTGGTTTGCACCATCCTACTCCTGAAGACATCAACTTTTGATTTCAGTCCCCAGAACCCATAGCTTGAGTTATTCATCATAGATAGAACAGAGCAGAAAGAAGGATGTAACTAACACTTTGCATTTTAATTAACCCTGAACCACTTTGGTACCCCCAGGATCTTTATATTGTCTGTTTTATGTTGTCGCATAAAATTACACTTCCTCTGTCTCTATGGTACATACAGCATGCCGGGTTGATGCCAGTGCAGCGCCATAAAGTGAGATTGCGTTAAAATACTACAGGGAGGGCGCCCGGATAGCTCAGTTGGTAGAGCGGGCGCTCATATATAGAGGTTTACTCCTCGACGCAGCGGGCCCGGGTTCAACGCCGACCTGCAGCCCTTTGCTGCATGTCATTCCCCCTCTCTCTCCCCTTTCATGTCTTCATCTGTCCTGTCAAAATAAAGGCTGAAAATGCCCAAAAAAATAATCTTAAAAAAAAAACAACTTCTTAGACTAAGAGAACTTGCCGACTTTGACCCTGGAGGTTTGCAATTGTCAGATTTTATATTTCTTTGTGATTTTTTTTTGTGTCTAAAAAAGCCTGAGTTTACAACCTCTGATAGTGCACAAATTACCTCCAGAACATGGAACACCACCAGCAAGTGAATCCGCATGAGTCTCTTGTTGGTCATCAGAGAACTGTGTGCAAACCGTGCAGCACCAAGAGAAAGTACCAATGGAACATTAGCTGCACACCATCACCGGCTTAATCCAGATTTATTTTTGGCTCTCAGACTTCCTGTCAATCATTATTGTCCTTTCCAGAGAGGAGAATGGATTTAGTCTGCACCTGGCATCCACAGACTAATTCTAAATTGCCTTGCAGACAATTTCTGTATAATTGCAGGCTGTTAATATTTGTGAGCATCCATTGCCAGCCTTAATTAGAGTCATATTCCTGCGAGTACCCATGGGAGGTTTATGCAGTCTAACCGTGCAGGCCTTCCCAGTTTAGAATGTAGTTATTTTAGAAATTTTGTCGACATTCAGATTTTGTAAATCGCACATTAATCCCAGTGGTGCGCTTGTATCCTGGAGTTCAATAGAACCTCTCTAAATTTTGACAAAGCAGCTTACTGTAATTCCATGAAGTTGACAGTTGCTGGCTATTGCATCATCATCCAAGGCTGTCAGTATATCAATCCCAAAGACACAGTCTTGGTGTGTGTGTGTGTGTGTGTGTGTGTGTGTGTGTGTGTGTGTGGGGGGAATTCCAATTCTGTGGTCTCGGAAATAGTTTGGAAGATTAAAAATGCATGTGATATTTGAAAGCTTGTGAAGTTTGTTATAATGAAAAATATATCGGATTTAGCACCCAAAATCTTTGATTTCAGTCATGAAAAAAACAAAAATATTAAAAATAGAAAATGTGTTTTGAAGACTGCAGCTTCAACAGGAATAGATAAAGCGCAGGAAGAAGTACAATCTGAGCTGAATCTTTCTTCTCTTTTCTTATCTTGTCCTTTGGAATATGTGTTTTTATCTCCCGTAATGCTTTGGTGCCTTATTCTGGTGGGTTTAACATTATCTCTGCATTGTGGAGATAGAGCATGTGGTCCTTTTAAATGTATGTGATCATTAATAATATCTACGTTTCGTTTTGATCAGTGTGTACCACTTTCTGTGATACTGTGCAATTTGTAGTCTTCCTGTGCCGTTTGCAGAGGGTGAATAAATGAAGCTGTGCAACTTTATATGGCAGATAACACATGAATCTTACTGGATCAAGGTGGCATGTTTTATTATATCTCCAACTCAAAAAAAAAAGAAGGATTTTTGTTGTTGAATTAATCATGTGGTCTGAGAGCCCAGAACCACACTCATGCACTCTGAACTATTTCTATATTATCCTGACTTTAGATCTACCGTATATTGAGGGATATACTGGACTTTGTCTGTGACATTATGCAATTCACTCCTGACCACAACACTAGCAGAACTGTAACCTGTCTGATTTTAAATCCATTCCTTATGCTTTTATTGAACTAAACTTCTTAATGTTTGACCTCTGTTTTACTCCTCAACAGATCCCGTCCCAGGTAGGGTGTTTTTTGTTTTTTGTCTCAACAGACAGACATTGCTTCATTTTTTTCTTTACATTCACAAAAAGCCCACAAAGCTAGTGAGGTGCCTACAGTAGATGCATGATGTTGTTATAAGAAATACACAGGTTGAGAACATCAAATAAATAATCTGTTTAAACCAAAGGACAAAGGATAAGATGGTGATGTATTAGTATATTTTTCTTATTGTCAACAAATCCCATGAAAAGACCAAAACTAACCAAGTGTTAGTCCATCTCTCAATGCTTTGACTTCCCCAGCCTGTGTGTGGCTCTCGTCCTAAGGCCCTTTCATTCCAATTGAAGATTGAGATCTTCAAATACTGGTCACAAATTACTTTTACTAAAAAATAATTTTCAAAACAGCTGGGCAAAATAAACAGTGGCTTTGCTCGTAGTAATGAAGGAACATGTCACCCAGTGCAATAGTGTGGCTCATTTATGAAAACAGAATTTTGTTTGTGATACTCACAGCATCACAAACACAATTCAACAGCATCTTCTCTTTCCAGAAACTGTTCCCAATACTCTGAGTAATTGAACACTATCAACAAGTTTTGCGGGGACTGTTTCTTTGGTAGTTCCAGTGGAAATTGTTGACAGTGAGTGCTGTGGAGGATGCGTGCAGAGTAAGGGAAAACATCCCTAAATGTAATTTTTTTCAAAGCTGTGAGCACCGCAAATAAAATTACATTCAACTCAATTATATTGGGGTGGAGGCAGAAATGTTTGCAGCTGAAATCTCAAAACATTGGCGCACAAAACTGAAACAATCTGTATGGTTATAGTAAATACCACCAGAGATAAGTGAGAAAACATGATTTTTGTCATTTGAGTAAACCTGCCCTTTAATGTCAAACCATGTTAATCTCACACATCAGAGTATTTTCACTCACCGTATTATGTTCCTCACAAAGTTTCATAAGGCTAGCCTGGAAACTTCTTCAAAGGCCATTTTGAATTGCCTCGTCACTACCAGAGGTTAGCTATCCAATGAGGTGGCTCTTTAGTGTCCTTTCAGAGGTGACCTGGCACTGACAGCTTTATTAATTATAGTTTCTTGAGGGCTATGGCCTATTTGTAAATCCACCTCTACCTGCCCTTGTCTCCCTTCCCTCTGAGTAGTCGTACACTGGCCTGCTTTGTCTGCAGAGAGCTGGGTGCTGGGTGCTGCTGATAGCTGAGGTGAGGGTGGTGAGGTGAGGTGGAGGAATCATGTCGACAGCCTCCGCCGTGGCTCGTTCCACCACTCTGAGTTTCATTTCTCCCCCTATTCATTTTTCATTTAAGAAGGTGACACAATATGCTCTCAGCCCAAGGGGCCAAAACGCACCATCGATTTCCCCTCATATTGTGAAGCTCTGATGCTTCACTCAGCTCGAGCAGTTACCGAGCTTGTAGGTGAGATCGGAGCACACCGGGACGAACTGATAAACACACTGTGTGCCTGTAAACACTATGGCTGACTCTCCTCGCTTGTCTGTAGACATTTAAGGAGAAGGTGAATGCCAAGATGTAAACAGCCAGCAAAGATGTGATCAAAATGTTAAAAGCTATTTAATGAGAAAATGCAATTGTTTTGTTATGAACTCTTCTGAAAGAGGACTGGTAAGTGGAATCATTTTAATAAATGATTGCTCAGTTCAGTTATAAGAAACGAGGAGCACAGGGGAAGACTAAGACATTCTTAAGAGCAAAGGTTCACCCCACTAAAGTATATGAATGATTTTTCAATGCATGGCAGCAATCAGGAATGAAAACGTTTTGGCACTTGAAGTTCATCAATTTAGTGAGCACTGAAGAAGACTCTAATGAAGGCTGAGTGCTGGATCATGTTCATTTCTGAAAAGCAGCTGTGCATTCAGAACGTGGTTAAAATCTATTATCGTTGGCACAGGCCGGTATTTTGTTCATAAGTTGTCCCTGTAGATTTATAATATAATCACTTGATATAGTTAATGTGCTAAAGCGACTATCGTCATATGATTTGACACAGATGTGAGTATTTCTCTTAAATTAAGGAACTTATTTAAAGTTGTATTTTGAATCTAGTGTTGTGTGAAAAATGTACTGCAACATGAAATAAGACATGATTATACTACACCAGGGTCACCGTAAGAGTTAAACATAATATTTTCTAAAAGAGAAGAATAAGACACATTTTATCAAGTGTCTCACTCTTGGTAACGTATAAGAGTAACCTTTTAGAGTAACTCTCAAATGATAGCAAACATTCAAATGTGTGTATATATTTGAATTTAATCAGTCAATTATATTTATGTAAAATCTTCAATTTATACTGTAGCAATTAACAATACAATGTACATCTATAAATATGGATACAATTGGCTCAAATGAAATCTCTAACTTGAGCAACGAAGAAGACCACAATAGCAAGTGCAGATAAAATCAATGCTGCCCTATTCTGAAAACTATGCTAATCAGAATTTCCAAATTACATATTGCTTTAAATAAATTATTCATCATTACTAATGCTATATTCTACACTCATTCCAAAACATGTCTCATAAGGTGCATCTTTGCCACTGTCTGCCATGTATGACCCCGACAGGCTGCTCTTAACCAAGTTAAGACATCTGTTGACTAGTTTTAATTCAGAGGAGATTTGACAGCTTTTAATTTTACATTTGTGAGTAGAAGTAAAAGTTAACCAATTTAACTTTTAACCAAAACAGAAGGGGTTGACTTTGTTTCCGGAAACAATCACCACCCCGTCTTTTAACGCAATTTGTTTGCACTTTTTATTAACATAATACCACCATTACACTTCATATAATACAAATAAAAGCATTACAATGACTTGCCAAGATGGCTTGGTCTTAAAAAGGGGGCACACATTCGCTCTTTGTCAGACGGATTTATTAATGGGCTCATTAGCTTTGGGGGCTTCTATCTGTGCTGCAGTTGTGCAGCATTCTGTTTGCTGTCTTTCCTTGTTCAGCACCATTTTCTTTGTGTTCACTGGCTTATTAATCACAGCACAGCATGAAGTTCACATCATGAATGTTTGTTTTTTTGCTTTAAGTAGGCCACATGAGAACTGAAGTACAACATGTTTTATGTATTTATGGGACATTTATGTTAACCAAAGGGTAACAACTTGCATTTTGGCCTTTTCGGGGACAATGCATCTAAAAAGAACAGTAGAAGTTACTTTGATTGGCCGTACGTCTGCAGCACTATATTGCCCTGTTTTTGTTTTTAAAAGCAGCCAACGCAGTAATTTCTATGGTAATCAATTATAGCCTCAGTCCCTTTCCATCAGATCATGTTCCTCTGATTGGAAAAATGACATGTACCAGAAAACATTTTTTCCTAACTGTGACTTTAACAGTTATTTTCCTCATGTGTTTTCTGTGGCACCAAATGGCTTTAACTTTTGACTTGGGCTGATAGACATTGCTGTACAATGTGCCTTTTTGAACGATTGCTATTGTATTTTTCATTTCCTATGCTATGAAACATGTTTATTTTCTCATCTGCACACTGCAGGCTTGTTGCGTTTCCATTGTAACCATTCATTTCCAGCTTCAAATGCCTTCAAACACCATTACTGCACTGTTGGAACAATACCACTAATACATTCTGTAAGTCATTAAGAATTTTCTTTTTCTCTTTCTCTGGTAGGACTTTGGGGATGACGGTTCACTGTACATCACCAAGGTGACAACAACCCACATGGGCAACTATACCTGTCATGCTGATGGCTACGAGAAACTTTTTCAGACTCACACTCTTCAAGTGAATGGTAAGAGGCTGCCACAAAGACAGAGTGCACTTTTTTGTTTAACTAATGTCATCATCTGCTGTACTGTACTAGCCACAGCGGTAGGCAAGTCTCTTTCCACTCTTAAAGTCCAACTGGAATTTATTGCATTTTTAAGAAAAAAATCAGAAACCAAATATACTTTTGGCTTGGTTTCATTATTGCATCCCCTTGTTTTGCATTAGTTTGATGGAATATCGCTCTGGTATCCGTCTACGTATGGGAACCTTATTTCCGCGCAGCCAATCAAATCTTCAAAACGTCAGCGTTCTACTGTATCATTGGCAGAGGAGACTATCACACTGAGCCCGACAGCAGCCTGCTACACAACAACACACACTTGCTTTCCTGCTAAAGTCTCCTTATCTGACTTACCAACATGAACACAAAATGTATCTTGTTCCCTACGGTGTAACGCCGACACTCTGGCAGACTGCTAGCTGCTGTCAATCAAACAAGTACCCAACACACCCCTCTAGCTGGCTGAGACAAAAAGGAGTATTTTCAGATTTTACTCTAAAGACCTTTTTTTCCTTTTAATAATTTAAAACTATTTACAAAACACATTGATATTATTCTTATCTTTCTTGAGTAAAATGTTGGATGTCCACATTCTAATAGCATTGAGAATGGGAATGTGTCCTGTGTCCACATTAAGGACCGCCTATTCTACTGTGAGCGGAAATACGTACTTATTAAAAGTATTTCTCATGTCACAGAAACCACTGACTGAATCATGTGTTTCGGATGTTATTATCATACTGTCGGTGATGTGTCTGTGTTTTTGTTCCTGTGCTGCCTGCTCTCATATCCCTGGCTGTCTGGAGCCTCTGTTCAGCACGGTGGATTGGAAAATGTAGCCGCCGGTATACAATAATGCTATTTTTTGTTTCATAAAACGTCCCCGAATTCACCATTCAAATTAGAGTGAGTAGAAAAGTGGAAATCCATTTTAGAAAAGTATATTGGGTTAGTATTCCTTGGAAACAAATGTCCTTTTCTAAAACGTTCCCTCCCCAGCAGTACAGCAGTATTCAGTGTCTCTGAATAGCTGTGGATAGCACTCCTTAATAATGAAGATGCTACAAATAAAAGGGTAAACTGTGTAAAGCCATGTTGCTCTCAGGAAGCAGTCGTCGTGCCATGTGCTGTTTTGGTGTCTTTTTAGCTTCTCTTACAAATGCATACTATCCCACAAAACAACTTTACTGCTATAAAATCAAATGTTTGATTACATGTCAGAAATGTTTGACAGATACTGTATATAGACAGAAATCTGGAAGTAATTTGTTGTTAGGTCTAGGGGATTTAATAACCACTGTGCCTTATGACTGTACCAGCTACTAACAGGCCACGACTTACCTAACTTACTAAAAAAAGGATGTGGGCCTTACCTAACTTGAAACCCAGGCGAGTTCGGTTAGCTTTACGTTGCTACTCCAGTTCTTCCCCGCTATGTTGCACACACGACTGCAGTAGCTGCCAGCTCGCAAAATACTTCACACTGAGGGTTAACAGTCATTGTCCATCAACATCTTCACAAAAAGAGTTCGCAGCACCACGCCACTCTCCTTTACTCTCACTCTCGCTTCCTTTGGCGTCTGCCCTCTGGCAGGATCATATTACGCAAGACCTGCCTTCTTAAGATTGACAACCTCTGACGTGACACTAACCGCTTTGTCTATACATATTTATTCTGTCTTATTCACTTATATTTAAGCCCAAAATACTTCTGTTTGCTGTAGACTGATTAAAAAATGTTAATCATTGTTCAATTTCTGTGAATTGCACAGTCAACCAATAGAAACAGTGTCTTGATGTAGCTTGTTTTTGGAAACAGAGAAGTCATTATTCTAGCACTCTAGTATTGCCTTGTTTTTAACAGTATTACCCTACCAGACTAGAAACTGCAGCACTGTTCCCACATGTTGCTTTTAGTCTAGACGCTTTGCTAAATATTTATTTGTCACCCACAATGGACTCATAACATCATATTTGTTTGACTGAAGGCCTGCACTTTAAGTCAGCCTTGATGTCCATTATCTGTGAACAGTTTTGTATTCCACTTCCTGTTAATTAGTTTGGGATAGTCTTTAGTATGGTGGACCTGCAATGTGAGTGCTGAAACCGAGACTGTATGGAGAGGGCAAAGGTGGATTGAGATTGTGTAAATGAGCCTTTCTCCCATTCTGGTTCTAATGACTTGAATGTGAATAAACTACAATGTGTCGACGTAGAAAGCTCCACATTTTCATTACATTTGACAGACAGTTAGTTGATTATCATTCTTCTAAAAGACTACTCCAAGGTTAATTGCAATGATCTACATTTTTTATTCTACCAAGTATTGTGTTTACGGAAACAGAGTGAATCCCATGAGAACCATGACTTTTGGTCGTAATTGAAACTGAAACTTCCAGATAACCTTTTTTGTTTTACTGCAGACTATGAATTTTACTTTCATAGTCTGGGTGAAGTCTCCAAGGACCAGCTTATCACCCTGCCATGACTACTGAGAATTTCTAAAACTCAATTAAGAAACAACTTTAAAAAGTAATTCTGAGAAACTGAATTCAGAGTGCTGTCCATCACTCTGAGGTCACATGAGAATGACAAGATATACAGTATTTGGAATTTTTACTCAGAAGAGCTGATGAAATTTAGACTGGAGGTACTTTAAAAGAAACTTTCGATTTCCCTATGAGGCTTGTGCAGTGCGTGGATGATCATTCAGTGGTTTTGGGCTTTAATCCCATATTTCCCCACTTACACACAACACACAGATTCATCAACATGTCCCTCATGGATTTTACAAATGCTCTTTTTGTATTGTCGTGTGCTCTTATTGGCAGTCAGCATCTTTGTATTGTCTGCGTCATGTTGATGAAAACACTTGTGCTTTTCTTCGTACTAGAGACGCACCGATTACAACTTTCTAGGCCGATTCCGATTTCTGATTTTCTTTGAGTTAGGCCAGCCGATACCGATTTTAGCCGATTCCGATTTAATTTTTTCTAACCACTTTACAGCACACACAAATATTTATTTTCTATCTTTTCTTTAATAGAACATTTTGCACAGAACATAGAACATTTTTTGAACAGATAATGGATCACTAGAACTATATAAATTACTCCTGGTGTGGGAAATTCACACACATCTAAAGTGCAATGTTATAATATAACAATATCCAACTAAAAAAATGTGATTTGGGTTTTTGGTGTCGTCCCTCCACGCCCTACTTTTTCCTTGCAGGTGTTATATATTGCAAACTTGTTATCTTCTGAACACACGCTGAAGAATTTCCAAACAGCTGACACGTTGCAGGTTAATTCACGAGGTTCCCTACATGTTCAAGAATAGCGTAGACACGCGCTTCACACCGCGAGCGGGCACGCGCGACACACGCCGGAAAAGTTAAGAGAAAGGAAATAGAGACTGTGCTGTCGCGTCTGTGTGCGTGCGTCCTTGAGAACTATAACTCGTATAACTTATGTTGTCAGTTAATTGTAGCATTGACCAGCATGAAATCGGCATATGTCAGACTGACCTGCCGGTCGCCGGTCATGGCCGAGCATGTGAAAACCGGCCAATTCCGGTGACCGGCCAGTCTATCGGTGCATCTCTACTTTGTACACTATTATCTTCAATATGTACATTTTATTGTGATTATTTGTTATCTTCAGTATGCACTGTCTGCGCTTGTTTTTTTTAATCTATAGGCCTTTCCTTGTTGCAGTGACCCCACTTTACAAACAGGAATCAATAAAGTTGCATCTAATTTGTACTGTGGCTGCATAGTTTGTCCACTCTCCCTGCCACTTTAGTAGAAAACAAATCATTGTTTGGGGTAAATTGATGAAAGTCTTGGTTGAATCATCAAATACACCAACCACTTCTGCTGCTTGAGAAATACATTTAGTTTTCCACTCTGGGAAGCTGCATTCATTTTGAAAACATAATTTGAAATTTAAGTATTTCTGATTAGTAAAATGTAACAATATGGGTCCTAATGTTGTTTACTTCTGCCTGGCAGCATCATCTTTCAAAAGGTAGCTCTAGCTGTTTGCAGATATTAATGATACATAACACATACATTACTGATGCAGTATACATGTGCAGTTATTTGTCAATGTCATTCATTATTGGCCTCTCACTGTTTTTGAGAATGATCTAGTAATACCCTTATGAAAAATGACTACCTTATCCTGGTGGGGGGTTGTGTTCCCCTGTAACCGTGAAAGTTAGGCTGTTGGGGTTTACAGCTTCTTGTAGGGACTCCCAAGTGTGTGTGTGTGTGTGTGTGTGTGTGTGTGTGTGTGTGTGTGTGTGTGTGGTGGGGGGGTGGGGGGGGGTGGAGGCTGATGTGCCTGGTGACTGAGCCTATACCTGTGGGGCCTTGTTGGGAAGTAATGTGAGACTGCCACCACGTAAGCCTCCAAGGCTAGCTGTATGTGGCAGGCAAGGGATGGGGTGTGCTGATCCCTGGCTACAAAACTGGCCCTCAGGACTTGGGATGTCATATATCTAGCCAGACCTAGAGGTGGAGCAACTAAGTAGATGTACAGTAGTTGAGCTCACCTCAATGCACAGCAGCGGCTCTGAGACCAGAATCCTTGATCAAGGCTGCATCTCATAACCCTTATTTGATAGCTCCTTGACTCCTCGGTCCTCGGCTAAACCAGAAGTTGTTCTGTCCATCCTCGGTGAAGGCCGTCTCAAAGCTCTTATTTCTGCCCCGAGGACCGAGGAGTGAGCATGGAGGAGGGATCATCGAGGAGCTATGGGCAAGGATACAGAAGAGCAGCCTTCCCGGAAGCCGAAGGAATTGCTAACTCCACCCATACAGCTGACAAATTCATAGGAACGCTTCAGAGGAAAGGACGTCTCATCCCTCTAAAACACATTTGCTCGTTGCCTCTCTCCTCCCAGGAAGGAAGGCAAGTGCAGGACTTGAGGAGGCAATTTAAGGGTTATGAGATGCAACCCAGGTTGCTGAACAGTTGTGGGGATAATCACATGTTGGAGTTTTCCCTGGAGGGCGAGAGGGTTACCCACATATGACTGCATGTTGCATGAGAGGAAGGCTCTGACTGTTGCTGTGCCTATGTGACTCTAGAGAGTGTGAGCCACCTGAGGACATCATAGTTTTGTTAAGGGGAGTTGGGTAACAACAAAGAAATGGGTAGAGGAGTGATTGAGACTGAGTAACTACAACTGCAACAATTAGGCGATTAATCGATCAACAGAAAATTAATCTATTTTAAATAACTGATTCATCTTTTCACTCTTTTTTCTTGCACACATGCAGGGTACAATTTGCTGGGGGGGATGCGTAGGATTTCCCGCTTTCTGGTCTATACAAAGTGATCATCAACCTTACCAAAAGCCTAGACCATATATTAATTATATACCTAAAATAGAAGTATTTTAAACTACAGCTACCAGCGGCAGTTGTTTAGCCGCCAATAGGTGACTGTAAGCTGGCTGCAGGCACCACCAGGTGACGGTCCTTTCAGGGGCCTTTGTAGTGGAGTTAAGCCAGAAAAAGTGAGCGCCATCTGACAGTTAAGATGAAGCATCAAAACGATTAGTTAAGTTTCCTGGGTGAAAGTATTTTTGTTTTCGCCGCATTGTGAACGCGTTTTATGTTGACATCATGTTGTGCTATTTCCTTTTAAGTTTATTTTCCATTGAATATTGAAGCGCATAAGTGTTTTGGCATGGCTGGCCGAGTGGCACTTTATCCATGGTATTGGAAGGAGGATTTAATTCTTGCATGTTTTGTTTTGTTGTGCATGATCAAAAAACATCCCCCCCTCTGCTTTCTTCACAAATCGCACCCTGCACACATGCCAAATATTCTGTTATTCTGTTTTATTTGTATGACAGTAAATTGAATATCTTAAGGTTTAAGACCATGGACTCTGAGAAATCTAATAAACTAAACAATTATTTGGCAGATTGGTTGACAATGAAAATAGTCATTAGTTACAGCCCTAGGAGGAACAGCTTTCCGGTTATAAACCTGGGTGTTGTGTTTTTATTTATTTATTTTTGCACTTGACAAGAGCCATCTATAATGAAGAACATGTTTAAGCATATTGTGTACCTGGTAACAGAACACCTAAGGCCAATGTTCATTGATAGACTTTGTGGTCATAATCTGACCTGCGGATATCTGTTGGACTTAAAGCTTTCAAGTGGAGCGTTCAAGTGCTCCCCACTTGTAAAGTTGAATTAAAGCTGTTCCTGCTGCAAATTATCAAAAACATAGCCTACATACATTCTTTATGGGTTCCGAAAAATTATTTATTTATCCGTTTTTATTAAATATTTCTACATTTAGCATACACCGTTTAGACATGTCAATTGATTTTTTTGGATTTCAAATAAAAAAAATGTGAGGATATTGGTAATTGCTCTTGGCTTTTTTAAATAAACAAGACCATCGGCAGTCCAAATGCCTATAATTTAAATGTAAAATCAGAGATGCAATAGTAAGCATCTAACACATTTTGATGTTTTTTTTCGATATTTGCACTACCCTCTTTTCTTTTTTAAATTGATATTTATACAACAGTACAATAAGTATTACCAATATCTTTTATATATATATATATATATATATATATATATATATATATATATATATATATATATAAACAGTAAATCCAGACACAGTGGTTCTTTAAAAAATAATGAATATTTCATATCATGGTGTACAGAATAATGCTGTCCTTTTTTTCCATTGCTCATTATTCTTTTAAGCTACGTGCTCTGTGAACTACATTTCTTTAATTTTATTGCATTAAATTTCTTTAATTTTAATTCTATTCTTTAGATTACTTGCAGTAAATAACAAATCATGTAAAACGCACCCCAAAGAAGGAGAAATTGAGCGCACACTGAAGATGACACCTCATTCTCCTGGGGTACTCCCTGGAGATCCATTATGTTTCTTTATTTCTGTCCCAGATCTTTTTTAGAACACCTTCAGCAGTTTTCCCTTTTGTTTTACCCTTGAAAAGTACTTCTTCACCGGTTGTGTGATGTACAAGTAATGCATTGGATTCATGGATACAGTTGTTGTTGACTGTCTGAGCTGGATTACTCCCACATGTCCCTCGGAGGCATGAAGCTCAGGTGAGAGAGTAATTACAACTGTGAGAGGAGGCTTTCATTATGGTGTGAGCATATATGTCATGGTGTGTGTGAGTGTTTTTGTATAATGTGATAGAGGATCACATGTGTTATTTTAACTGTACGTTGTACACACACTCAAGCGTAGTCGCACAGTCCAATTGTAATGACTGCCATGTTTTTCAGCAACAGCCATGAGTTGAATTTTATTGAAGAGTTGTAACAGGTCTGCCAGGCTTAGTTGGAAATCTCCCAGTCGTGTGATGGTGAAGTGGTCTCCTTCCATGGTTTTTGTGTGTTCTTTACTCTTGTGTGTATATGTATGTGTATATGTATATGTGTGTGTGTGTGTGTGTGTGTGTGTGTGTGTGTGTGTCTGCACGCCAGCTCATCTTCTGTAGCGCAATGGCCGACTGGAGCCTTGCTGAGTGATTGACGACTGGCTGGGGAGCTTTATGATGGAGCTGTCAGCCCTGCTGTGTCTCATTCTCCTGGCACTGGGTCTCCTGACACTATCAGAAACCCTTCAGAATGCAACTTCTCTCACATCTTGTCTGAAACAAGTTTCGAGTGGAAAAATCCCACCAACCGGCTTGCTTCTTTAATTTTCATGACTGTCCGGGCAAAAGAAATGGTAATTTGCATGCAGGGATTGAGTTCACTCATACACATTGGTGTAGTGTGTAAGTGAGATATTATCAAAAGGCAGAGAACACACTTTTCCTGTTTAGAGGGAAAAGAAGAGTTTCATGGTTCTCTATGAGACTGTTAGAGGCCTGGTGAAAGATGCAGATATACTGTGAGCGAAGGAAGAACATTCATTGATGCTTTTAAGCAGTATACTGGATGCTACCAAAGCTTTTTAAAATGCTTTCAATAATTGAAGCAATGCATTCATGCTATCATTTAATATCAATATATAAGTGTGAAGTTACTTCCAATAAATATTTGTAGTTTCAAGACTTTGGTTTTACTGTAAAACCATCATTAGCAGCAGGCAGAGGTTTATCTAACAAACACCACTGTGATGACTATGTTGTCACAGGCCTGAAGTGTAAGATTGAACACTAAAACCAATCAACAACTAATGCTCCTAATGTCATTTGAGCAACTTTAGCTCCTTTAAGGCTTTAAAACCACTTTAAAGACACGGTGAGACATTTTCCAAGTTTGAATCCTGTGTTAATTGTTTAGTATTCTATTACTGTAAAATAGTTTAAATAGCTCAATTTGAGGCATATACATTTGTATAGATATTTATCCAATCTAATGGGATTTGAGGCAACTAGCTAACCCTGCCCATCATATAAAACTGACTTGACCTTATGGGTTGTTGTAGCTAGAAGAGCAGTATCATAGTAGCAAAAACTAAGGTCTCATTTATACCAAACTCAAAATCCAAACCAAATTACTAAATTCATTGACATTTGTTCCCTTCATATGTAACATTAATTTATTCCATATTCTTATTACCTTTTTAATAACACATATTATTTCAAATAAACCTATTCATGCATCCCTCTGTTTACTCAATATGTTCAGTTTTCATACAAATAGATTAACAATTTTTCAATGTTTACCAACACCTTTATCTTTGTAATTATGCCGTGCTGAACTGTGTAGACGCCTCACTTGGATGGAGGAAACTAGGCTGGGCAGGCAGTGTGTCCCTCCCATCACAGATGTTTGGTTGAATTAGGGCCATGAAACCTACAGAGGTCTCAACTGCAATTCTGCCTCAGCTAACCTCTACACACTCATTCAGAGCACGGATTACACCTGCACTTACATAGTCTGTAATTACACCTCTACACACACTGCACCTACTCTTTTACTGTAACCTATCTGACTCCTGTAGTGGTGTTGCCAGCTCTGATTGGAGATCTTCAGCACAAAGTAACAACCAGTTCCATCTTTTCAAATCTCACAAGCAATTTACTCAAAAAGGTGTATGAGATGTGAGCTCGATGCCATGCTATCTATTTTCTATCAGTCTCAATAGCATCAGAAGATATTTCTATTTACTGTATTGGCCCTAACAAAAGACCATCCTGATCAAACGATCACTACCCTGTCTCCCCTTTTCAGCACCTGGTTCCAGGTTTAAATAAATGAATGTAGGAAAGATATACCATTTTTGGAATATATAATATAATATAATCCCAAAATCTATAAATATGAAAAAAATAACTATAACATTTATCTGTATCTATAACATATCAGTATTGGTGAATAAGTGTATGAAACCACTGAAAGCCCTCTGGGAAGCAGCTACATCCAGATCATTTTTCTGTTTTTCCCCTCACTGTCAATAAATGAACACAATAACACAGAAAACCACAACCATGACACTCACACTGTTCTCCTCTTTTCTACAGAGAAAAACTGTTGAATGTGTAACAACCTCTACGCCAAGTCCTTGGATGTTAGCTGGCCCTACTTTTTTCAAAAGCAGATTCTTGGAAAAAAACATCATTCAGATCAATAGGGCTTATATCACCAAGCATACAGCAGAAATAATGCATTTAAATCTTTACTTTTATCAGTCCTTCCAGAAAAATGCTGAGTTTTTTTGTGATTGTTGCAAAAATCCTTGATTATGCGGCACGTTTTCTTAAAAAATGCGATGGAATATGCGGGATATTTATGCAATTTTATGCAATGAAATTGCGGGAACTTGCAAAAATTGCGGTTTCATCATGGCTTCATCGCGGGGTTTGCAGCTTTTCGATGATGTTCACGTCGCGTAATTACGTCACTTCATAACATTCCCATGGCAACAGGGGAAAATGGCTACTCTTGTGTGAAGTAAATGCAACAGTTTTCAACTTTCTGCTAAGATATATGTGACTTTTTTGCAACGAAAATGCGGGGATTATGAAATCATGCAAGCCCCGCATATTTTGCACAGAAATCTGTAATTTATGCGGCGAAAGTGTGGCGTATTTGAAAAAAATGCGGCCCCCGCATAAATATGCGGACTTTGGCTGATTATGCATTGAATTATGCAATCGCATAATCGCGTTTTTCTGTAGGGACTGTTTTATATACTTTTATATATACTGTACATTGGGTTTTATTTATTTGCAGTACTGTCTACACTAATTCTACTACTTTATATTTTGTTTACATTTAAGCCCTATATCTTAACTTGCACTATTTTTTGTCTTAGATTCAGATTTTGCTTTTACTTGTGTGATTTTCTTTATTATTATTTATTAAGCATTGTTAAAGGTGCCTGAGGCCTAAGATTTTCACTACTACTTATTTATTGTTATATGTTGTAAATACTAGTGATGTCATCATGTAATTATTTGAATAAAAGTTAGTGGTTGTCGGTTGCAGCCATGAATGTATAATATTAACTGAATACCAGATCCCAAAATGGCGCCTATTCAGTTCAGTTTAATGGAGTTGCTCGCCTGGTCCAAAACAGTTTCTAAGATTCCGGGTTTACTTCCGTGATATGCGGTCCACTGAGTATGCGCAGTAGTGTTCCCACTGGGCTCATAGACTTTACATTGTAGTGATGTCACAGGTTTTTAGATCGCTTCTTGGCTCGAGGAAAGTTTTTCAAATTTAAAAACTGTATGGATTAAAAATTCAGAATAGAAAGAGTCATAATCAACCTCGTTTGCAGTCCGAGGTCTCTTGTCAACAGTTTAACAGACTTTTGTTTTACAATGGTGGCCTATGGGGGAAATGCTTTTTGGGCCGCTGGGGGATTTTTCATTGCCATATCGCGAGTGGCCACACGCCGTCCTGTGCACCTGCTCGCTGTCTAGATGCTCTCCACATTGTTTTTACGTTCATACTTTTAGGCAGGGCACAAAAATGTTTAGACGCTGGGTCTAAGCCGCAGGGAAAACCCTGCACATGATCAGTAAAGAACCTTACTGTTTGTGAGTAAGCTTTTGCTCAAGTGAAGTGTCTGTCCCTGAAAAACCTATTACTGAACACTGTGGCACTAATGCAGTTTTTTCTTGAATAAAAAGTCTTGTGGATCTATTTTTCTTTAATTCAAACACACTAATTAACACAACTTTGTGAGATTGCCTGGGTGTTTTTTTTAATGAGGTGCTCAAGGGAATCTGGTCGATCCAGGCTTGCACTATACGGCTGTTGATTAATAGGTTGTTGTAGGCCAGCAACATACTGTAGGTACACGCCAAGTGTTCCATGACCCTAAAATCTCTCTCTCTCTCTCTCTTTCACACTCACACTCACACACACACATTATAAATTTACAATTAGAGATGCACCGATTACTTTCTAGGCCGATTCCGATTTCCGATTTTCATTGAGTTAGGCCAGCCGATACCGATTTTAGCCGATTGTGATTTCATTTTTTCTAACCACTTTACAGCACACACAAATATGTATTTTCTATCTTTTCTTTAATAGAACATTTTGCATAGAACATAGAACATTTTTTGAACAGATAATGGATCACTATAAAATAGAACTATATAAATTACTCCTGGTGTGGGAAATTCACACACATCTAAAGTGCAATGTTAGAACCATTTCCTTCTTTTCACATCCAATATCCAACAAAAACAAATGTGATTTTGGTTTTTGGTGTCGTCCCTCCACGTCCTACTTTTTCCTTGCAGGTGTTGCATATTGCAAACTTGTTATCTTCTGCACACACGCTGAAGAATTTCCTAACAGCTGACATGTTGCAGGTTAATTGACGAGGTTCCCTACATGTTCAAGAATAATTTAATTTATATACTGTTTATTGATCCCCAGTGGGGAAATACAATTTACACTCTGTTTGTTAGAAATCACTACACACACACATGCTCAGGACCTATTCATGCACAAATGGAGAGATGTCAGAGTGAGTGGGCTGCCAGTGCTGGACCAGCGCCCTGAGCGGTTGGGGGGGGTACGGTGCCTTGCTCAAGTGTGCCGGGCAGTGCCCAGGAGGTGAACTGGCATCTCTCCAACTACCAATCCACACTCTGTACTTTGGTCTGTACTGGGACTTGAACCAGCGACCCTCCAGTTCCCAACCCAAGTCCCTACGGACTGAGCTACTGCCACCCCTAAAAATAGCGCGGACACGCGCTTCACACGGCGAGCGGGTACGCGCGCAACACACGGCGGAAAAGTTGAGAGAAAGGAAAGAGACTGTGCTGTCGCATCTGTGTGTGTGTGTGTGTGTGTGTGTGTGTGTGTGTGTGTGTGTGTGTGTATGTGTGTGCGTGCGTGCGTCCGTCTGTCCTTGAGAACTGTAACTCGTATAACTTATGTTGTCAGTTAATTGTAGCATTGACTGGCATGAAATCGGCATATGTCCAACTGACCTGCCGGTCGCCGGTCATGGCCGAGCACGTGAAAACCGGCCAATTCCGGTCATCGGCCGGTCTATCGGTGCATCTCTATTTACAATACTATGATTAATGAAATTTATTCAAAGCTGGACATTACTAACTACTACTAACTTCCGCCTGAGAGAAGGGAAGTGTTGAGCATTTGCCTTGCCTTCATAATGAGTACATTAACATGCACTTTAGTATCCTAGTTGTGATCATATTTGGGATATTATGTAAGTTTACATGGAGCATAGAGGAACCTAGTTATTCAGTTCCCTTTATACGTGATTCTAATTATCCAGGTCTCAGATCGTCTGCGTCAGTGCAGGTTACTCTTTAACTCCTCCACATCCACCAAATCTGTCATTTCTGTACTGATCGAGTTACAGTACCTCAACAGTCGAGGAAGAACTCAGTTTGGTTTCTGGCTGCATATACGCTGCTGGATTTAGCTTCTTTAGTAATGAAAGAAAAGCAACATTTGAAGTTATCTGTAGGGCTGCAACTAAGGGTTATTTTCATTATTGTTTAATCTGCAGATTATTTTTTGGATTTATTGTATTGCCTGTAAAATGTCAGAAAATAGTGAAAAATGTCACAATTCCCACAGTAAAGTCTTTAAATAGTTTGTTTCGTCAAACCAACTGTCCAAACTCCAAACATATACACTATAGTGTCATTTAATTCAAAGGACAGCAGCAAATCGATCATGTTTGAGAAGGTTAAACCAGCAAATGTCGGCATTTTAACTTGAAAAGAAACTCAAATAATTAATCAATTATTAAAACAGTTGAGAATATCCTAGAGATCAACAAATCAACTTGACTACATTACATGTATCAGAATTTAAATACAATTTTTGTTATAGTAACTAACCTACTAACTAACTTACCATTATTTTCCAAAAGTATATAAATAACCTGTTTACGTGCATGTAAACCCACTCCATGAAAAGGACATGCTATGTCATCCTTTTGGTTAATCACCAAATCACTTAATTTAAATATTCCTTTTAAAAGTGTATACCTTTTAGAAATGCTGAGATTGCTGTTCTTGATGTAAAGATGCAGCTATAGATTCAAACAAGCACAATTCACGGAGCAATTTCAACAAACAGGGCTGACCCAAAGTGATTTACAGTAAACACACAGATAACGGAAACCAGAGAAAGAACATGAGCTGCACAAACACAAAGAAAGCTTTTGTATGTTTGTATGTGCATGTGTGAGGATATTAAGTATGAGTAATAACCTTCATTTAACAGATTGTACACAATAATTGTCTTCATAGGCCCTATTCAATCAACCTTGTTGCTGCTGAGGGCCATCGGTGTAAGAGTGTCTCTGTGACTGTGACTAGTAAAGTAACCTGGGTGTCATAGGAGCCCTCATGGCCCACTCCTGGATGGCGTGTTGGCAGTGAGGTTGACGTGAGCTCCAAAGCCCAGGAGTGCCGTGGTTACCAGATGGCCGTGGCAACAACCTTCAGTCATTTCACTCACCTGGCTGAATAAAGACTTCCTCTAACCTAGTGCCCACAGGAAATGGTCTCTACAGCACGTCTGCCTTCTCTGCTTCTGCCAAGACTCTCGCTTCTATCCTCCGCTCATGTCTCTGAAGTCGGTTTCAGAAAGGAGAAGAAAAAAAAAAGGCTACTGATTTGGGCCACAGAGGCTATGAGGATTGCTCAAAACAAGATGGCCATTCTGAATGGAATTTGATGTCCCTACATAAACCACTTCCATGTTGTTGTCTTATATGTGACAGGCTGTTGTGGAATGACGCTCTGTAAACAGTTCATTGTGGGAGAGTCTCCTCAGAGATACTACTATCCTTTTTTTGAAAGTTTTTATCATTGTTATGCTACTCAGGGAAGGCTTCGTCCTTTAAAGGATTATTCAAATTCATTCTTTTGATATTTTCCATGTTTTGTGGAGCAAGACTCTTAACAATTTAGCCACTGGATGTAGAGCAAAACTTGCGGCATATTCTCAGCCACTGCATAAATGCATATTATTAATGTATTTGTGTGTTTTATTGATTTATGTTGATTTATGGTTCTTGCAAGTACAGTATATAGGAGAGTTCTTTTGTCTGTTTGTTTTTGCCTCGGGGTAGGGTAAAGCAGGGAAACTCATGAAACAGCATGACAGTGGCACAATGTTCAGAAATGAGTAAAGTCAGCTTTTGGATCAGTTTGCAGAAGACAGGGACATTAAGTTTGTGCCTTTTCTTTCTGCACACATTGTTTTCTTCTATCCCCTCATTCCCTTTCTGACAAAAGGTTACATAAAATCAATGTCTACAAAGCAAAATCAATAACGTCCGAACAGAGGTTCTCTCCCTTATTTATCTATCTGATTTGTTTGGCTTCACAGTAACCTTATCTAAAAGGTATTCAGCAATGCTGAAAATACACTCGATCCTATTGATAGTGTATGCTAATGCCAAACCATAAGTTCAAGACTTGGCATCTTCTCTTAAACTTCTCAATCAATAGGGTTGCCTCGCTTCTCAAGTGGTACTAATGTAAACAACATTGTGGGATGTACTGCATGTATTCATGTCAGAGTCTCAACTGTCTCCCTCTCCCCTTTTTCACCATATTCCAGTTTCTCCCGTCATCCGAGTGTATCCAGAGAGCCAAGCCAGGGAGCCGGGCGTCACTGCCAGCCTGCGCTGCCACGCTGAGGGCATCCCCAGCCCCCAGCTGGCCTGGCTGAAGAACGGCATGGACATCACAACCAAGCTGTCCAAACAACTCACCCTGCAAGGTATAGTGGAGTCTAGAGTTTACTGCTCCCTGCATTTACTTATTTGAACATACATATTTTGTAAAAACAGGGCTGGGCAATACAAACTAAAATCCACATCAAGATGAATGAAAACCCTTGTGTTGTCTTCCCTTCAACCTTGAAAAAAGCGCGCCTTTTTTTCACAGTTTGTTTTTGCTTTTTCCAACGTTTTAATTTTTTAAATTTTTCTTCTACACATTTTCAGCGCTTATTTCTACATCCCATATTTTCTGATATAAAACAAAAATTTAAAATGGGTCAATGTGACCCGAAGTCAACACAAGGTTAAATAACACTGAATGGAACCATTGTTTATACATCAGTGCATATACAGTAGAGATTAAACTGTGACGAGATTTCTCGTTGAGGTAAAAAGTGTCTCGCGATATAAGTACACAAGTGCAGAGCAGCAGCCAGCATGACGGATGAGTCTGACTTTGACCTCGAAATTAGCATAGAAGATCCCCTCGCCCATTCTCCAAAGTTGACTCCGAGTTTACTTTTGCAGAGTGATAGAGGAAGAAAAAAGCTGCCTGCATTATAACGTTAAAGAGTACTGCCGCTCTCGCTCTCCCTCCCTCCCTCTCTCTCTCTCCCTCTCTCTTGGCCGAGACACACACGCGCCTGCAGTCTGTCCTTTTTAAAATGAGTCGAGAAGCATACAGCAAAACCTTACTTTACTTTTAATGATATTAAACAAAGAGAAATGTTCTCCCTTCATCATAAATCGATATTAGCGTAGCCTACTTCCTTGTGTACTGCTGCAGTTAATAAAATGCAGAGGAGGATAAAAGCGCATCTGTTTTCACAAAAATCATCTGTTGAGCGTTTGATGGTAATTCCTTTGTGGTTTTATTCACTGTGAAAACAAAAGTAAAAAAAGCTTTATTTCTCTCTGTCTACTGTACAATGACAAATTCAAGTACAAAACATTTGGTCTCAATGGTCTGAACTACTGCCAGAAAACACTTGGTTATATTGTAACCTTGGTTGTCTGAGTGAAGAGACTCTCTCTCCACCATACATATGGAATAAGTAACAGTGTAACTGTTATACAGGAGAGAAGCCAGTCATTTGAGTTTGTAGCAAAACCTTTCAGTGCTCGTTTTTCATTTTGTGACTTTTGATTGAATAAAGGACTATTTATTTTTTATTTCTTCATTAAAGTTTACTTTAACATAGGTTAAAATCTCATCTCGTTCTCGTGAACCCAATCTCGTGTCTAGTCTCGTGAGCTGGGTGTCTCGTCACACCCCTAGTATACAGTATTTCCATTCTCATGCTGTCTCACTTCTGATACGTTTGTCCTGCTTATTTACTTTATGAGCAGTGAATGATGCTGGCCTGTTAGCTAATTGGTCGGTTAAACTTCTGGTTAGATGTCATTGGTATTTGAAGACATTTTCAGTTTAAATATGTTGGCTGACAATTGCAATGAGTAGATTTAGGTCATCAAAAGACTTATTTTAATGTTAAAAGTTTGATACATTTGTTTTTCTGTCTGACCCGAGTATCAAATATTCTAAGGCAAATTTTAAATTGCCTTATGGTTCTTTCAATTACCAGCAATGCCAACTGCTTTTCCTTTGAGGTTGTACACAAAAACAGTAAACAAGAAACCTGTCCCAGTGCTCACAGAAACACAGCATGACATGTGCCACATTCATACTTTGAACTCCTACCTTTTACCTTCCTTCCTAACATGTTAGAGAGCTGTTCTGTAACAGAGTAATGGTAGCAGAAGATGGTAGCAGGGATGTCTCCTTTTATCTCTCTCTGAAAGGTAAGCTGTCTTTTTTTTGTCTTTTCTTTCCGTTGTTCCTCAAAGCTAATGGAAGCGAGGTGCACATCAGCAACGTGCACTTTGAGGACACCGGCGCCTATACCTGCATCGCCAAAAATGATGCTGGTGTAGACGAGGACATCTCTTCGCTATTTGTGGAGGACTCTGCGCGCAAAACTTGTATGTATGACTCACGATGTTCTTCTGTTTTTATCCAAGGGATAATGGAGCCATGCAAATGGGGCTCTTAATAATTTATCCTGTCAGTTCTTAATAGTTTATATCCTGTAATGCAATGATAGAGCCTCTGCAAGGGAAGTAATGGTGATACTATCTATACTCTCTTCGCCTCCTGGTTTAAAAGCCAGGACAATTGTTCATGCACCCCTCCATCCACTCAGAAAGACATCTTTGTTTATCTCCTCTATGCTGGCATATACTGGAGCTGCAAATAAGAACACATTTTATTAGTGCCGAAGAATAAGAAGAATAATTGGTACCGAAAATAAATTTCACATTCACTGTTTCTGGCCTTTCAAATGTGCAGATTTGCTGCTTTTCTCTGTTTTATATCCTTGTTAATTGAGTATATTTTGGTTTTGGCCTGTCAGTCAGACAAAAAAAAAAAGTATTTGAAGACGTCACTTTGGGCTCTGGCAAATTATGTTTGCCGTTTTCCCTCAAATTTCTTCCCTAAGCGATTAATTAATTAATCATAAAAATGATAATCAGATTAATAATGAAAATAATCATTAGCTGCAGTCGTATTGTTCATTATTGATTTATCTATTTTTATTGCTCAATTAAATAATTGTTTTGTCTATAAAAATGTAAAGAAAATAGTGAAAATACCCATCAACATCATATAGAAATCCAAAATTCCCTGAGCCTGAGGTAATACAAAAACCCAAAGATGTACAATTAATAAATCAGAGAAAAAGAGTGAACCCTCCTCATCTTTATTCATAAGGTGAAACCAGTTTGAGATTTTTGCTAAATAAATTACAAATGTTAATTTATTAAAATTGTCAGTTATTCTTCTGTCAGTTGATTAATCAACTAATTGTTCGACACTACCATCTCCACAGTTTCCTCTCTGTCACGCTCCACATCAGTGATTTTTGGCACGCATATTAATTGATTGAGGTGGTATTTGGAATTAGTCGTCAACTGTTAATATGTAATTGTGTAACAGGGTTGTGACACGAGTAACCTTCTTATTCAAATTTGGAAGCATTTTTTCGACACAAACAATCTGCTCTTGTACCCTCCCCATGAATAGTCTGGCACGATAATTAACTTTGACCTTTTCTGAAATGTCAGAATCTGTCTTTGGGGTTCAAGACCAGTTGTTAGTGTGTTGTTGTTTCCTGCGGGTAATTAGGGTTCCCAAACAGCATACTTAGCAACTTTGCAGTCGAGTCACAAATATCACGTGTACGCTGTCCCACACCTCTACTACACCCAACGTGCTTAGATCTCATCCCCGCGGTACGACACTTCCTTCATCCAGTCTGTCATGCATCTGTGGATCATGCTTGCAGAGGTCGGAAGTCATGTGTGCTTTGAAGCTTTTGAAGCTCTACCGTGGGCCAAAATGGTTCTGGGAGATACATATTGCAGACCCTTTTTGGTGTGGGCAACCCCACAGGACAGGAGTTCAAAGGGATGTCAGCAGACAGACAGATGTGGCTGCACTACTACATTACGAAAGGCAGAGAGAAAAACACTGATTTTACTACACTCGTAGTCTAGCATGAATATCTGACTGACCGCTTACTTGACCCACTCTAGTTTTCCTACGAGAATGCCACCTTTATTCAGTACCTAGATAAGTGAGCAAATGGAAGCAGACTATCTTTCCTGGATTGGCTGTCTCCGTGAGCCTAAGGTTTATGTGGGGTGTCAGCTCACACTGCCTGCAGCCCTCAACCTCTGAAACCCTCACCCCTGCTCCTAAAAATATCTACACTAACAAATCAGAGTTGAAAAAGGAGTCTTGAAATGTAACTTTTTATAGTGTTTGAAATTGTTTAATGAAAATACAGAATTTTTTAATTATCTTCATAATAACTTTACCTTTGATAAATCAATTGTTTTGGCCTATACAATGTCAAAAATAAGAGTCAAGAGTAAAAGGCCCAACAACAGGTATTTAATTAAATTCTTCAGTTCTTATCCTTGTAAATGTGATTACTCAGGAACGCCTTGAGGGAATACTAGATAGGATAGTTAAATCAAAACCAGACATGTTTCTGTCTTCTTCACATGGAAATCACAAGAGGTCTGGTATGAGAGGCAGAAAGCTGAATCATCAGATTGTTCAGCTTTACAAGTGTAATTAGTTTAATAGTCACAAAAGGTCAAGTAAAGTCAATTTTATTCCTAAAGTGCTTCCAACACAGGTCCATCACAAAGTACTCTACAGCTAACAACTGTGTGTGTGTGTGTGTGTGTGTGTGTGTGTGTGTGTGTGTGTGTGTGTGTGTGTGTGTGTGTCTGTGTTGTAGATAAAGAGGTGTGACACAAAGTAGATTGTAAACTTTTTAAATCAAACTATTTTTGTATAACATTTTATACACAAAGGCATTAATAAGGATTTTACATAAAGCATAAAAACCCAGAAACATACAAAACAAACAGAAAATAAGACAATTATATAATGTAAAAATAGTTTTTTTAGCATGTAAAAAAATGCTCACAAATGTAGTTATATTTTCAATGTGTGACACAGCTGTACATTTATTGATCAATAGTTGTGGGGGAAAATATTTGATCAAATGAACTTCAGATGTATGAAGGTATGAAAAAATTGTTGTCATATACAGTAAATCTGACTGGTAGGGAGAGAGACTAGCTAATATTTGAGTTTAGCCTTGTTTACAACCTGTCATATAGGAAGGTGAAACAAACAAACACAAAATGTATTAAATCTGCAGGAAGGCTGCAGGTTTGTCTTGTCAAGATGGACCGATATTTTTATTGGGCTCTCCAATGTGAGGGCGGCTGGGTGATATTTTCTAGGAAAGCTGCCAGCTTGCCGTCAATACGTGCTTAAGGCCACTAAGGTGTGAGCTGCTCAGAGTTTGTATTGTGATGTTGAGTGTTAAAACAGGAATCTTCATCAGAACACACACGCAACAAATGTCTTTGAACACTGTAGCTGTTTTTACCTGAGTAATGTTTTCCTGTTAATGGGTAATAATATGTTTAACAAACTGCTGACATTACAAAATATTATTAATGGAAACAGATGAGCTTGCAGTGAACGTTGAGAACATTGAGATCCAACAACTTCAGCTAGATGAACAGCCCTGTTCATCTAGCTGAAGTTGTTGGATGTGTTATATTAACAGCACAATCCCCAGTTTCCACACACCATGTCGCTTCGTGCTCACACACTCACCGGTGATACTGGTTGAGATATTCTGTGAATATCATACTCAAATTATTTCTGCATATTTCTCCAGACACAATGTAGTTATCTTTTCATAAAATATTATATTCCAATAATTAATGCAAATTTATTCCACCCACTTAAAAGTGATGATTCACAAGTTTAAAGTCTTTTTTTCAGTTACACGCACAAAAGCGAGGCCTTTTTGCTAAGATACCCTCAATCCCACCAACAAGACCAATTCAGTCAGATAAAGAGACAAGCAGACATGTTCAAGCTCATAATTACAAATAAATACAGATAAAACAATAACAAAAAAGATAGACAATTAAGAAAATACAAAAATGTTAAAAACAATTTCTTAGATCGCGTAGAATTTCATTATTAATCCCGTAATGGAATACCAAATGAAGGTTTCTTTGTATGTATGTTGTTCTTTGTCAATGTAACCTGACCTTAAAAATAGAATGAGGTCCAGGTCACCCATCAATTAATCTCTGCCTGTTTTCTACAAGCACTGTCAGAATCAGCACTCAGATTTTCCAGTTACAGCAGTTGATCACACAGTTATTGAAAAGAAAATTAGGTTTGCTTTTAAGTATATTCTTCTCTTGAATATGGAACTTTCCATCAAGGGCTACAAAATACATTGCTATTCCCGTCTTCACTTGGTCAGTTTGCTGCCTACCTTCCTGATAATGGTATCTAGCCATTACAGGACAGAGCTAACCTGCATTTGTAAAACATCAAGTGAAGAAGGAGATGCCAAAAGCAGCCAATGCACTTAAAATCACATTTGAGTTAACTGATGTATTAGTAATGATGCTCACTGACTTCACCTGTTCTGAATATCATACTTCATGTCTTATCCAAATATAAGTTTTTCGATCATGTGTGTTTACATGCACTTAAGTGCCATTCCATTTCTGATTTTTTAAAGTGCATGCTTTTAACAATTAAAACTGCAAAAAATGTAATCAAAAAGTAATATATTTAGAATGTATGTGTACCCCACTTATGGCCCATCAATCACAGTCATGTCAGAATCCTCATTCAAACCCCCAGGCTGGAGTACGTACGAGATTAGCTCCATAAGGCGTCATGTTCTGGCCAGAGACGCTCTCTAAAATCATTGAGACTTTAGAGAGCCTACCTTCGTGTTCTCAGCGAGGTGTTGTAACATAATTATTAGCTTTCCTAGCTATCCTCAGAGGCCTTTTTTGCCGAAGAACGTGTTTTGGTGGAAAAAAAAATCTGGAAGGTTGCCTTCAGCTGAACACTTCCAACTGCACTCTGACACTTCGCTTTTACAATGCTGAGTGAGAGGTCAATCTCTTATGGCGTTTTTCCATTACATGGTACCTGCTCGACTCGGCTCTACTTTTTTGTTTTTCCAATATGAAAAAAAGTCCCTGGTACCAGACTGATCTCACTAAGTATGTATGAAACACAAATTCGTATGCCATTTTCGCGAGTTATCAAGACGCATAATCGTTGTTTAGCGTGTTTATCAACACCGTTTGGCCTCCATTGACCTACATTACATGTGTATTATCACTGTAGCGAGTAGTATGAAAGGATGGAGTTTGGATGGGGTGGCGGATGGGTAAAACACAGGACTATCACCCGGGAGAGCCGGGATCGTGTCCCGTGTGTGGCGTTTATCAACTGTTTTTTTTTTTTTGTTTTTTTTTAACACGTGTGTGATGTTCTTGTGATAGCATGGCACGTGGAAACAAAAATTGTCTTCTGGCTGTGGCAACAGCCACATGCCGAGAATCAAAAACAACACACCTTCGACGTTCTGTGTGTGTGTCGCGTTAGGTCACGACAGTTTCCTGCGCTATGACAACCAGCCACGCTTGCCTCACGCATGAGGCGGTACTAAATCTGCAATGGAAAATGGAGGACGGGGCACCGCGGTCGAGTCGAGCTGAGCTGAGCCGAGCATAGGCGGTACTAGCAGACGGTAAGCGCCATTAGTCTCTTTATGAACAAGGGGAGGGCCAACAGTTTCAAAGGGAGGGACTTACATGCACGCGTAGCGTACCAGATACCAAAACAAAGAACAGAGAAGCTTGGATTACAACACACACAAAGGGAGTGCAACTTCAGTCTCTGCTCAGAACACCATTACACTACTATATCTTTACAGCAAATTGTTGTTTGCTGCTATATAAATGTTCAAAATCTTACATATAGAACCTTTAACCATGCTAAACATATCTAAAATGAATCATGTCTAACAACAAATTCTTCTAAATCATCCATTCCCAATATAACACCTACATGTGGACTGGCATCCAGGGTCATGGACAGTATAAACTATTAGCATGTAATCATCCCCCAAGACCCAACAAACAAATGTCCTTATAACCTCCAAAAACAGCTTTTTAACTACTTCCGTCTTTCAGATGATCTTCAACATATTTGTAACTTTGTAACCTATATTTTTTCAAGTGCTAGTCCCTCTGGTTTTCTAGCTTTTGCAATAAGTATTTCATATTCACAAGTACTGACTTTAATTGTTTTCAAACGGGTGGCATTTGCCTTTTAAGTAGCAGAATCAAGGACGCTTTTAACCAAGAGTGTCATACTCTGATCCCACAGACGTTGAGATGCTGGTGGGCATGTTGTGGCGCCAGACTTCCCTTGATCTAATACCATTGATCTGACACAGATTCAAATGACACATTGTGATTAAACTTGGAAATGTTATAGAAATCTGACTTTGTGGAAAGTAATGATCTCATTCTGTGAAATCATTGTTTATGACCTGCCTTAGGCTTCTCATTCAGACACATTTGAATAAGAGACGGAGCTAAATAGCTAACTAAGCCAGTTGTCAAAGGGCTGAATAAGGTAATAAGCAGGAGATGAACTGAAAAACATGATTTGATGAGCGAGGCATGAATGATCTTCTTTAGATGCTTGAAGGTCAAAACCTTCTCTTCACAGGCGCAGCACTAAAGTGAATTGTTTTTCTCTCAAATTTACCCAAGCGCTTCATTGTTTGGGAAAACCTGAGCAGTCACTACTCTGAGATCTCTTTAACAGAGTCTGTCACCAGCAGGCAGAGCACCATCCATCTCTGACAGTCTGCAGCTAAACTGGCATAAATATCTGCCCTTCACAATGTGCCAATTATTTCTGCAGTGTCAGAGGATCTGCGAGGATCTGTGAGGCTCAGAACAAGCATTTGTTGCTTCAGTCTCTCCACTTTATGCCGTACTTCATGCCTTATATCAGGGACATTCAGCGTACTATGTAGTGTATATCAGAGGTGGAAAAAGTACTAAAATATTGTACTCAAGTAAAAGTACCAATACTTTGATGAAATATTACTCAAGTACAAGTAGAAATACCTATCTGAAAAATTACTCAAGTAAAAGTAATAAGTAGTTCATTTAAAATGTACTTTAAAAGTAAAAGTTACTTAGTTACATGAAAAAAACTGTAAAACGGGGCGGGGGGGATCTCTCCCATGTAGTGAAAATAGGACAAGGGGTCATAAATCCCAAACTATTGTTTTTAATTAAAGAAAATTCTATACAAATGTATAAACATCTATACAAATGTATACACATGTAATAACATAACATGTCACACATATGACATTTAAGACCCTTAGAAAGGTAAAATGTGCAATTTTAGTTCAGACCATCCCATAAAACGTTTTTAAACAATCAATTGAAAGTACCATACATTGTTAGTTCTGAGGGCCATCCTTTTCTTCACAAACATAAACAACGGTTATAATGCAAACCTATGGGATTATTTTTGTGTCTTTAATTCCAAGCAAAACTTCTCAAGTATCAAACAAAAAACACTAACTCAAGCAAAAAAAGTGTCACCTCAAAGGTAAAACTTTAAACTTGCAAACAAAACATTTGTGTAGTTGTAAACTATTGGTCTTATATTTGTTTGATATTATGTCCTTTTGTTTCCAGTTCCCTCTGCTTCTTTGTAAATGATCAGTCTTTTTTAATCTTGCAGTAATCCGCTGTGGAGTGGCTTGTGTGTCCTCCAGACCAGACTCTGAGTCTCTAACGTTAGTTTACCTGCACGGAGGCTGAGCTGTCACTCAAACTTTCCCTTAACACTCATTAGCCAATGGGGACGCACCCCTGTAAGACCCGCCCACACGAGAGTTTTGTGTCAGAATTGCAAACAAAGACTCTGGAAGCGCAAACGAGAAAGCTGGGAGCAAAACTGCAAACGTGATGGAGAGAGCAAAAGACTGATCATTGAGAAAGATGCAGAGGGAACTGGAAACAAAAGGACATAATATCAAACAAATATAAGACCAATAGTTTACAACTACACAAATGTTTTGTTTGCAAGTTTTAAGTTTTACCTTTGAGGTGACACTTTTTTTGCTTGAGTTAGTGTTTTTTGTTTGATATTTGAGAAGTTTTGCTTGGAATTAAAGACACAAAAATAATCCCATAAAAACCAAGGCCAAATCACGTGTTTTGACTCCATAAATGGGTTAGACCCTAATGTTCACAGCCCAGACTAGCAGCTATAGCTTCTACACACCTTAGTAGCCCGTATGAGCTAATTAGATGTATGTGAATTAATTTAGCCAGTGTCCTACATACGTTGTCCTACGGAAGGGGAGGGCAATTCATTTTCCCAAGGGGCCACATGAGAAACAGGGACTGTTGTGGAGGGCCACGGACCAATAGGCTGAATGCTGCATCTCTAGGTGCCTTGTTGCGTTTGCAGCTGAACTAGCAAAGCTTCAGATGTCCGTGCCCGCTCTGCATTGTTGTATTTCTCTGCGTGATGTTTAGTATTGTAGTGGCGATTCAAATTATAATCCTTTAACACAGAGATCTGTTCTCCGCAAACTAAACGCACGGCTTTACCTTTGACTTCAGTAAATAAATACTTAGAAGTCCATGTTTGGTTAAAAACTCAGCACTCTGTATCGACCTCTCTTTCTTTCCCACGAGCTGACATTTTTGAGGAATAACAGCTCACTCACGTCCACGCTAACGTCTACCACTCAGTTCGCGGCTCGCCGATACAGGGCTCCGACCATTCTCTTAATACATCCATGGGTCCGACCTCCAACACATTGCAGTTCTTCTACTTTTTAATTGCGACTTGCAACCAGAGAAGAAGTAGCTGCATACGTTTGCACAAAAAAAAAAAAGAATGCCCGGGTCTGGTGTAGTTGTTCCGGGAGTGATTTTTTTTTTCTTCCTTTCGGTTTTCGTTAGTCAAAGTTGTTTTTTTACTCAGTAACGGATAGGATTTGTAATGTAGCAAAATACAATACTTCACTCAAAAGGTAATCAAGTACATTTTAAAATAACAATTTTAAAATAACGATTTTAAAAACTACTTGAAAAATACAAAATACACAACAAAACTACTCAATACAGTAACGTGAGTAAATGTATTTTGTTACGTTCCACCTCTGGTGTATATACTGGCTCAAGCAGATGAGCCAGTATATACAGTACATATACTGTACACTACATAGCCAAGACCCCTTGCCCTCTTTTGCTGTAGTGCCCTTGTGGACCAAATCAAGAAATAATTTTAGAATTATGTTATTGTGAGAGGGAGTCTCACATTAATTAATTAATTAATCATCCTCTATAGTGCCACTTTTTTTTCCCATCTGTAACTTTCTTTTTTCCTTTCCGTCTTATTGTCTTTGTGCATGAATTGTCTCAATAAAAGTTATTATTGTTATTATATCGGTGATATACTGAGCAGTTATGATTAAGGTTTTACTGTGTGGCTATTTCGTTGTTAATTGGTTCTCATTAGAAAGGTAATTAGCATAGAGGACACAACATGGCAGCAGCACTAGTATTATGTTAGTGCTCATTGTGCTGTAACAGTTACCCTTGAACTCTTGTGAATAATTAAGACTTTAATGAGGTTCAGGGAAGTTTTCAGTGCTTACAGTATATTGCTAATTAATGACTTCACCACATTACATTAGATATTTCGGTACTCATAGTTGCTGAAACATTTTAATGGGCTAACAGTTGACTGGTTAGCTAAGGTTAATGTAACTTTATAAATATAGTTTATTATTGGATACATATATATATGACAGAGGTAACAAAGGCAGAGAGACAAAAAGTCAAGGGAGGTAATGAAAGGATGAGCTTCAGTTGCAAACTTAATGCAGCTGGCCGACAAGTAAATAATTATGATTATGACTGAAATATTCAGCCTCAGTTCATTCGGTTTACTTTATCTCCAGTAAGTACCTTTGACTCAGTTTGTTTCGTCAACTAAGCATGTTTTATGGACAGTAAATCTAACATTCAGGTTAATCTACCCTACATTTTAGCCTGTTTTGCATGCATTTGTAACATAATAAACAGTGAGCGTACACTTATGAGGTAATGAGCGTCAGGCCGTAAAGTGCGGACAGTACTGTTTCGACTCCAGTATGTACTCTTTAATCTACTTCTTCTGTTTTCTTTACTCAGTACCACTTGACTCACTGTAGAGGTCCAATAAGTAATGTATGACCTTTACATACTTTAGCAGGAAGAGAAAGTCTTGGAACTGTAGTGGGCTGGAAAGTACTGCACTGCAAAACATCTCCACTCAGTCAGGAGTCTGTTACTAAATCCCATCTGTAGATGGGGTCAGATTATTTAACCGGTTTCCAATATAAATTAAGTTGTTTTGAGAAATTGATAGATCTGATTGGTCTGTCTTGTGTGAATATACTGAGACTAATCTCGAGACATTTCCTGAAACGAGGAAAACTGTTGGATTATTTGATCCTATTAATCCCATAATTTCCTTTTTTCTCTTTTCTCTTATAAAAATAATATGGTACACATGGCACTTAATGACTTGTTAGGAAAAATATATTTTCAAGGGCAGAAGTTTCCAAATTTAGTAAATAATTGTTGGATCACTGTTATTGATGAGTAACCCTCTAACCTCCCTCAACGACAAATCATTTCATCCTAATTAATACCCTGTGTTGCACCTTTTCAGCCTTTTATTTTTTTACTGTATAGACTGTGCTTTCTTTGCTCTATATTCTTCTCTGTGCTCTCTATATTTTACCCAATTCAATTTTCTACACACTCCTTTGCCTTTATTCCATACTCTTTACAGTGTTTCTAAACAATCTTTTTATGACGTTTTAACAGTTCAAAGGCTTTTGTTTGATTTCACACATTCAGGCAGTGAGTAAGATCTGAAATCAGTGAAAATCCGCTGTGAAGTGATTGGTTGGAACAAAACCTGCAATCTCCCGTGCCTCAATGGCACACGGACGAGAACCAGTCCTCCACACCAAAGTCTGTACAAAGCTGTTTTATTCTGCACAGTCCGCCATGCAGTCTGCTCCATATTCTCTGAATAGAGAAGATCAGCTCATGCCAAAATAGCGTCCATGTTTCCATCAGCGGTGTCCCTCCCCATCACAGTGGGCTTTAACACAGTGTTGGACAAGCTGTCAGCAACAAGGAGCTCTAACTAGGCAGTGACGCTATCCACAGTGTCGGAGGCCTACTGCCTGTCGACTGAGTTTCATGCTGAAGGCTTTGTGAAATTAATATTGTAAAACTAACACCTTTTAAGCCCTGGTTACAACACGGCAGCTTATAAATATTTCTGATGATGCGTTCTGTAAAAAACGGATTATTAAATTATTTATTTTACATTACGAGGAAACAGTTTGTAAAACTGAACAAAAAGGTTATATAGAATTAGTCTCCCTAAGTGACTTTACAAACCATTGTAAATCTGAATGAAAAACCATTGTTCATATGTTGAAATAGTAGAAACCTGACCTTTTCCATTTCTGTAGGTGGTTCATATTCATTGCTCAGACAGATTTTTACCCCTCCATGTCTCCCATTGCAGTTTTTGTTGGTAATTTTCCGAAACTCATGGATCATTCTCCCAAGTATTAAGTCTTTTGAATACTTTTCCTGTTAAAGTAATGATACTGTTTTCAATCCTCCACAGGCTTCCAGCTCTGACTCTAGTGCAGTCAGTCTTGTTATTTTGAAAGCTTCCTTATTCTACCTGACTGTAAATAGTACTGCCAGGGACCTGCTGTTGAAGTTAGCCCTCAATCTTTAAGCACGTTCAAATATATGCATCTAGGGTTGGGCATCGAGAACCGATTCCTACTTGGAATCGTTTCAAAAATTACGATTCCAGTGGAATCGTTTCTTTATTGGAATCGTTTGGAATCGTTTGGAGGATTTGGTTTCAAATCTGATCATGGGTTCCAAATTTAACATGCGCAAGTTTTGGTTGTTGTGTTGCAGCCATGGAGCACAGTAAGGTGCTCTAGTGTGGCTTTATTTTACGTTGAAAAAGCCCAGTAAAACGGCAAACCACCATTGAATCAAAATAAAACATTGCTCTTATTTATAAAATAAGCATGTGACCCATTTCAATTCCACCCCTCAAAGAATCGAAATCGAGAATCGATAAGAACCGGAATCGAAAGGAAGAATTGCAATTGGAATCAGAATTATTAAAATCCAAACGATGCCCAACCCTATATGCATCTCACGTATTTTTGGCATAGCTGCAGTATAGATACAGTATGTGGTGTACCTGTCCTGCATGTTATTAGTCACTGCACTAAAAGGATATTTGTTTTGTACCAATGCAGATGACGAAAAAAAAGCAAGAAAACTGAAGGATTTTTCCCCAATTAGTTTCATTCCTGTTTTGCTTCCTCGTTGTAACTGACTACAACAGTTACAGTGCATCAATAATAAAGTATTTGTGTGGTGCTTATAATTAAAGCAGAACTTAAACACACTGCAGGGGTCAAAGTTTTCAACAAACTTCTGGGATAATCTCTGGAAAGAGCAGCGAAACCCTGCACCCCCAAGGCAGTCGCCCTGAGTTACATTTTGCATTTGCCTCTACTGTGATCCAATTACTCTACCTATATTATGCATCCGCTGTCTTCTGCCATGACGCTATGGTAAACACCACAGGCTGTTTTGCCCACTGTCGCAGCTCTTGTAAACAAATTGATTTTTTGTAACCTTGCTGACGGGAAGGAACTGCAGAGTCCAGGCTGGCTGGTGAGCGTGGTGTTCCCAATGTTTGGAGCCCAGTGGAAACACAGTTATTACGGCCAGAAAGAGTGAACTCACCGCCTACAGTGGCAGCCAGCTTGTTTTGTTATATGGATGATGAAGTTGATGTATAGTCCTCTTGTATGCGCAGAACAGCCACAGTCTTTCTGCCAAGTGATGAATAGCATCAATACTGTGGGCTATTGGAAAAGACTGGGGCATACAAGATCTCATCTCAACTCATCTTTTCCATTTTCCACTTTTGGCACATCTCAAATAAATTGTAATGTTTTTTTTATTTTGCCCTTCCTTCTTTGTCTCCAGATCTATAGACCCCACTCCTTTTGTGTAACTTTTAATGAGCTAAAAGGTATGCAAGAGTGCACAGGAAACACTTGACAAAGCATTTTTGAAAGATTAAGGCTGACTAACGGCAGAGTGGTGTCTAGTTGGCTTTGTTTCCCCCCTTTTCTTTCTCTGCATCTGTCCACCCGAGCAAGAGGCTGCGGGAATGAGCACTGCAATAGAGGCGAGATTAGAATCGGATGTGAATTGGGCTGGAGATTGGTTTGTAGACTGAAAATGCCTGAATGGAAGATGGGGTGGAAGCAGAGGGAAGACCAGGGGACAGATGAACAATGAGAGAGAAGGTCACAGTTAAAAAGCCAGTGTGAGAGGATAGTAGTGTTCCTGGTGTGGTGGAGGATAAGAATGATTGAGTAGCAGAATCTGCATGGAAAATAATTTCATAATGGCTTAAAATTTTCTCCTTACCACATCACTCTTTAGTCGTGCAATTTTAAGTAATCATATATATTCTCTCAGTGCCTAGTGGCTGCTTTAAAAGCCAACAGCTGATCTGCGTTTCCAGTCGCCATTAAAGCACTCAGTGTGTTATGTGGCTTACATCTGACATTTCACATCATTAGTCACCTCTAAGTGAATTAATGAGAAATTACCTGTTATAGGAGCCGGAACTGGTTTTGCCACTGAAGAAGGAACACTCATAATCCCTCCTGACTTATGATAATCATCTGAGCTTGAAACCTGTGGACTACTCATGGTCTCATGTCTAAGGTGGCTTATCCATACAGCTCATATTGATGGATGATGACATGATGTCTAGTATTTAATTTTTGACCTATTTCACATCTCTCTGCATACTTGTGTTGCAGCATCCTCACAAAAAAATCAAATCAAAAATCATAAACTGTTTTACAGTACTTGTATGTTGACTGCACTCCATTTTCCAGTGTTTTGTATCAAATTATTTCCAAGCAGAGGGCTCTATCGATTGTTTGTTGCACTAGGTGTCAGAGACACAGTTTCCATAAAACTTTCATGCAGTCTGGTTTCCTCTTTACCTCAATAGGAGTAAGTGTTTGGGTGTTAGCTCTCACAGAGGGACCCCATTGATTCTTACATTGATTTTCAACTGCGCTTTCCTCTTTTTCTCCCTCACAGTGGCAAACATTTTGTGGCGAGAAGAAGGTACGTCTTGCCTGCCTCTGCTGCACTATAGCATTCATTAAACTGAGTTAATTGAATTTTTGTAATAGGGTTACTGAACTGTGATGAGAGGGATTAAATGATTTGATGCTTTCAAAGTAGATAATAATGTTGTAGGCTTATTTCCGTTGCACATGTTCACACTGTGCAGTCTCATAAGCTATTTTTAGGTGTGTACTGTGTATAACAGGGCTGTTTCTGCATCCTTTCCAGGTCTCGGCATTGGCAACATGTTCTATGTGTTCTATGACGACGGTATTAAAGTCATTCAGCCTGTGGCATGTGAGATACAACGACACATTAAGCCCAGTGAGAAGCTGCTGGCTCTGCAGGTGAGTGGTCGTGCAAGTGACTCACTTTCATAGTGATTCATTCCGATATTAGCCTGAATGTTACTCAACATAGAAAACACAGCAGTTTCCCAGATAATTTACCAGTAATATAGGTTCATGTTACATTACATAACACTTTAATGTTTTATCAGGTTTCAATAAATCATGAGTTTTACCTTCTGCTCACTGTTAGTGGAGCGCCTAGTAGACTTTTAAGCTCTGTGATTGTTTTTGTACCAACATGCTGTTTGGGATTCTGCAATTCCTCTTATCTCTACGAAGCATTCTAATGTATTTCAGCGTATTGTTTTAGTTTTATGGCCTACAATGGAAGAAAAAAAACATCTGATGAACCCACTGTACGCTCCCTGCCCAGCACCAAACAGAAAAAAGTTTGCAACTAGCTGGTTAAGAATCTCAAACATTTATCAGCTTAATCAGTCCCTCCAGGATTTCGCGATGTCACGATCGCTCCTATTCACGCAAATTCAACCAATCACCTTGATTTTGGTGCGACTCGCAATTTTGACCAATCACCGCAACTTTTCCGCAAATTTGACCAATAACCGGAGTTTCCCGCGACTTCAACCAATCCCAGCAGTCCCACGTGCCAGACTTTACGTCTGAGTGCCACTGACCAAGCGGGAGTGAGAGAGAGCTTGTTTCCGATATGAAGATGAGACTTGAACATCTCACATTTACCAACAAAACGTACAGCGAAAGACCGTGCAAAACATTTCAGACAGTCCTGCCAAACTGTATACATTTTAACATCAATGTACGCTGTAACATTTTTTCACTCTAATGTCAGCCGCTGCGCTGTTACAGCGTACATTGATGTTAAAATGTATACAGTTTGGCAGGACTGTCTGAAATGTTTTGCACGGTCTTTCGCTGTACGTTTTGTTGGTAAATGTGAGATGTTCAAGTCTCATCTTCATATCGGAAACAAGCTCTCTCTCACTCCCACTTGGTCAGTGGCACTCAGACGTAAAGTCTGGCACGTGGGACTGCTGGGATTGGTTGAAGTCGCGGGAAACTCCGGTTATTGGTCAAATTTGCGGAAAAGTTGTGGTGATTGGTCAAAATTGCGAGTCGCACCAAAGTCACGGTGATTGGTTGAATTTGCGTGAATTGGCGCGAAATCCTGGAGGGACTGAATAATGTACTTAAATGTGTTGCGTGGCCAGAAACACAACTTTAAATGAATGCTAATGTTGCTCAATGTCTGCAGAATTTTAACTAGCAACTGTTTGCTGAAGGTTCTGAGGTGATATGTCAATATTTTGTTCAGATTGTTCTTTATACGTACAAGGCTAGTGCCTTTGATTTTTGTATTTTGCTCATATTTTTTATCATTTAACCTGGCTATGCATATTCAAGCCTAAGAACTCAAACATTATCTAGGTAGAAAAATGAACAGCATTTTGTCTTCTAAAACCCTGAAATTATTCCTTAAGACTTTGATCCTCTGGCTATCTTTGTCAATTCAGACTAGCATTTGTAATGTGTCTCTAAAGAATCAGTGTGGTAATAACACACATATCTTTGTCGAGGCAAGTCCAAAAAACTAATGATTTATGCCTGCCAAGGACTCACACACCAACCACAGTTGCCACATTATAGTTGAAATCTCTATTTTATTACATTAGAAAACCTTGTATAAGAACCAGATAATAAAATAGAAGTGTTAAAGGGAGCGACCAATGGTGTAGGTATAAATCCAAAACTGTACATTCTCCACCATGAAGCAATGACAACAGTGAAATCCTGTGAGGTAACCGTTAGGGGTTTGTGTTTATGAATAGCAAAATGTGGTAATGTGTGACTAATGTGATTCATTATACGCTGGCCTTGACAAGCGTCCTCCTGTTGCCTGTCCTAGTAACAGCTACTAAATTATCAATCATTAGCAGTCAATATAGTTTGCACAGGGATTTACCTGACATTCTTATTCAAATGCAGCCAAGCAGGTAAAGGTTTAGTGGCCTGCCCAAGTGAAGGCTTTGCTGTTGCACCTGCGAATTTAGAGGACAGCCTCCAACCACCATGTTGCCAGCTGAGATATAAGTGCAGACAGATTTGATTTGTACCCAGATGCATTTGTTTATTTATTGAGAGCACCTGTATGATCTCTATTCCCTGTCAAATGAATGGACAAGTAGTTGTAAATTACTCACAGTGCAGAGAAGTTATCATGATTGATTTTTTTTTACTGAAATCCCAGAGTGTTGGAGGTTTGGACAATAATAGCTTTTTAGGGTGAGTAAGACACCACTTTTTGATGAAAAGAAGTTGACATTTTGGAGATACTTGGTTTTCATTTAACTGCGACAAAGAATACAGAACAAATAGAGAAAAAATAATTATGGGAACAGACAGCCATCAAAAACAGTGCTATGAAATTATAAAATTTTTATGAAAAGTAGTTTTGTGTGTTTCAGCTTCAAGCAAAGGAGGGCTGTACAGAGCAAACCTAAATCCTATTTACAGCAGACAGTGCATTTGGAGTCTTGTCCACCTTATGATTCCAATGTTAACTCTCCTTTTAACAGCTGTATATTTTCAGTTCTCACTACCTCCTGTGGGAAAAATTTGGCTGTACAGTGGGTTTAACAGAGCTGTTTTTGCCTAAAACAGCTGCCTGCTGCTGTTGATCAGCAGTCAGATAGTCTCGCATTGCCAAATCTTCCTCCACAGCACTGCGGAGAAAGGTCTGGCTAGTCCACACAGCATTCCGGGATGTGAGAAATTGTTGGAACATGTGTACGTTTAAAAGTTGTTTTAGTCTTGCAACAGAAAACTCAGATTGGACAGATAGTCTAGCTAGCTGTCTCAATTAACCCTGCAGAGATCTGAGGAGCACTTAACCATAGTCCTCCTTAATCCACCAGAGTTCAAAATTACAACACAAAGAAAGCTGAAGGTAGCGGACATCCGAGCGAAAAGCGTGACATCCAGTGGAATTTCTGGCAGCAACGGAGCAATCCCAGAAGTGGAACGTCGTGGATATAGACTAGCAGTCAGACTGAACCAAAACAGTAAAGTTGTAAAACCAAAATAATGATCTGAAAGATGGTAAAAGGCTTTGTTGAGTTGAGTGTAATTGAGTTGGATGATAGATTTCAGGAGGTTCTTCATTACGGGCAACCCCTTACATATTACACATAGTAAATGTTTATATTGTTAACATACTACTATTGATTAGTGCAGCTTTAAAGTGGTTGATAGTCACACGTTCTTCAGGCTAGTTCTTGGTAGCTACAGAAATCAATGGCCAGTGGACACAGGGGGCCACCTTACAGCGGTGAGCCTGTTAATTTGCAGACCACAGGCAGTCAGAGGGGATTTCACCGCTCAGCAGCCTCCCCCACACCGACACCGTTTATCACCAAAGCCTTCAAGCAGCAAAATATTCAAAGCAGGTTGCTGATAGATACCTGTTAGATTTACATTTGTTCTCGAATGGACACTTTCCTCTGAGCTGCTTTTCATCCAGGAGCCCCTGCGCTTATTGGATGGCTGTTATACATAAAGCGATGCCATGAATGCACAACAATCAGCCAAGCGTTCCTCTGAGAGGTGTGTTTGTATTAGGATATCAATCACTGCAAGCGCTGTGATGGCAGTTCCAGTGCTGTCATGGGGGATTGCTGTGTGAACACATGGGGACACTCCGAGCATGGAACTCACGTTTTCGCCATTGCAGAGGAGCATTGATTGATTTGTTTATGGTAATCGTGCAGCCAATCCATTATCCTTAACTACCATATACAGTGTTTAACTGTGATACACACAGTAGCGGGAAAACATTGATGTCCAATTGTGGTAAATTCATACCAGAAAGTATCTTAATTCTTCTTCCCACTGTAGCCGAGAACAAGCATGTTTTTCTCGCTGCCACAGCATTGCCTCGATTCCTGTGTTAAATGGTTCTTTTTATTAGTTAAACATAGGGAGGGTATTGTGGATATGTATATGTAATGTAACATGTACACAGGGCTTTGTATGGTTGGTAAAAAACAATCATAATGTGTTTATTTTCATAATTAAAACCGATACATTAAACAAGTAAAACTTGATTAAAACATAGTTGGAATTTTCAAAATACCATTCGTAGGGTAATCACTGTTTTCTTGTATGTAATCAAAGAGACTTAGTTACATAATCAACAGCTAATTTGCACTTTCTCCACATTCTTCACTTTCACCAGAAGCATTTTCTGAGCTCCTAATTTTTCCATTAACTTCATATTTACTGTGGTGATCAGCACGGCAGTAAACACAACCTGTTTGAACTAATCTGCACCTTTTTATGAAAACAAAATCTAGGTTCAAATCTGTCAATGACCCTCATGTATAATATATGATGTACTTTGCTTCCTTTCTGGTGAATCAGTATCTTAAAATGTGATGTTATTACATGTAAATTCAAATTGAGTTATCTACAGTACAATTTAAACAGCATATCATGTTGAAATATTCTCAAGTCAACACCATATCATACTGTGTACGTTTATAGCAGTTTGGATTGAGACCTTAGAGAAACACCTTGAAAGAATAGAAGTGTGTAGAGTCGAATGTCTCTTTTTGACACTTGGGATTTTGCCGTTCCACTGTTTCCTGCAGTTTTCCTTCCCACAGATTCACAAGTGAAAAGAGTGGGCATCTCTTTAAGAAACATTTTGCAGTAGGGTTTTTTTTTTTTTTTTTTGAACAGTTTCTGTTCAAAAGATACATTACTGTATTGTATTGTATTGTTCCTAGTGTGGTTCCAGTGCTAAATACTGTCGTATATAGTAAAGAATTTTGTGTATACATGAAACATGTACACTGTGCTGTATATGTAGTAAAAGCATTTCCACAACAAAGGAAAAAAACAAACCTGCTGCAGTCTTTAGAAGCTGTCAGTTACTACATAAATCACATACATAATACGCACCCACACACATACAGACATATGCAACACGCTAACACAGGGAGGATTATAGCCGCCTCCGTTCACACCTTCAGCTGGGCATCAGATGTTCGATTTCTCACCTCTTAAAAGGTTCAATAAGTGAGATATTTACAGCCAAGAAGCACAAAATGACTACAGTGTGGGACTGCAGGGGTTTCACAGGGTTCAATACCAATGAGTCAAACGATTTTAGATCAAAACACTGACAGATTGTGCTACAACTGGACACTGAAAGACATTACAGCTACAAAGAATTGAAAACCTCGTTTTGAAGCCCAAAAAACGCCAAAGCACTGTCATTGTTTTAGCATTCTGCATCAAACGACCTATCTGCTAGATGGTATTGTTGCATGTCTGCCCAAATGAACCTGAGTTTCTACAGATAAAATGCAGAGGACATGGTGTGTGTGTGTGTGTGTGTGTGTGTGTGTGTGTGTGTGTGTGTGCGTGCGTGCGTGCGTGCGTGCAGCGATGCTGCTGCTCCCCCTCATATAGTTCAATGAAGTCCATATATTACCTAATGCCTCTCTAAATGAGAGAAGTTGGCCTGTAGGGAAGGCACCTGTCATGGACTGCCTCTGCGGTTGTAAATATGGGAGGGAGAGTTCATCCTGCAATACCGGAGCGCTTCATTCATCCTTGCTGGCCAACAGCTCCCTAAATCGCCCCAGAGAGGCAGAGCCTCGAAGCTTGGAGGGCTGGGGGGGAAGCTCCAGAGGTAGAAGGCTGGTTAAGGTTACCGTTGGCCAGGGAGGCGAGAGCTGCCAGGACTGAAAGTTGAACAGCCATATCGTCTGCAGGCTTTGTGCCGTGGATAATGTATGGACGAATGGGAGCGATTATAGAGATTTTTCAGGACCTCGCAAAGCTTATTTATTTAAGTTGCCAAGATAACACAACTCACATCAGCAAGGGAGATAAGAATGCAAATGGTAAACAACACAGAATAACGACTGGATGAAGATAATTGTTTTTTAATGAGACGCATTTCCCTGTGATATGAAAAACAATTAGTTAACCAAGAATGTGTGTGCGCTTTTGTTTTTCTTCCAGGAGGAGGTGTGCCCCACCTCACCAGGAGAGGAGGTTCAGAGGTGTGTGTGGTCATCAGCGGTCAACATCAAGGACAAGTTTATTTATGTGACACAGCCAACCTTGGACCGAGTGCTCATAGTTGACATCCAGTCTCAGAAGGCTGTTCAGGTAGTTTTCAGGATAAATTGGAAAACCAGGTTCATGTCAATTGTGTCAGCAACAGTACAACAATGTTTAAGTGATGTGGTAGGAGTTAACAATTTTACACAGAGAAATGCATTTTTCCTGTTTGGTGAAAGTGAAGGTTTTTCTGCCTCTGTGTATGCCAAAAAGGTTGCACAAGGTGAGTGGCTTTCCCTTCTCTTTGACTTATTTTGTCAAACAGTTATAATACCAAAAACTCCCTAATATAAATCATTACTTCATATGGGTATTTTTATGTTTGATTTTGTAGTATGGAGGACATGCTTTTTCATTAAATCTTCGACTCAGGATTCAATTTGATACAATACATTGTCCTTCATCTAGAAACTCAAATATTTGAGAGCATTGGACTTCTTCTTCTACATGCTCTAATTTTTACCCAAAGTGCATGGGGGACTGTTTCCTTTTTGGGAACAGCTTGTACATTAGATATGCTTGCACTTAAAATATTCTACTTGAGTAATAATTTAGTAGGATACTAATACGCAAGAGTAAGTGCCGTGGTGTGCTGATACTGACCCTGGTAAGCTTCAAATGTTCGGTAGGAGGCCGCATGCAAGACATGTTTGACAGGCGGTTGACTCATTAATGTTTAGCCAGTGTTTTGCCGGTTTAATTGATAAATGTCATGCTAGTTCTGAATCAGGACCTCAGTATTTGGATCAAGTAGGTTGTGTTAAAGTGTCAAAGTAAGTAGGCTTACACCTGTTATTCTAATGTGTCAGCTACATTTAATCAACATTTAATCTCATTTTCAAGTTGTAGCTACAGGTTGTGAACATTAATCAGGCTGCCACTTAAAACTGTTTGTCTTCTCAGCCAACAACAGCTGATTACTGATCTAATTGATTGATGATGAATGATTTTTTTTCTTGCAAATGTTGAAAGCTAAAAACGTATTATATTTGATAAAAGAATTCAGGTTCGATAAAGTGCTATCAAACACAACCCTAGTTTGACTACAGATTACAGGACTTTGTGACATCTGGTTCAACATGTGTTGGATTTTTCTAAATGACACTGTTGGTTTCCCACTTGACTCTAGCCTTAAAGTGCTCATATTATGCTTTTTGGCTTTTTCCCCTTTCCTTTATTGTGTTATATATCTTTTTTGTGCACATTATAGGTTTACAAATTGAAAAAGCCCAAAGTCCTCCCCAAAGGGACTTACCATCTCCAACAGAAAACACTGTTCACAAACTGCTCCAAACAGCTCTATTGTAGTCCAGCCTTTACTTCTGTGACAAACGTGCGTCACTTTATAGCACACGTTATAATGCTCGCCTAGCTGCTAGCCCTTATATTCTGCTTCTGACTGGCTAGTAGTCCTTACCTAGCTACTGTGCATGTGCGACTCCCAACAAAGATGGAACAGAAGTGAGATGTCTCACTCTGTAGCTAAAACAGAGAGCTCAACACACAGGGTGAAAAGAGGAGCTGCAGCAATGTGCAGTACAACAACAATATGGTGTTTTTTGAAAATTAAACCATGTAAATCTATTCTGATATAACCTCTAAATACAATTATGAACCTGAAAATGAGCATAATATGAGCACTTTAAGAGTGCTTCACTCCTGCGCTCTTTTCCACTTGCACTGATGATCTTAAGTGCTGCTTTTCCAGCTTTAAGATCAGTTTTCTCACCTTTAGTTTACCTGCTTACCCCTGACCTGACCAATTTCGTACACATTGCTACAGTCAAGACCTACACTTAACTGCCACATTGATGTGGTGACCAAGTAACCCCGAGACCCACCTCTTCACGGATACTGTAACCTGGCAACCCCCTTATAGATATTGTAACATGGCAACTGCAGTTTTCCTCACAGATGGTGTAAGAGGCAATCCCTCAAGCACTCTGCCACCTTGCAGCACCATTTATTTTCCTGAGGGAACTTTATTTTGCGAGGCAGACTCAGGGAGTTGCACAATTCCTTCATGACAACTTTCAGCCCATTTCTAGTGAGCAGCGTTTAGTTAAATCATCAGTGTCAGTGGGCTTTTGGGTGTGTCAACCTAATCCAGGGTTGCTCAGATCCCTGCAGATGTTTCCGACACCGTGATGGCTGTTTACACCTTGCAAGCCTCTCAGGGACTTGCCTGTAAGCAGGTTGGTGTCCCAGAGACTGTTACAAGCTCATTATTCAGTCGCCTGGAGGTTTAACTTCATTGCATTATATTAGCAGTTGTTAATTAACCACCTGAACCCGTCTCTTGTCTCGAATAGTAAGAGAGACACGAGTTCTGGTTTACAGTTTCAGGTTTCACCGCTTTCCATTTTCTCATAGAATTATTGATATGATTGACGTGCGTAAAGTAATAATAATGTGCAAATTGCATTTTGAAATGTGTAACCAATGAAATGCTCAGTGAAAACTTTTTAATGAGCAGATTGTATTTTGAATGTTCTAACTGATTAATTGCAAAGTGCACACAGACAAATGTTTGAAGGTGCTGTAATGCACTCCGCGTTTCATCTCTGACAGATCTGGCACTAAAGTTACACGAACATATTGGCGGAGGATCTCGCTAATCTTCCTCAGCCAGAAAGAACTTGTTAGTCAAGAGAAAAAGAACAACATGAGCACCTGTTTTCTCCGATGACTACATGCTCGGAGATTAGTTAGATTTCAACAGATTTCCTCATCTTATTTGCAATAACCCTCTCAGGAGCTGTTTGCACTCTAGGTAAACAATACTATTAGAGCTGTTTGGCAAAACAAATAGTATAGAAAGTAAGCTGCAGTCAAAGGATATTGTGGGAATACAGGGATGCAGTAATTTTCTTGAAAAAAGAAGAGATTTTTTCTTGCTGCTGTTGAGGTTGTAGCTACTGCATGCTATCTTCTCCCAGGTGCTTTCCCTTTGAGGTGGCTGTCTATCTGCACTCAGGTTGACTTAATGCAAGAGGAGCGCTTCTTTGTCACAAGTGACTCATCTATTGTTCTGACTTGGAATATTGCGCCCGCGTGTCAAGGAACGGATAAAGACCGAAAGCAATTACTTCAGTGTAGTAAAGCAATTTTGTCTGTCACCACTTGATTTGAAATGCAGCTCAACACCAAAAGCACCTTATACATAAAAAGCACACCTCTGCACTGCCTTGTTAAAAGAAGACTTCCTCCTGTCAACCCCTGATGCAGGAAAACTTTTCAGAAGCATTACCACTGCACATCAAAAATGGATCTCTTCAAAAGCAAAGTCTAGATTGCCTTGAATTCTTATTCTGTGGCACTGCTGTCTTTAAAGGCTCAGTTTGGTTGTATTTGATTGTGTGTGTCCCTCCAGACGGTCAGCACAGACCCTTATCCTGTGAAGCTTCACTATGACAAATTTCACGACCAGGTGTGGCTGCTCAGCTGGGGAGACATGGAGAAGAACTTGCCTACTCTCCAGGTGAGTGCACAATTCACTATTTATTACACTTAAATGATAGTTAATAATCTGCAGAGTTGTATCCTTGTGAAATGGTTGAAAGGCAGAACATTAGACATTCAAGGGCCAGTACATGTGCTTGTGTTGATTATTCTGTGTATTTTATCAATAAAATGTCCGTCACAAGTTCCCCAAACCCAAAGTGGTGTCTTTGTAATTGCTCATTTTGTCCGACCAACAGTTCAAAACCCAAGAAAAACTTAGTTTACAATAATACAAAACTGAACTTTTTATTTGCTTAAAAAGTGGCTCAAACAATAAATGGATTATCAAAATAGAGGCCGATTCATTGACTAATTGTTTTGACCACAGAGCATTACAAATTGCATAGGTTTGTCAACAAAGGCAAGTGCAAGGTCATAAAAACCACAATGATCATATTTACACTTATATACTTTATTCTACCTACAACAAACAAATAACATTTTCATAGCAACACACATACAGTATATTGTAAATAAAACGTATAATCCCCATCTTGGAAGGGCATTACAACTAATTAAATGTCCTGTTCTTCCCCTTTTCTCCAGTATGACATGCATGTGGCATTAATCACTGCAGCCTCCCTGGGATATTTAATTGTTCATTTGTTTGTTTTGCTTGATGAGGGGGCAATTAATAGTCAATTAGTGTACTGTGCAAGAATTTGGACAGTGACACATTTTCAAATGTTTTGGCTCGGAACTCCAGCACATTGGATTTGAAATAAAAACAATGACTACTGAATGAGGGTAAAGTGCTGTTTGGTCACATCTGTAGTCAGAATAATATTCCATAAATAAAATAATACATCATAATACAACAGCCAAAATAAATTATTTTAGCATTTTTAAAGGATTTGTGACCATGATTTTGATTTACTCAGTTGTTTTTATCAATAACCCCTGGCCATTGTGGATGGCAATTTCATGTTACTTATCAACTGACATATACTCCCTCATGAATGTAACATATCATCATTCTTATATAAAAGCCAGTATTCAAATAATAGCTGGGCCATAGCCAGTATGAACAAATAAAGTCAGGTCACTAATAAAGGCTGGGTAAAAAAAATAAACACTGAGGGGGATGGAATTATGTGCAGCCATACTACATCAGCTCACATGATACATGTAGTAGTATAATGTACGTTTCCATCAGTACAATAGAAACATATAATACTCATCACTCTGCTGCTCTGAGTTGCTGTTTTTAACAGAAATGTTTTCATTTTAATTTCTTCTTTGCCATACTTGTGAACGATGTTAAGCTACCATCAACAAAACTAACTCATGTTTTTTCACATTAAAACGTACATGTAAAGGGAGCACACAGTGTTTATTGTAAAGGAAGACTGTGGAGGAGGTGATAAGTTTCATGTTAACATTTTATAATAATGGTACATGAATTATCATGAATTTATGCACGGCTTCATGCATGAAAACAGCATGAATTAATTCATGTAGTATTTAATGAACTATCAGTAATGTATAAGGATTAATAAGTATCAAATGCATGACTTAATGCAGTCACCCTGATTTCTTCATTTATAAATGATCATGTCTTCTTCATAGGTAAATCTGTAGTTAAAGTGACAGGCTAAAGAAACTGAATGGTAGTGTTGTAATCGTGATTAACTAAACATTACTTCTTACTTCATTACTTCATCATGTGTGTGGCCCTTCAAATAAAGTGCTGACCTGGTCCATCTTTAACATTGATAAATAAGATATGATTAATAGTGGCATATGCAGCAATCATCTTTGTGACCCCTGAAATAAAAAAATGTCAAGACATTTCTGGTGTTCAGATACTTAGAAGTTAGTAAAAAGTACAATTCATAGACATCCTACTTGGCTGAGCATTGTACTCGGCAGTACTGTTTAAGTGCCTTATGCTATTTTGAATAAAGCAACTATAAAAATGCATCTGCAGTATACTTTATTTTGTGTCAATGTCATGACCTCAGTATTATTTTGCCAACCCACTCCTTTAATTCTTAATACATTTAATGTTATGCCATCATTAATCATATCTCATTCATCAATGTTAAAGATGGACCAGGTCAGCACTTTATTTGAAGGGCCACAAACATGATGAAGTGATGAAGAAGTAATGTTTAGTTAACCATGATTACAACACTACACTTCTTCAGAATATATGTACACTGCTGTGACTGGTCAGTTTTTTGTATGTAATGTACCATTATTATAAAGTGTTACCAGTTTCATTAATGGTGTCTTAACATCTTTCGAAGAAAAAGGCAAAGTTGAACTCCTGACATGACTCTTGCTTTACTGATGGAATAAGTGCTGTGGGAATTGACATTATACTGAATTAATCAACCAACAGGCAAACATGGAGGAAGTTCAGTTTGCATTAACTGAGGAACAGGAAATTAGAAATAAAAGCCTCATTCTCTCTGGCGCTGAGGTAAATAAAGGAGATGTATGGTGTCTGCAATAAGCTAATATCAGCATGGCCAATTTATTGTTGTAGCTGTAGTCCCATCCATGTTAGGTTAACAAATTGTCTTGTATATGTAATCCCCTCATGTTACAGCAGGACAATGAAAGGGTTTTAATTCTTACACTGCCCACTTAATATAGATGTAAACACCCTCAAATTGAATGACAGTGTCATTACTAATTTATTTTAGATCTAGTGTGCCGGAATACAGAAAAGCTGAAATGTGAAACCGTCCAAATACTTACTGGTGAAGATCATACCATAAATAGAATCAATAAATATGTCTGTATAAGAGAGTCATCTTGATTGAGCTTGAGTGTTGTTTTTTTACTTCCTTAAAAAAAACCTTCTCGTCATCGCCTGCACAGAAATTTATAATGCGGGGTTTGGTCTGTGGCAATTTGCTTTGTGCATTGTGGCACAATCAAAGCAAACCCTGCCTACACACAATCACATCTCTGCACACTTCCATGCATGCACAAGTATTATTTAGACACCAGTGACAACAGCACACATCACCTCCCACTGTGAAGCTCCAACATCAGTGCACCCAAGCACAGTTAAACATGATAGCAACATATTACGTGTTTTGTTGAGTGTATTTCATGGTTTTAATGAAATTAAACTCTTACTTTACATGAAAAACGTCAATTACAAGTATTACTCCCTTGTGGTTGTGAGCTACAAATAAGTATGAGTTATAGACTCATCACGGACATGCTTGACACCCACCACCTTTTCATTGGTGTTCACCAGGTGATCAATCAGGCCAGTGGAAGAGTCTCCCACCACACCGTTCACACACAGCCAATCGGCAGACGCTTCGACAAGGTGGACGACTTCTTCATTCCCGCCACCAGCCTCATCATTAACCACATCAGGTGCGTCCAGTATGATCCAAGAACACTCCTAATGTAAATTAATTCGCAAATTACATTCACCTCATTGGCATTTCATTCACTTTTTTCTCCTAGACTGAATGCTACGATAATGATTTGGACAGGCATTTTGTATGAAATTGAGTGTGTGCTTGTCTGTTAAGGCTGTAATTGAGGTTTTTGGAGAAAGGCCCAGAGGTCATATGTGCTGCAGAGGAGACTGTGACCGATCACCTGAAATAGTTCTAAAAATAAACCTGCGTTACAGCAGCTGTCAAATTAAGTTTTTATACCTGAATTTATGACATTTTTTTTTATTACTAAAAGATCAGTCTTGTAATTCTGCCAGTAGGGTTGGGCATTATAAACACTGATCACCACAGAAAAATGTTCTTGATTAAAACAAATTTGAAACTTTAATAACACACTATCGATAAGTTACATTACATAACGGAAACAAAGCTACAAACCTCAATTCCAGTGAAGTTGGGACATGTGTAAAACATAGATGAAAAGAGAATACAATGATTTGCAAATCCTTTCCACCTATATTATATTGAATACACTACAAAGACAAGATATTTAATGTTCAAACTCATAAATCTTTTTTGCAAATATTCACTCATTTTGAATTTGATGCCTGCAACACGTTCCAAAAAAGCTGGGACAGGGGCAACAAATGACTGGGAAAAGTGAGGAATGCCAAAAAACACCTGTTTGGAACAGTCCACAGGTTAACAGGTTAATTGGAAATGGGAGTGTCATGATCGGGTATTAAAGGAGCATCCCCAAAAGGCTCAACTGCATGAGCAAATCGTCCAACATGAACTTATGAACAACGGTTCTTTAACATACAATTGCAAGGAATTTAAGGATTTCATCATCTATAGTCCATAATATCATCAAAAGACTCAGAGAATCTGGAGAAACCTCTGCACGTAAGCGGCGGGGCCGAAAACCAACATTGAATGCTGTGACCTTCGATCTCTCAGGCAGCACTGCATTAAAAACCAACATCATTATGTAAAGGATATTACCACGTGGGCTCAGAAACACTTTGGAAAACCATTGTAAGTCAACAAAGTTCATTGCTACATCTACAAGTGCAAGTTGAGACTCTACAATGCAAAGCGAAAGCCATAAATCAACACCCAGAAACACCGCCGGCTTCTCTGGGCCAGAGCTCATCTGAGAAGGACTGACGCAAAGTGGAAAAGTGTGCTGTCCACATTTCAAATTGTTTTTGGAAATCATGGACGACATGGCCTCCAGGCCAAAGAGGGAAAGGACCATCCAGATTGTTATTAGCGCTAAGTTCAAAAGCCAGCATCTGTGATGGTATGGGGGTGTGTTAGTGCCCATGGCATGGGTAACCTGCACAGCTGTGAAGGCACCATTAATGCTGAAAGGTACATATACAGGTTTTGGAGCAACATATGCTGCCATCCAATCAATGTCTTTTTCAGGGACGTCCCTGCTTATTTCAGCAAGACCATGCTAAGCCACATTCTGCACGTATTACAACAGCGTGGCTTCATAGTAAAAGAGTGCGGGTACTAAACTGGCCTGCCTGCAGTCCAGACCTGTCTCCCATTGAAAATGTGTGGTGCATTATGAAGAGCAAAGTATATAATATAAAATAGAGAGAACGGAGACCCCGGACTGTTGAACAACTGAAGTCGTACAGCCAGCAAGAATGGGAAAGAATTCCACCTACAAAGCTTTAACAATAAGTGTCCTCAGTTCCCAAATGCTTAATGAGTGTTGTTAAAAGGCAAGGAGATGTAACTGTGGTAGACATGCCCCTGTCCCAGCTTTTTTGGAATGTGTTGCAGGCATCAAATTCAAAATGAGTGAATATTTGCAAAAAAACAATAAAGTTTAAAGTTTGAACATTACATATCTTGCCTTTGCAGTGTATTCAATTAAATACAGGTGGAAAGGATTTGCAAATCATTGTATTGTTTTTATTTACGTTTTATAAAACGTCCCAACTACATTGGAATTGGGGTTTGTATTTATAACATGTATGGTGTGGTCTGGCTACAAAGTTTATCATTCTGGGATAGGGGAAAAAACACAAAGGATTGTTTGTAGTTCTTTAAACCAATCAGAATCGCCTTGGACGGCGCTTATCCCTGGATGCAGCAAAGGTGCCCTTGCAAAATAGATAGCAGAAAGGGGGATGTCAGGCTTTATCTCAGCAATTTGGTGAACCAGACTACTTGAAACATAACTCAAAATTGTAGTCCATTTTCTTTTGATTGATTTATCAAATATTGTAAATGAGACTGTTCCAAACAGCGCTAGGCTACTTAAAATCTAAGACAAACAAGATCACTGGTGTAAATTTTTATATATATATTTAAAAGTGTATATTGGAAATAGTTACCAACCCTGCCTCTAACTCTGACAAATCCCTGTGCCAACAAAGACAGTAAATACAACAAAGTGTATCATACTTTATCATCATCCAATAAGGCACTCAGAGAGCAAGCAAACCTTCTCAAAAACAATATGCAGCATTATCCGTTTCTTTTTCCTTACAACATGGGAATTTAATCTTTAGGGAATCTTAAAGCTCTACAGATATGGTGACTAATTTATATTGTGAGATATATCTATCAACTAATATTTTGCCCTACCTGGTAGGCTGGACCTCAGTCCATCTGTAGCTGGACCCTATTTTCCTGTTTCTGTGTCTGTGACTGATGGGAACAACAATCTTTGAAATTGGTCCAGTATTAAGCGAGATCGCTACAGTTGGCAGCAGCAAAACAAGCTACAATGTAAGTTAATAGGTCAATTGTGCAGCTTGTATTTACAAAAAACTTCACAAAAGTGCTCGTTTTGCCACTGACAGGCTCAGATTAATATTCTAAGTGTCTGACAAAAAACGGTAGTTACCCTTTAAGGGCCCTATTTTAACGATCTGAAACACAAGTATCAAACGCCAAACGCAAGTAGCTTTGTGGGCGGATCTCGGGCTCTGTTGCTATTATACCGGCGGGATAAATGACTCCTGCGCCCGACGCAAATCTAAAATGGGTTGATCTGAAGTAGCTACATTACTCATAGATGTGGTTTGGGCGTAACGTGCAATAAACCAATCCGAGCGTTATCTCACATTCCCTTTAAAAGTAGGCACGCTTGTTCCATGGCGCATTGCTATTATAATGGTGGATTTTCTAGGCGCACGCTCTTAATACATCCATGGGCGCACGCCAGGAGCGGTTTACAGCCGAGGAGACCGACGTTTGCTATTGATTTTTCTTTTTGACAAAATGTAAATAAAGAAATGTCACAAAAACATACAAAAACAAGGGTTAAGTGGCATCGGCACATGCAGGTCAACATCACCTCTCCTTAAGTCCTCTAATATTTCCTCATTTATTTCATCAACACATCCATGATTCATGAAAATGTTGTGTAAAACAAGGTCATATTTTTCCTTGTATTTATGTATGGTTTGCAAAAATGGGAACTGCTGGGTCCGTGAGATGAGAGAAGCAAAGTGTATGCGCGGTGTGCACACCCTTAAAATAGCATCTGAATAACGCGCCACTGACTTTAGACTAGGTTTTTCCTGGTCTGTGGCGGAATTGTTTTCTGAAACTGCAAAATAGCACTAGGGAACGTTTGCGCCGGAACACGCCTCCTCTTCTTGCTTGTTTGCTGGCACAGCTGTAATTAGATCCACTGGGGCCTGCAGGAAAGATTGCAGGAAAGTGTGTTACCATTTTTTTGCAGTGTTTTTACGTGGCTCAAATGTAAAACTCATACCTCCTTTACATTATATAAATATTTTTTTTATACTTTTATTGCAATTCCTTAATTAATTTATAAACCATTACCGTACAATAATGCAGTAAAAAAAAAGGGTTAGGGTTATATGTATGTATATATATAAATAAATATATAAATATATATATATAAATATATATATATATATATAAAAATATATATATATAAAAATATATATATATAAATAAATAAATAAATATATATATATATATATATATATATATAATAAAAAGTGTGTAGCAACACACCAAAGGAAAAAGAACAATATCCATACAGTGTTTACAAATATTAAAAATACTATTACAATTTCTAATTTTTAAAATTTGTCCGAAAAGGAGCAGGATAAAGCCGAAGCTTGTAAAGTTTCCTACCCCTCATTCACTTTAACTCATTTCTTTATATATCATATATCTGCACCCCTATCCACTTCTAAACATACATCTATACATATATACGTATGCACATATATACACACATACATACATACAATCCCAAACTTTTACCTAAGAAATATAGGAGTTGATTTGTGTGTAAAAATTTAACACACCATACCTTAAATTAAAACAATAACATTCATTCGTCAGTTAGTCTACCAAAAACACTAAGGAAAAGGAGGGAAGTGCATGAACAAATAGCTACATCTTTTTACATAATAATTGGTATACATATACAATTTAAATCCATTGTTATTCATAATTCATATGTGTGTGTATATTCGTGTACATATTTACTCCTCTTAGGTGCGTTTAACTATGCATGTCGAGTTATGTTTTTCTTTCCCAACCCGGCCCTGTTTCTGTTTTTCTTTACATATTTTATTATTTAATTCCTCGTACTTTCCTAGTTTAGTTGTTGGCTTTATATTGTATCCATTTAGCCCAGTGTCTTTCATTTCATACAATTCTTCATTTCTGATTCTGTATGTTATTCTCTCCATTTCGGAACTTTCATGGACTGTTGGTATTTATGGTTTCAGCCAGTTTCTTGTTATCTGCTTCATGGCTGCAATTCTGAAAATTCAATATAAATACTGGTCCGTCTCTTATTTTAGCTCAGGTGGTGATTTTCCTAGGATTATGTGTATTGGATTAATAGTTTCTTTCAGATTTAAAGTTATTTTTATTGCGGTTATAACCAGTTGCCAGAATGATTTTAACATAGGGCAGAAAAATATGTGAGTGATTCGCCTTCTCTTCATTGCAGTTTCTCCAGCAGTGCGATTTCCTAGTGCTATTAATTTTACTATTTGGGGTAATGAAAAATCTGGTATATACTTTCCATGCAAATTCCTTCCAATATTTTGAGTTTGTTTTATGTATTCCACTGCACACCTGACTCCAGTCCTCTTCACTCAGCCTCTCCCCTGTTTTATCCATCCACTTTTGTTGGCATCCATTATTGATATTTGTATTACTTTCGATAGTTTTATATATTTTTTGACAGAGCTTTTTTATTAGCTTTATTATAATTTTTAGTCAACACCATTATTAAGGGGTTTTTTTCTCTGGTGACTTGACTTTTGATATTTTTTAAAAGATATGACCTTACCTGCAGATATTTGTAAAAATCGCTGTGTTCAAGGTAGTACCTTGAGACTAGTGACTGAAATGAGTCTACTTTTTTATTTTCAACCATTTGTATATATGTTGTCAATCCTTTTGATGCCCATATTTTCAATATATTATCTGTGTTGCCAGGTACAAATTCTGGATCCCAAGCCATTTCTCTAAAGTATCTCAAATCATCATTTATTTTGTGATTTACTCTTTAAATCACAAACTCTTTATTTATATACGGTAACGTTTTTATGGATATTGGTACGGATTCCTTTTCTATTAGTAACCACTTTGCGTCTGCTTTATCTTTTGTCCATAACATTATTGTACTAACCTGTGTTGCTTGAAAATAACTCTGCAGATTGGGCACGCCTAGGCCACCTCCTTCTTTTGTTTTGGTTAGTTTGTTAAATGTAACTCTTTTCCTTTTATTGTTCCAAATAAAGCTTGTTTTTAATTGATTCCAACACTTAAACGATGCGGTTGATACTGGAATTGGTAATGTCTGGAAAAGGAAAAGTACATGCACATTGTATAAATCTTGTGCATCTCAATAGTTACACAAAATGGCAAGTTGATGTGTAGTGCTTTAACTCTTACAACCATACAGATACAAATACATTCTCACTGTATAGCTGCAATAATGTGGACAGGCTGCTAAATTGAACTGATATTAGATTATTCTGTCACAGTTTACTGTACTATTTCTCATTTTTAGAGCTGCAAAAAACATTTCTTTTCATAACCTATTTAACTAGAAAACTGTGAAATGCCCATTGCAAATATGTCTGTTTTGTGTGACTGACCTAAAGTTAGTTTAACCAAGTCAGACTTAATTCATGATGAGATTCACGACATTCAGATGAAAGCAGGTGGAAATGTCACATTGAGAAGCTGTTGGTTCTCCATGTGCAGTAGTTTTGTTACAAACTCATAATTCAGTCTTGTTAACAGTGGTGTACAGTAGTCTTTTTGATATTTGCTGGGAGAATATATCAGTATACAAGTAAACAAAGAGCTTTAGTACAGTATGTGCATGGATATTTTTTATTCAGACAGCTGTTTTTACTGCAGGAAACTTTAAATTAACTGCTGCCTTGTGGCCTTCTTTTTCATCTTTTACCGAGACAACCATTTGTCTGTTGGCAGGAACGTAGCATTGATTAGTCGATTTAGGAACATGAGCAGTGTGCGAACAGCCGACATATATTCAGCAACTTCCGAGGATTGTTTAATGACTAGGGGATTCCCTCAGCAGCTACTATAAAGCGAGCAGGAACTTCTGGGGGCTGTCATTCATTAAACCATCGACTTACAGTCAGGCAACTCTGCATGTCAGCAAAAAAGCTGTTATTTCTTATTTTTACCCACATCTACAGTAGCCTGCAGCTCAGGCAGCCTGCACCTATTTTTCGCACAGACACAGGCAAAACAAGCCAAGCGAGATGTTGATTCAATGTTTTTGCGCTGGAGGATGGCTGAACAAGAATTGCTGTTTTATAGATATCTTTCACTGTGCAACATTCATTGTTCTGTTCCCTGTTCATGAATGTTGCCCGTAGGAGCTTTAACTGAACTGCAGAGCAAGTGTTGAGACCCAGTCATTTCTTTAACTGAAAATATTGACATGATAAGATAATAAAATGGGAATTAGCTTTAGTTAAACATAACCCTGTTAAGCAAAACCAGGGAGAATCTTTAATGCATTAATCTTTTGTACAAACGGCAGCTGTTAGTTTGGCTTAGAGCAATCTGCAGCTGCCTTTGAAGCAACCCAGCTGTGTTCACATTAGAGCGAGGTCAAACAATGTCTGATTATTAATTTCATCATGTATCAACTAGGGGTGGTACGTTCATGAAAAATCATCCGAACCGTTTGGTTCGCTTGTCTCGGTTCAGAGCGTCGCACGGTTCGTCAGTACACTCTTAATGTGCACTAACCACTTACTGCCGTAGTGCCTACTTTCGACACCTATGTTAAAACACTTACCGGAAATGACGAGCGGGATGAGCGTGCTGCTCCCGAATTATAAAACAGACTCTAATGGCATCTCGTTCTGAATACGATCTCGTATCTTACTAAAATAGTTCACCGAAACGTGTTTCTGAAAACATTTTAAGCGAGAAATAGGCCATACAGTTGCTGAACCTGTCTGTTTTTTTGATCGACAAAGGTCAGTTTAAAACATTTTCGTCAGATTTTGAGAGGCGGCGAGCCGAGCCGACCGCTCCTCAAGTGGAGTGTGCAGGTCACGTCACGTGTAGAAATGTCAAGTGGGAGAGATAAGGAAGGCTGCCCGGAGCTGGAGTGTGCACCAGCGTCGTATAAGTCTGGTGTGTGGGAACATTTTTGGATTTCATGTTACCTATGATGACAGCGGAAATAAAATAGCTAGAACTGCTACTGTGTGCATGTATTGTGCAACATGCATTCAATATGCTAATTTTAGCTATATATCATATGCTGAAGTATTTTTCTTGAGTGTTAAAGATTAAAAGAAAAAATAACAAGAACCGTAGAGAACCAAAAATATTTTGCTTTTGCTTTTCTTGAAAATAATCATGTTATTGCAGGATAAATGCATCATTGACCTTAAGCTTCTCAGCATGTTACCAAAATATCACAGTATGTGTGCACTACCATTGATCTGTCACAACAGATAAATACAATCAATAGCAAAACAATTAAAGCAGTGTTTGAAAGGCAGAGCGGTTATATAGGTATGTAAATCATCAGTGGATGTAATAGGCAAATGGTTTCAGGTTTAAACTGCACAGTATTATTTTATGTTTTCTAAATTCTCATTTCTTAGATCTTATTTCTTATACAGGTTGGACAAAGTAAGATCAAAAACCAGCCTGATTAGTGTCAGAGCTAGGGCTGAAACGATTCCTTGAGTAACTCGAATAATTCGATTACTAAAAATCCTCGATGCAAAATGATTTGCCTCGAAGCTTTGTTTAATTAATGTTACCAACGTTGTATCGCTCACGGTGTTTCCGCAGATGAGTATTACTGTCGCACACCGGGCTGACGCTGCTGGCAACACATGCCATGAAGACTGATTACAAAATGAAGAAAGAGCATAAGGGGCTAAGAGAAGAGACAGGCTGGAGAAAACAGAAAGTGTCCAAAGTTTGGAATCAGTTCAAACGTAATTAAAACGAAAACTCTGTACAGTGTGTCTACTGCAAAATCAAACTAGCTTACCACAATAATAGCACGACATCAGTGCTTCAGCATCTCAACAGAAAACATTGAGTCTAACTTAATCATCCATTCCACGAAGCGGACCCGACAAAAGTAAATCACAGAGTCATATGGACGATGAGACTACACCAAACACAACAACTACCAAAATCAAAGACAAGAAAATACGTAGTGGTGACCACAGTTTGATCCAAAGAGCCGGAAAAACAGGTGATTGTTGCACACCATTTTCTCTCACTCTCTCTCTTCACTGAGAAACAGCTGATCAACAATCTACTAGCACAAGTGTAACAGAGCTGTGTAGCATTGTAATCAAATATATAAACGGAAATAGGTTGATATATAACTAATATTTACATATAGGCCTATATACGGGGTGGCTTGTGGCCCGGAGGTAAAATGGTTGCCCCACAACCACGAGGTTGGCGGATCAATCCCAATCCTCCAGCCACATGTCAAAGTGTCCCTGAGCAAGACACTGAACCCTAAGTTGCTCCCTGGACACTGTATGTATAGCTATCCACTGCTCCTAATACTTAGGATGGGTTAAATGCAGTAATAGAATTTCACTACATTGTACTGTGTGTATGTGACGATTAAGAATAAAGTTTGATCCTTTCGGTTTGATACAGATCAGTCTGAGGTTGAAACTTGTAGTTCTGAAAGTTAAGTTGCACAACTTAAAGTGCCCATATTATGAAAAAAAACACCTTTTTCTGGGATTTGGGGTGTTCTTTTGTGTCTCTGGTGCTTCCACACACATACAAACTTTGAAAAAAATCCACCAATGCTGTTTAGAGTGAGATACAGTTTCTGAATGTGTCCTGCCTTCAGTCTCTGGGTGAGCTGTTCAAAATTGGCACGGCTTGTGACATCACAAGCCGAAACGAGCAGGCTAACCGCAACCATTAGCTCGTAGTGTTAGCGTTAGCATGCTAACGCTAGCATGCTAACGCTAGCATGCTACCTCGTTCTCAATAGCAAAGCACTGCTACAACACACACAAGTTCACCATAATCAAAATAAATACAAAAGAACTACTTACATGTGCGTCCTCATTTAGAAGTCTCACAGCTACTCCTGCCTTGTAACTGACCGAAGTTGTAGAAACAGCCTTTCTTTCACTGTCTATGGAGCTAGCTAGCTGACATGATCTACATCTGAGCTACTGGGCATGTGCAGTGTAATCAAAGATAGTACAGAAGAAGAAGAAGAAAAGAGGTCTCACTCTGTAGCTAAAACAGAGACCAGGTGAAAAGAGGATCTGCAGCAGTGAGAGAGAGCGGTGCAGTACAACAAAAATATGGTGTTTTTTGAAAATTAAACCATGTAAACCTATTCTGGTACAACCTTAAAATACAATTATGAACCTGAAAATGAGCATAATATGGCTGCTTTAAGGTAATGTTTATGTATGTTTAATGTATGCCTTAATTTGAGGTTGTTACTGCATTTCAGAAAATGTTTTCTTTAAAAACAATGTAATATGACACTTTATTGCACTTAATGTTTAGTTTTTTGAGAGATTGTAAGCAATGTATATACAAATGTTTTTTTTCCGAAAAATGTAACCAAACTATTGTATATTATTGCTCTTCAATAAAACAAAAGTATTTCTTATCCAATTACTCAATTAATCGATGGAATAATCGCTAGAATACTCGATTACTAAAATAATCAATAGCTGCAGCCCTAGTGAGAGCTCTTTCTTTGGATTTAATCTAACACATTCAGTTTACTTGACATAAAAGTCAAGACGTACGAATCTTCCAACTGTGAAGTTAGACAGAAATGAATAACTGAATGAAGAAAGATTTTTCCAAGTCTCAAAAAAAATTTCTCATAAAATAAGTTCCAATCGAGGTAAATCCAGTTGTGAAATAAATTACATTATCTAAAAATGATAATTTTTGTATTTCAAGATGAGGTGATGATTTATATAAATTTAAAATCCTCGAAATAATATGAATAAAGTTTGTAAGTGAAAGATTTAATACAAGTTTAAAAGACAAACATGTTTTGCAGTTAACCCAAGAAATATGAAGTATCAGTGTTGAAGAAAAAATAAATGAAACTAATTTGTGTGCACAATTTAATGGAACATAGGGTTAAATGATAGTGTTTAACATTTGGGGATGGCAGTAGCTCAATCTGTAGGGACTTGGCTTGGGAACGGAAGGGTTGCCAGTTCACCTCCTGTGCACTGCCAAGGTGCCCTTAAGCAAGGCACCGAACCCCCAACTGCTCGGGGCGCCTGTCATGGGCAGCCCCCTCACTCTGACATCTCTCCATTAGTGCATGTATAGGTCCTGGGCATGTGTGTGGATTTCAGGCCTGTGTGTAATAACTAGTATAACAACAGTGTGAAAAATGTAATTTCCCCATTGCGAGATCAATAAAGTATGTCTTAATCTTAATTTTAAAGTTGTTGAGGAATGTCAAAGATAACAGCGATCAGCAAGCAAAATTGTAAGTATATCTATGTATCTCTGTCCAAAATCAAAACAAAAGAGCATTACATCTAGGCGGCTCATTTAGATTAAACGATCACTGTTTATTTCGCTCTGCGTTAACACTCGACTCACTGCATCAGAAGAGTGTTAGCAGTTGTGTTCAGGTACTGAGGTGACCACAGATATAATCAATTAATTCCCATATGTTAACATTGTTAAGTTAATATACATTTGTCTTTGTCTCCTCGACATTCTTTCACCCAGTTCTTGATGCTTTATTGAACAGTGTACTAGTTAGCTTTGGCTGCTGTCAGCTGCACACACACACACACTGTGTAGCCCATAGGCGTGTAATGTAGGGCTGAACGATATGGACAAAATTTCATATCTCGATATTCATGCCAGATATCTCGATATCGATACGATACGACTACGGGTTCGGTGAAAATCAAGCATTTTTCAGAAAAATACTCGATTTCGCGGAGCTTGGATTCAACCTTCATTTTACATTCATTATAGAGTTTTGGAATGGCCACTTGGTTAAAATGTGTTCGGGATGGTAGTTTATAACGCTTGTCCAGCGTGCGAACCATTTTTTGAAAGCCCTCTTTTGAGACTGTGTACACGGGTACCATGTCTTTTGCAATGTGATAAGTTATAGCGTCTGTAATGTCTTTATGTCTGGTGGACGTCGACTCATATGGTGTAACGCTACTGAAAGCATCAGCAATCATACTTTGCTTGGGCCTCTTTTGGGATGACTGAGAAGTCCCCAGTGTTTCTCTCATTGTCATACACTCTTCGTGCAGCACATGATGGTGTTGTTTCAGGTGGTGAAACATGTTTGTTGTGCTACCTTGCTTCGTCGCAATTTTCGCCAAGCACGACTTGCACAACACCTCGCTCTGGTTGACATCATCCTTTCTAAATCCAAAATACCTCCAAATAATGGAGGATGATTTATGTTTTGGCACAAAATTAGTTTCTGCATCGCCACCGGCCGCATTATCTTCCGCACTCATGTTACTTTTCTTTCGTTTCGATTTCCCAGCTGTGAATGTCCTGTGTGTGTGCGTCAGTCTCCGTCTCCCTCACTCCTGCCCTTCTATGTTTGTCATTGGCTGGCTTCAGCTGTCGATCCACATGAATTAAGCTTTGTGGTTGGCTGGCCGTAATGGTGCGTTCAAAGGCAATCGTAAAAGTGATTATGGTGACTGCCAGAGCTGTACATGCAGGGCGTGCGCGGAGGAAAATCTATCGTTTATATCGTTACTTTTTCGATATTAATATCTTGAATGTTCATATCTAGATATAGATACGATAACGGTATATCGTTCAGCCCTAGTGTAATGGTACACAAAGATCATGGTTCGGTACGTACCTCGGTTTTGAAGTCACGGTTCGGTTCATTTTTGGTACAGTAAGGGAAAATAACAAGTAAAGAAGCAACAAAATGTGCTTGTTGTTTATTATTAACTTTTGTAAATAATCAGTTTACAGTTTTTTAAACTAACTTTTAAATGAATTGTAATAAATAGAGTAATAAATAAAATACTGCTGCAAACTACTACAAATAAGTTCTCCAATAAATAAAGATTTTAAAACAATATAACTGGCTGGTATGACTTTATGGCTGAAATGTGGGCGAGAAGGAATTTCATACCGGGGCTCAAACACCTTCACCGTCATGTGTTTAAAATCAGTGTTTTCAACAACTGAATATGGTCGTAGATACGCTGCTATAAAAACACCAATAGCATTTGTTAATGCTTTGGCCTGATCTGAATTACCAGCAAAAGTCTGTTAAATTGCAGAGGGGAGCTGCGTTTGCACTACAGTCATTTTTAACCTTGTAGTAGCGATATTCACATTTGTGTGGTGCCGTTTCAAGTGAGTTAGCAAGTTTGACGTGTTGCCAACATTCCCGATCACTAATGAGCAATGTCGGCACACTACTTTCGTTTTATCCACTAGTTGTTGTCATTTTTGTATTTCACCGAGAAACCGAAGTGTTCCCAAACAGGAGACCTTAATGACAACAGAGGGTCTTCAAGCTCTGGCTTCTCTACATTGGCCATGACGCTAGCTAGCTAGCGGGAAGCATGGCTGGAATAAGCGTACTGTGTGTAAGCCATGGATGTATTAAGAGGTGTAAGCGCTTAAAGTGCAGGGCGGAGACTAAACAAACTTTTGGTCCGCCACTTAATATGTTCGTGTGGGAACTCGGAATTGAAGTATGTTCCACACGCAAAACAGGCCTAATCATTTCTGTTAAAGATTGCATTATGTGTACCGTTCCGAAAATCCTGTACTGTTCCGAAAGTCCTATACCGAAATGGTCTGGTACGAGTACATGCACCGTTACACTCCTAGTAGCCCATCGTTATTGCAGGTCAGAATTAACAGTTAAAGTTGTCAAATCTAATCTAAAGTGTCTTAATCTTGGATTCAATGCAGTTTCGTTTTGGAGAGATATGTGCATGTGAAAAGATTTTGCCTCTATGTAAAAAAAACGTTCAAAACGAAACGAAAAAAGGCAGCATTACTTTGCGTAATTCTACCATGAGTGCAAGAAAAAAATAAAGAAAACTGTGGAGATGGCTGGAAAGATGACAAAAGTTCAGTTTTATTTCTATCACAACACAGTCGAGACTACCGGTAGCCACAAAACATGTAATACTACTCCAATAATTTTAAAACAAGCTCACTATAGTTTATAACAGATCTTTTGACAGCAGCCATGTGGGAAATCTGATCACAGAACTACTCAAAACTGCAAAACAACCGACCACAATTTATGCCAGAAATCCACCAGATTGTCCGACAGCTACTAGCCATCAAACTACAACCAATCTGGCGTAATTCTAAAATAAGACTTACAGAACACCTCAGTGCAGTCTCTTGCCGGGACCCAGTGGTCAGAACGATCTCTGGATCAATGACTCCATTTACAGGGGATGATAATGTGTGCCGTGGATTTCAAATAGCCATTTTCTGTTCGCAGGTACAGACAGCTTGGTGTTGAAATGGCATGAAAGATGATGAATGATGGCATGATTGAAGTACCTGTCAGCATCGATCAGCTGGTATTCACATTTAATTGAGGCCTCTCAGGTCCTTGCAAATTCCCCGTTAGCTCATTCAGCTGTTAAAATTTAATATGCCATTAAGATTCTTTAGGTTTTTGTAATGAATAGTATTTTCACTGATCCATGCCCACATATTAAACTGCTATAATTATATTGGGGGGGGGAGTGTGTGGAGATGATGCTACGGTGTCAATATGAAGATTGTCAGGGACCAGTATTTGTCTGTTGAAGTGTTAAATGGATCTCTCAGCAATCATTACATTTCCTTTTCCTGAACCTCTTTTAAAAATGATGCCAGTCAAACAATTATTATAATCACCAAGTACAAATCAATTGCAATTTTTTTCAGGTTGATGCACCTTGATATATAGATTGTGCTGTTTTATTTTAAGATGTTACCACTTGCTGCTTTAGAATTAATGAGCCTTGGAAACGATAATATTTTTATTTATTATTATTTAATGGGCTTTTTTCACATTTATTTGACAGGACAGCTAGGTGAGAAAGGGGAGAGAGAGGGGGAAGACATGCATGAAATCGTCACAGGTCGGATTCGAACCCTGGACCTCGGCGTCGAGGCATAAACCTCTATGTATATGTGCGCCTGCTCTACCCACTGACCCAACCCGGCCACAAAGATATACAATTTCAAAATTACTTTAACTCAGATTTCCTGCTGTCTTAACATCCAAAAAGGCTGGGGTGTTGGTGCAGACACTCCTAAAATGTTGCTGGCAACACATGCCATGAAGACTGACGGCGCAGATTTCAAAATAAAGAAAGAGAGCGTAAATAGTGAGGGGCTAAGAGAAGAGACAGGCTGGAGAAAACGACAGAAAGTGTCCAAAGTTTGGAATCAGTTCAAACGTAATTAAAACGAAAACTCTGTACAGTGTGTCTACTGCAAAATCAAACTAGCTTACCACAATAATAGCACGACGTCAATGCTTCAGCGTCTCAACAGTAAATATTGATGGCCAGATGTATACTAACGCTTTTGCGACGTGCACGTAAAAGCATGGCGAGGTATGTACAAACAGGCCGCACTGAGGTAAAAGCGCAGACTGCCTGTCGCTGGAACTGAAAATGGCAAATTGCGCTTTTCCGTGTCATGCATATGCATTCATGGGAGGGTGAAGGGGAAAGTGGGAGTTTCCCATAAAGAGATAGGAGGGGTAGCGTAAAGTGTGCCTAATTATGTATTCCGCGGTATGTACAAAAACCGCCCGTGAAAGTGTGCCTCTATTTTGCGGTGAAAATTCTCCGCCTCTTAAAAGCAGGTGTAAACCAGCCATAAGCGGGTTTCCTCACATATGTCTCCTGGTGAAATGACAGCAGTAATCTGAGCAAGATGAAGACATAGGCCAAAGAGACGAGCTGAAAAGATTTTTGCCACAAGGATCACACTTTTTCAGTTGAGTAAACACGAAATCATTAAGCGTTACAGATTAAGCAGCCATGCAATATTACAGTTACTGGAAGAAATCAAAGAGGACATCGAATCTCGAGTCGATGAACTGCTGGTTTGGTAAATACGATGTAAGCTGATGTATCACAGCATGCACTTTCTGCGGGTTGGCCATGGCACTGATAACGCTACTTTCGTAAATGTAAGTACATCTGGCCCTGAGTCTAACTTAATCACCCATTTCACGAAGCGGACCCGACAAAAGTAAATCACAGAGTCATATGGACGATGAAACTACACAAAACAACTACCAAAAACAAAGACAAGAAAATACGTAGTGGTGACCACAATTTGATCTAAAGAGCCGACTTGTTGACTATCAGCTGATTGTTGCGCACCATTTTTTCTCACTCTCTCTCTTCATGGAGAAACAGATGATCAACGATCTACTAGCACAAGTGTAACAGAGCTGTGTAGCAATTCAATTCAATTTTATTTATAGTATCAAATCATAACAAGAGTTATCTCAAGACACTTTACAGATAGAGTAGGTCTAGACCACACTCTATAATATACAAGGACCCAACAATTCTAGTAATTCCCCCAAGAGCAAGCATTTAGTGCGACAGTGGCGAGGAAAACTCCCTTTTAGGAAGAACCTCGGACAGACCCATGCTCTTGGTAGGCGGTGTCTGAAGGTGCCGGTTGGGGGTGTGATGAATACTGGCAATAATAGTCACAATAAAGATAATGGAACTATGACAGAAGAAACAGTAGTTGTAGTAGTTCATGGCATAGCAAGGCACTGCAGGGCGTTACGTTAAGCTCCCCAGAGCTAGGTTAGTAACAAGCATTTCTGGGACATGGATGCACACAAATTGAAAGAGAGAGGAGAGAGAAGCTCAGTGTGTCAAAGGAAGTCCCCCGGCAGTCTAAAACTATAACAGCATAATTAAGAGAGACAGGTTAAGGAGAGGAGCCTGGTCGGGCTAGAACTCTCCCCAACCGGATCGGGCTGTACTGGCCTGCCTCCCTCTACTCTGATTATATTATTGATTATATGGTAAATGAATCTGACGACTATGACGAGAAGCAGGAGGACCGGGCTAGGTGGATGCAGCAACTCCTTAGCATTGTAATCAAAAATATAAATGAAAATAGTTTCAAAAAATCATCTTTTGCAAATTGATCTTAATGCCTTAATTGAAAAAAAATAGGAAAAATCCAACCTTTGAGAACACCAATTTTCTTTGTGAATGAATAATGTATCATGAATGAATAAATGTTCTTCCTTAAAATACAGGGGGCATAAGTATAGACACCCCTATGTTAAATTCCCATAGAGGCAGGCAGATTTTTATTTTTAAAAGGCCAGTTATTTCATGGATCCAGGATACTATGCATCTTGATAAAGTTCCCTTGGCCTTTGGAATTAAAATAGCCCCACATCATCACATAGCCTTCACCATACCTAGAGATTGGCATGGGGTACTTTCCATAAAATCATCTCTCAATGCAAATCAAACCAGCTATTAGGCTAACTGAAATAAAGCCATGCCAGTCAACATCAGCATGCTTACATGCTTCTCATGACAATGCTAACATGCTGATGTTTAGTGTTTGTGTTCACCATCTTAGTTTAGCGTGTTAAGCATGCTACTGTAAGTAGCACTCAACAGAGAGTACATCTGAGGCTGATGAGTATGTTTTCCAGGTATTTTAGTCATGAACTACAGTATTAAACATGTTGAAAATGTGACCTGATGATGTCACTAGATGAGTTAAGGGATAACCAAGGTTGTTATTCCATTAATCCTGAGGCGGATATGAATTTCATGGTATTCCCTCCAACAGTTTAAGACATTTCACCATAAATGGAGGCGCTCAAAGTCAGGGGATCACTAAAGTCATTAAGATACTAGTAATTTTTTAACTTTTAGTATTTAAAGTTGGATCATTAACGAACTCTGCGGACTTAATCCTCTGAGAACCACGGATCTCTGCACAACATTTGATGGCTACGTATCTATCCTGTAGTTGAGATATTTCAGTCTGGACTGACCGATCGTCATTGCCATAGAGCCACGTCATAATTTGGGGTTTACAAGAAGTCAAAATGTGTTATTGATTAAATCACTTTCTTTGTTTTTTCTCGTCTACAGATTTGGCCTCATCCTTCACCGAAATGAACCTGTCCTCCACAAGATCGACCTGGAGACGGCATCGTATGTGAAAAACATCAGCTTACGGGAATATAACTGCATCCCCAAGTCTGTAGCTTACACCCATCTCGGCGGCTACTACTTTGTCAACTGCAGGCCCGACTCCACCGGCGCCACGCAGCCACAACTCATCTTGGACGGTGTAACAGATAGTGTGATCGGCCAAAACCGTGACGTCACCGGCACTCCATACGCGTCTCCAGATGGCCACTACTTGGTCACTGTCGACGATGGCGACGGCCTGATGAGGATCCAGGTGATCTCAGAGCATGGAGAGATCCAGGAGCCCTTTGACATCCACACCAACCTCCACCTGTCTGATCTGGCCTTCCAGCACTCCTTCACAGAGATCCACCAGTACAACGTGTTCGGCAGCTCCGGCCGTCAAACTGACGCTCTGTTTGTGGAGCTGAGCACCGGCAAAGTGAAGATGATCAAGAGCTTGAAAGAGGCCACCAAGTCATTGGAGTGGCCGTGGAGCAGCAGGAACAGGGTAATGGTGGGCAGCGGACTGTTCGGACAGTACCTCATGACCCCATCCAGAGAGTCCCTCTTCATCCTGGACGGACGACTCAACAAGCTCAACTGTGAGATCACCGATGTCCTCAAAGGCAACGTGGTGGTGTGGGTTGGGGATTCTTAGATCGTAACGTCAAGACCCAATGAGCTTTCTTTTCCTCAAAGGTACTCTTGCACTGAATTCTGTTGCAGATTTTTTTTATTTTGTGGGAACGCAATCGTGAAAACCACAGATTCAGAAACCAAATTGACCATTTGTAAGTCCATTGGATGAGAACCTGTCATCCCAAAAAAAATAAAAATTTGATTGATATGGTCTCAAAGCCAAGTTTTTTTCCCACTGAGTGGTTCACATTTAAGTGAACATAAAGTAGCTTGCTGGTAATCTTTTTCAGGAAGTTATGAATCCGTAAATATGCTAAGAATATTACTATTCACAATCGGTTGTATTCAGTGTGTGGGAATGCTGTAGATAATCTCTGAACAAAACTAATATTTAAGTGAATTGGCCGAAATATATACTGTATATGTCCAGAATAACTTGTAATTTAAGTTTACCCATCCCCAACTTTTTCCTGTGCCTTCAAGGAAAATTCCCCTCCATCAGAGGAATTAGAGTAATTATTCCATGTGTGACTGCAGACTACACCTCCTCCTTTGACCCCTGCATTTGTGGTGAGCGTAGTTCCTCACAAATCTACCGCTCTCGTCTATCCGTCCATCCAACGCAGCCGATTCAGTCTAATTAAAATGAGCCCTTGCTGTGATCCCATCCTGTTTGAAGTGGAGGCCGAGAGACTAAGTGGTTCATTATGGTTGTGCGCTCTGTAACCTTCGATTCAAAATTATAACCAGCGTTGGAAGATTTTGAATTATATTTATGTTGTTTTCCTTTTCAGTCCAAAGCAGAAAAATGAAAGTCAGTGGCAATGTTAGTAAAATTGTACCATCTTTATACACTATGTAAAATTAGATGTACTTCAGAACGTTCCTTTGCGATGAGTCAATAGAGCACTCGTGTATGTGTGAAGAAAATCATAACTTTAATATCCCTGGACCAAAAAAGGATTAGACAAGCATCTTAGAGTGTAATAGAGTGAACTGTTGAAAAACATGCATTGTCTGCTCTGTTTGACAGCATGTTTCAAGTGGATGTTTTAATGTGAAGTAATGATGAGCTAGCACACTTGGGAGTGGGGTAGATGTATTGTGTAGAGGGTCTTTGAGGCTTTGAATATGACAAACTCTTTCTGAATGCTCCTGCAGTAGACACGTAGCTGGCCAGTCAATGAAACAGTTTCCTAGCTGGACACATTTCTATGCATTTTCACCCTAGCACTCACAATGGGCAACTGTATCTCAAATTTAGTAAGGACTTTTGATGTGTACAGGCTATACAATGTCATTATTTCTTTCCTGTTAAACCTTACTCAAATATGTTTTGATTTTAATTTCTTTTCTTCCCCCCGTCACATGTTTTCCAACCTTTAAACCTGACTGTACTGCTGATGATGACCTCTGACCTATTCTCTCTATTTATGTTCTGTACATAGCGGCTGACCATTAGTTTCCCATTTAATGTACAGATTCATGCAGATTCTGTTCATAATCAACACACTCCTTCAGCTCCACAGCTTCCACAGCTGTCATTATAAACATCTTGTACTCCAAGCACATTGTGAACACACACCCTGCTTTCACCTCCACATAGCCATGTCGTATGTTCCTTCATGTGATTGTTATTTATATAGAGAAAACACACGCTTGTCATTTTACCCAACAATAAAAACTAGACCATGAAAAACAAGTGTATCGTCTCTTTATCTCATTAACACAACCTTTGAAACTGTAGATGTTGACACTGTAGACACAGGCACATCACGCCTCTGACAAGTTTCCTTTAGGAGTTAAAGCAGCCTGTTGCCAATTATTATGCTACAAGAGATGCTACAAGAACAAGGTCAAGACTCTGTTGTCCGTTTGGGTATATTTATCTTGTAGAGACATAACATATTATAATTAGCAAACAAAGAAAATACAATTTTAAGACTTAAAGATATGTGAAGTGAAAGAAAAGCAGACAATTACCAGGAAAAGCAGGGCAGTATGGGTTGAAGTAACTCGTCATGTAGTCAGTTTACAGTATATCAAATGCATTAAAATAAATTACATTTTCTTTGACAAGGAAATTCTGACTGACATGGATGTGAATGATCTTATGACTGCCTGAGGGCTAAATAAAAAAAAGTTACACTTCCTTATCTCAACTTTGAGCTGGGAGTAAATTTGGGTAGCTCAGGGTGATGTGAGGCTAAACTGAACTACAGCTCACCTGCAAATGCTAAACTTAAATGGTACAAAAGAAAAATAATTACTATACAAGCAAGTGATTTAGTATCACAGTCACAGTGGTGGAGGAAGTACTCAGATCCTTTACTTAGTAAAAGTCTTCCATTCAAAACTTTAAATGAGTAAAAATATGCAAGGATTATAAGCAAAATGTATTTAAAAGTATCAAAAGTAATGGAAATAATCGTAGTCTACTCTAGAGCCTGACTTTATGTTTCACTGAAACCTTTGCTAATAGGTAGTGTCTGTACTGAGGACTGAGATGGCATTTACATGTAATGTTTTTCACAATGTATGCAGGATCAGCATTTTGTCTTTAAAAATATTGCATGAATTTTGCAAACTGAAACTTTGTGAATATGTTGGCAAAGCAAGTGTAAAATACAAATTAGTATTTGCTGTGGCCATATTTGCCCTTAAACTACATCTGTCATCTTTGGTAGAAATATTATTGTTGGTACTTTTCTCAAAAAAGAGTAAATTCAGTAAATTTACAATGAGTCAAGAGTTGCAAGGACATTCTCTTTCATTTCTTCAGGGTCAGATGTGAACATGAAATATCTTAAAATCAGCTCATCTGTAAACAACAAAGTCAGACATCTACTTCCCGCTCCAAAGCCAATTTCATTCACTGCATTTTTCTTTATCAAATTTACATTCATGAAAGACAAATCCAGTGTATCATCAATGAAATGTCATTATATTCTCAAGGATCTGTGTCAGGAAAGATTTCTCTGCTGAAAACATTCAAAATGCTTGTGTTTCAATACAGCTAACACTTTCAGACAGACAGTGTGTTATTTTTCCCTCTGGGCTTATTCATCTTTCAAATGCATGTGGCTGCAGGTTCAGTCAGGTGTTTTGGATAAAAGGATCCTCCAAACTGCATAAAGCTGTACGCTTATCTTCGAAATTTATGTGGAGGGGTACTTCCATCTTAACAACCCCTACATCAGATAGGCCTCTTCCACTGATAATGAAAAACCTACTGCATTCACCCAAGTCTATGACAAAAGAGAACGTTCTTAAATTCTCTGCTATTGTATTTACTATACAATTCATTTATGGTGTCTAGACCTGTTGCTGAGACTAAAACTGCTCTTTTGCAAGATTAATAAATTGTCCAGGCCGTTCAATCGCTCTGCAATTGGCAATTGGCAATCGCATCGTATATCAACGATTAAAGGGATGATCCACGATAGTTTTTTCCTATGCCAATATCTAGGCAATTTAACTTACTATCAGAACTAAGATATTATGAAAATAATCTCTAGAATCTGTGCCCTACTGTGCATTTAGAGATGTTTCATTTAGAGATGGGCCCTTTCAGAGAGTTATATTATTTACATTACATTAGTGGGTTAATATTATTGTTGCATTAACAACATTAAGCAGAATGTTACTGTTTTTTAACAATGGATCAGATTTTATAGCAGGTTCTGCAGGTTTCAACAAGTCAAATTTAAGACCTTTTTAACACGTTTTTAAAACCAATATGAATGAAATGTAAGACCTATATATCAAGGCATTGAAGTACAATGAAATGCAGAGTCACAAAAGTACTTGCAAAGTAAATAAATGTATTCAAATTGAATAAAAGCAACATGCATATAGTAATAATCTGTACATATACAGCAAATTATATTTGGACGAACGAAAGAAAGAACTTCAACACCATGGAATTAAAAAAAAAAAACATTTCAGTGAGCTTTAGAGTTAGTGTTACATGGACCTAGCAAAATTAAGACCTGTTTCAAATTATTTAAGAACTAGAACACAATACTTCAGCAAATGTAAGACCATTTATGTCCTGAAATTATGATTTTGAAATTTTAGACTTTTTTTTAGACTTTTTAAGTCCCTGTATAAGATGATCATGTTTTCTTTTATTCTGTATAATTAATAAATACCTATAGTCGTCAGAAAAATGTAGTGGAGTAAAAAGTACAATATGTCCCTCTGAATTTTGGGGAATAAAGGGGAAAATAAGTTTAACACTATATATATATATATATATATATATATATATATATATATATATATATATATATATATCTCACATAGGGCTGGACATCGGTACTTAATACCTTTATGGCAGGGGTCTCATATTTTGTGGCCCCCCTACTTGACATCAAAGTTTAGTGTCAGTGCGGCCCGCGCGTTGTTCTGAAATGCACCTTTTTGCTAAGTCGTTGCGTGTGCCGCGCTTGCCACGCTTTTATTTTATTTTTTTATCACTTACAGGCTACCATAGCTAGTCTCGTGACTGTGGCGTATGTTGTCAACGGAAGTATCAACGTTATTCACTTGGTAGAAACGTGTTCCGGAGTGAAGGAAAATATATGCCTTCACCCAGTTCCAGTCATGTCTCTCTCAAAACGTGCCGTGAAGAGAAAGGTTGGCGACGAGCACAGGCAATTTCAGTGAAAGTGGGAGACGGAATATTTTTTTCTATCGAGCACAGGAGCCCCCCTACATGTCTCATATGCACAGAGAAAGTTGCGGTGTACAAGGAATATGACATCAGACGTCATTACTCAACTAGACATGCTGAGGAGTATACAAAATACCAGGGAGATGAGAGAAAGAACCGGGTCGCCAATCTTAAAAAATGTCTATTGAGGCAACAAGATTTATTTAAGAAAACAAACAAAGAATACTTTTGTTGAATACTTGACGCGCCCCAGCCTGACCCACACTCTGCCTCGAGCGGCCCCCAGGTAAATTGAGTTTGAGACCCCTGCTTTATGGTATCGAACGAAATAACCCAGTACCAAGTGGTATTGAAATGTCTCCAGTCTATGATATCTGCATTCGATCCTTTTTCAAACCCAGAACACAAAAAAAAGACTATTTGTATGGTTCGCTCGCAGCCAAACACTGCCACACTCTTCGATGTAATGAGACATGTGATTGGCCCACTACTGCAGCATCTACAACCCATACAGTCTGTGGCATGGTGAAGTCGAGCGAGCGCGGTGTATTTGACGGAGTTGGCAGTTCAGCGTGCCAAGATGCTTCCATTCACATGATGGGTATGGAATGAAAAGGTATCCAATGAGGTACTCTATTGGCATCGGTATCACTGCAAGGGTGCTGGTATTGGTACTGGTATCGTCATTTTTTTAAACAATACCCAGCCCTAATAGCAAACTTTATACAGCAGTATAAATGTGCATAAGAAAGCCTTTGAAGCCCCTTTTATTTCTGATGACATGCGTTCAGTTATTTCACCGGCGATCAACAGAGCCGAAGCTTCGGTGTAGAAGCGTGATCATGATCACCATGCCCCCCTGCGCTCCTGATAAATGCTCCCTAATGCAATCCTCCCCCCACTGCTCCCAATTTATATTCATCTCCAAGTCACACAGGCTGGTAGTTTATATTAATATTCTTTCTTACAGAATACCCTTTAATAAAACAGCCATGTGAATAGAAAAGAGGTCCTGGCAGTCCCTTAATTATCTATTGTCAGTCTTTTATCTTCTCACATGGGAGGGCCTTGGACTCCACCCCACCTCACCCTCGCCTCCATCAGGAGAATTTATCACCACACTCTGCCTCTCTCCATTATTCCATTCATAAGGTGAGCAGCGTAATCACGCCGCTGGCTCCTTAATCATGTTGCCGGGGCCTGCCAACAGAACAACCTCTCTGCTCCATCCATACCGAGGCACCTCATGACTGATTGAGGCCACTGCACCTTGTGCCGGTTGTAGGTCCTCATCCTGCCTGCTCTCTCTCTCTGCCTCCAGAATAATCAGTGTAAACGTGTGTGGCGGCAGATGGCAGCAGTTAGAAAATGGATTTTCTCTCAGGGACAGCAGCCTTCCTCAACTGCAAAATGGACTTGTCATGTAAATATAGAAGCTTTTTAATTAAACACAAACAAACATGCACTTTGGATGAAATTACCGGATGTCTAAATGTTGCTCTTGTGGAGTTGATTATTTTCATTGTTGATTGTCTGTTTAAGACGTCCGAAAAGAGTGTGAAACTATTCATCACAGCCTTCAAATAACTTGTTTCCTCTTAACAATCCAAAATCACAGATGTTGAATTTATAATAAAAATAGAACATAACAAGTCCACAGCTTTGCTACCAGTACTAAGTAAATGCTAAAATGCTGATGTGAAGCAGGTATAATGTTCACCATCTTAGTTTAGTTTGTTAGCATGCACATTTTTGCTAGTTAATACAAAGTACAGCTGATGTTGGTGAGAATGTCATTAGTTTTGCATGAATTTAGTCATATACCAAGCATTGGACATATTAATAATAATGTTGATCTGATGAATGCTGGAAAAGTCAGAGGACCACAAAAGTTATTACAATTAATCCTGAGAGGTGATATGGATGTGTGAACCACATTTCATGACAATTCATCTAACAGTTGTTGAGATATTTCTCTCAAAGCCATACATCTCGTGGTTACGCTAAAAGTAAAGTCGGGAATCATCAAAGTCAGTAGGATACATGATCTGCTGATGAATGTCCGTACACATTTTGTATAAATCCATCAAGTAGCTATTTCACAGGATCAGTGAAAACTTGGACGTTCTGGTGACACTGAAGGAAAAGTTAGATGCTCTACAAAGTCATCACAAGTCATTGTCTGGGGACCATGGGACCATGTCCAACACCAAGTTTTATGGTAATCCAACAAATAGTTGTTGAGGAATTTCAGTCTAGGCCAAGTACAGAAGTGGTCATACAAACTAAGAGGTAAAAAAAAAAAATCCTTATTTTTGAAAAGCTAGAACTGGCAAATGTTTCGATATTTTGCCTGATAAAGGACTTCAATTAATTGTTTAATTTATTCACCATACATTGTTCGATAATCAGTATTGTGGTGAATTAACGTTCTGATGATTGTTTGAATGACTTGAATCTGATGATTTTTATTTCAGTTTTTGACAAAGCGTTTTCTGTTGATGACCGATGATCGATTAACTAATATTTTCAGCACTACTCTCGTCTTGTACTACATTTTTTTTTTAAATTGAGGAATCCAGAGTGTAAAAATCTAAAACCCTCGCTGTCTCGTCGTATCTCGTATGGACCTTCTCTCAGTTTTGGCCGTAGTTAAGTTGTCCGTCTTTTCACATTTCAAGTCACTGGATAATGCTGACTGGAGATGTTGAATACTTATGATAATTTTATTTATAATTTTGTATTATATTTATAAAAAAAGATGATTGTGAGTTTTCATATGCAAATCCGTGAACATATGGTGATGGCAGCAGCCCAGGACGTGGTTTAAGGTGCTGACAGCAGACGCCTCGTCTCCTTTAGTTGTCCTACCGTCATGCTGAGCTGGCTGTCATGACGACAAGGCCGAAGGACGCCTGTGGACAATCGGCAGTGACAGGGACGCAGGCAGAGTACTGTCATCCATCCGAATAGCACCCAGGTCGACCATGACAGGAGCAACCGTCTGCGCTTAGCATGCACCTTGTCTGTCCTTAAGCTGTTCAGTGTTCTGCGAAAAGGCAGCAGAGGGAGAGCTCCATAAGGCTGACCCAAGTAGGAAAAGCAAGGGGAAAAGTCTCAAAGTTAAATCCAGAGGTCTTCCTCAACAGTTTTTACACCTTTTCTACCACATTCTGAGTACGGAGTATAACATCAGTGCTGTCAGACCAGAAATTCACAAACGCAGCACTGTGTTCATTGGTGTAATGCTGTACTGGTTTCAGCACATTAGGGAATGTAGTGTTTTTATTCTGAACCATTCAACCTGAGCCCTGTGAGGTTAACTAACTCCTGTCCACAACTGACACATTCTGTCAGTTTTGATCTTTCTTAAATGAGGTAAAAAAAAAAACTAAAAAAAAACTTTCACTTAGTTTTTTGTCTTTGAGGAGGCATCAACAGATTCAGTCCCTTCACATCTCATGAACATGTTATTTGTTGATGCTCAGGATGCTACAGTATCATGGAACAAATTTGACTGGCCTTACATTCACCTTAGCACTGTTAATTTTATATTACAGCTCCAACAATTAGTCGTTTGTGTCGATTGGTGTATAAATAAATAAATAAATAACTAAATGAATAAAATAATCGTTTAATCTTATATGAAAAAAAAAAAGAGGCAAAAATCCATTGGATCCAGCTTCTCAAATGGGAACATTTTCTGGTTTGTATTCTCTTCTCAGATAATAAACTGAATACCTGTAGGTTTTGGACTGTTGGTCAGACAAAACAAGACATTTTAAAACTCACCCTGGGCACTGGGGAACGTACGTCTGCTGGACATTTAACAGATCACGCAAATATTCAATTAATCATGATATCATCTGTAGATTAATCAATAGTGAAAATGATTAATACAAGGTATTTTCAGCTCTGTTTTACATGATGACTAGATATGAGGTAGTATTTAAGTACCTTTTAAAATAGATTTATGCACAAGTTTTTCAAGATACATTCTGTTAAGCAGCTAGGTATCAACCCCCATGTGTATGTACTATTTGAGTCACATCACAAACTGTCAAAGCTTTTTTGTTCAACAGAATAAGGGTTTTGTAAAGCAACATCTGTATTTTATAAGTTATCTCCCACAAAAGCCCCCCTGAACCCCCTAAAACCAAGGTTTGAAATAGAACCCGACTGATAAAGGATTTTTAAGGCCGATATCGATACAAATATTTGGCAACTTAAAAATCCGATATTCCGATATATCGGCCAATATATATATTTTTTAAAATATTCAGAAATGCGTAACAAAACAAACCGATTTCCCTAACAGTTATTTGTAGTTATTTATGAGTCCTCACTAAAATATGATAATGCAGTTTAAAAATAAACTTGTTTGTTTTATTGTCACAACAGAACAGAGGAACATCAAAATATATTAAAGTTCTGATAAATAAAATGTATAAAAATACAAACTTAAGATATGAAACTTAAAGGGTTAAACACGAGTGTTGCCAACAGGGACGTTGTAGAGCGCCCTCTGGTGGACAAACTGTACACACTCATAACATGGTTGAAGGGGGTTTCGTCCGTTTTTTTTTTTTTTTTTAAATATTCATTTATCGGCCATTATAAATGCTGATACCGATAGTTTGGAAAATGCCTAATTTCGGCCGATAATATCGGCCAGCCGATATATCAGCCCGCCGATATATCGGTCGGGCTCTAGTTTGAAAACACGACTAGAGTAGCAATATGAATTTGGAGCTCATTTTACTTTAAACTTTAATAGTGATAACTATGTCTCGACACAAAACCATGCATTCTCTCTGTACATCTTCAGGATTTGACCAGAACCAGACCACAGACATTTAAGATCCAGAAGAACCTAAAATTAAAACTGTAATTTCCTTTTGCCTAACATCTGTCCAGACCCCTTTGAACATGGAGCATTTGAACAGCCAGAAACTTAGCCCTGCAGTTCCATATCACAATTTCCCCAAACAGGGGTGTGTTCAGGGTCTTGAGCCCTAAAAAAAAGCATGAAATGACCATCACATTTCTGTAAGCAAGCTCTGCTGCATATTCAAAATGACTGCATTGTGTTTCTGTATCTCATCAGTGCAGACTTCTGACTCCACTGTCAGTGGTATCCAGCTGGGATGTTTGTGGGAAATTAGGTTGATGTATGTTAGCTGTCTATATGTTGGTACACTGCTAAGAATCCATTTGACTGCTTGAATGTTTTAAGGCGATGTCTTTGATGTTAGATTTTCTGTGAAAGTCTTGTTTATTCAGCCATGGAAGACTATTGCTGCTCAAGGTAATTATCAAACTCTTTAGTTTTCTATTTTAAAAACAAGATGATGTGGCAAGGAAAACATCCTGATTCCTAGTATCAGATATTTTTACAAAAACATATTCTTTGACACATTTTTAAGTTGAACTGAAATTTTCTTTCAATTTTTTTTTAAGAAATTATAAACTATAGTGATTCCGTATAGTGATATTGTGCTTATTATTCCATTAGTAGATACGTTTTTGGATGCATGTGTGGAGACAGCAGCTAAGATTTAGTCCTTTGGGTGGGTGTTTCCCATTCCCATGCTAGGAGACACGGCCTTTCTCAATATACATGGTTATGCATCGTTAGAAATTAATACCGTCTGTCCCTTTACCCTTTCGGGAGGACCCATTGTGCTGCAACTTGGAAAGTGGAAGCTAGCAAGCTAAGCTAACTGGGCTCCATTTTGAAAGTGGAGGTTGCCTGTAACATCACTTGTGTACGTTACACCGTTATCCGAATCATGGCGTAGCCTAACGTTTGGAGTCGTAAGGTACTGTAAGGAGCGCTAAAAATTAAGATCAGACAGGGTCTTTGTGGAGGTTGGAACAGTGCTGCCAAATATTCAATGGGAAGTAAATAAACCCTGGTAGAAAAGTTTGTCAAAAAACATCATGCACTGATATGCATATCTGCAACATCATAACCTAACTATTTGCATATACATAACAAAAGAATAATACAGTCAAAGAAAGTAAAATTAAATGAACTAGATTCATCATTAGCTATTGTAATTTTTTGAGCTGCAATCACTTCATCAATATGCATCGAAATCTACTTCTAATTTGAAAAAGCTTTTTAATGTAGGCTGTTGCATAGACTGTGAAACTGAAGTGAAGTGAATAGAGAGGATCCAGACACTGTAATACAAGTTGCAAGTTGTGTATTTTAAGGAAACGTCTGACAAACAATGGGGATTAGTAATTCTTAGGTTCGCACATTCATGTTTCTGTTCTGGTTGATGATTGGTTGACTGAACATGTTGCTGCTTTTCTCCACTCACTAAACACAGTCAGTCCAGAGAACAACAGCAACGTGAGAGCGTATTCACTGAGAAATATTGGCAACTCTCTTTAAGGGAGAGGAGTAACAGCATGGTCTGCCCAGAAAGTTGCTAGACGTTTTGAAAAAAAGGATTGCTAGAGGGGTTTAAAAAGTCACCAAATCTGTAGAGAAAATTGCTGAGTTGCTAAGCATTCAAACTGAAGTGATATTACAACTTATTTTTAGGGACAGATATTAATACCAATTATTTACAGCACGACCAGTCAGTACCAAAATTCACACTGCGTGGACCAATGTACCAATGTATGGGGAACTATCACAGCAGAAAAAAAAATAAAACTAAAGGACACAAGTCAAAACAAACATCAAGGGTATTACACATGATATAATGATTTCTTGGCAAAAAATCATTTAGACATTTACAGTAGTGTCTATCATCCATCTGGACACAACAGCTTTCAGACCACACAGTGTGACCTCGTAGGAAACATCCAGCAGAGTGAAATGTCAGACAGTGCAGTGAGACATGCTGCTACATGTTCTGTTTCAAGCCTTCCTCATTTTCATGAAGGCAGTAAAAACCTCTGAAATGTGTTCACCGTTTCACAAATCAATGAAAGTCTCCATCTTTAGATGTCTCTCTCCACTAGAAGAGGAGGCCATATTTACCCCCAGGCCCCGGCGGATTGGGCCGCTGGCCAGCCGGTCATCATTAGGAGAATTTACTTCTCGCTGCCTGCCGCTGCCAAGCGGTGGACCAGATGTGATGCCCGTCTCCTGGGTTGCCAAACACAGCGAGACGCATCCTGCACTGGGGAAAACCATCCTAGAGCAGCTCTATCACTGCCAGGAGGAAACATTGCATAGCTCTCTCCAGCTTGACGGCTCCTAGCCAAAGAGCCAGCTGTTGAGAAAGGAAGTCTGAGTGCACAGAGAAAAAGAAGTCCTGTGGTTTTTAGGCCAAGAGGGACTCTTCCAATATGTAAAGCTCTCCAGTAAAGAGACAGAAGTGAAAAAAGGACATTCACAATTTTTTGTATATACTGTATATGTCTACTGTATTTCTCTGTCTGCACATTATCACAAGTCTTTAATTCATTTGGACATTTTTTAGATGTCCTTGTGTTGCTGTTGAGTGAATTATAAAGCTACAGAGATGTGAATCGAGGGAACGTTTGCGATGAAAATGTAGTTATGTTGCCTCTCTAAACAGGCAAGTTCAACTCTCATTCATATTTACTTATAAAACTAGTCATGAACCGCATCAAGAGACTCAGCCGGATCAAAAACAGTGTGGCTTTACTACGAAATGGCATGACTAGATGTGAATGTTTTTTTCTGGGCAGGAAGCCAGAACTGGGAAAAATCATGCTGCGGCAGAAGGGATATATAACTTTTTTTTATTTTTTATTATACAGCCTGTTAACACATGCTAGTTCAATACATCATTAAAGTTAACACTGTAAATGACTGTAATGTTAACAAAAAAATGCTAAACAGAGAGGAGAAAAGTTTGGTGAATGCAGATTTTTCTGGATGATAAGTCCGGTCAAAGTTGTTAATTAGTTTATATTAGTTGAAGTTTATTTATAAATGTATACATTTCAATTACCCTAGTTATCTACAACAGCTTATGGTACCCTTTTCCTCTACCTACCACTTGAGACACTCAATACAACTTTTTTTTTCCTGTCCCTGCTGTATCTTTTGCTACAGCTAAGAAAGCCTTTAGGTTTAAAGCCCCCTCAGATTGGAATAATCTACCTGTAAACATTCGATCCATTGCATCTCTCCACTCCTTTTAAAATGCCCTGTTTTCCTATTACAGTACCAACTGTACCTGTCCATAATCCTCTACAACACCATGCTAACACCTCTTCTAATATTAATATTCGGTTTCATTCTTGCTCTGCCTCAAACTTGATTATGACTGACTATGATGTTCGTTTGTTTTTTTTGTTGTTTGTTTTTGTCTGTTTTCGTTTAGTTAACAGTTGTGTCTAATTATGATCGTACTGTATATTTATTTATGGTTAAGGACCCCCTCGAAAACGAGATGCGGCATCTCAAGGGGCAACTCCTAATAAAGACATTTTCAACAATTAAGGAACAGTGTGTATTTGAATTAGCATCCTAATGCTAGCATTAGCATTCAGCTTGAAGCACTGTTGGCCTTAAGTACATCTGAAAAACTATTGATGTCAATACTGAGTTTTATGAATACAAATTGTGTATAGTCATTAGAGGCAAAATCCTTTTTTTGTATAAATTAATGAGTCTCACTTTGGTGGTCAAGGCTTTCTCAGAATCCACATATACATGGACAACTAACACAATATACTCTACGGCCCACTGCTTTTACTGTATTTTACTGGTTAGATAGTTTTGTCCCTTCACAGAGGGGCTCACAGCTTAGTCTCAGCTGTTGAGGCAGGTAAGATCATGTCTTATTCATTGTTTCTCACTGAAAAGTTATCAAAAGCCTCAGGAGTAATTACTATTGTTCTTTCAATATGAAACAGAATGATTGAACGCGACGTTAGCATGTTAGCATGCTGATGAGGGAGTGAAACAGGGATGTAATGTTCAGTTGGGCTTTCAGTACAGCTTAGACTGATTAAGCCTGAGCAAAGTCTGACCAACTTGACTCCGAGATGACCAAAAATGACAGCGGCATGGCTCTGGGGACAGTAAGGTCGGTCCACCACTTACAGTATATATCTCAACAACTATTGGATGGATTAGTTATTTATATAATTAGAAAATATAAATCATTTGTATTATAACCAGAATATAATTAGAAAGATATTAGAAATTTTGTACGGACATCAATGCCTCCCAGAGTATGTAGTAGGTACATTTTTTTATTGGTTCAATACATACCTGCAAAACTAATGACATTCATCAGTTTCAGCCGCACATTGTGTTTAGTAGCAATTAGCAAATGTCAAACATTATACCTGCCAAACATCAGCATGTTAACATCCTCATTGTAAGCGTGTTCGCAATTTAGCTCAAATCACCGCTGTAGCAAAGAACAGCCTCACACAGCTGTTGGCATGGCTGCAGACTCAAAAATATTCCTCTGGAGATCTTGGTTAAGCATGATGCTCTTTACAGTTTTACCTACCTGGTTCAAGGCATATATTTCACACTCACACTACTCTATATGCAATCCTCATGCAGTGCATCATACTACTCAAGGAATATGCTGTGTCTTTGAAAAACACAAGTAAATAATACATAGCCCCAGTGGCTAATGTACGTCTCCTGCAGGCTGCCATTCACAGTCTACCTGCCAGTGACAGCCGATGAAATAACATCCAGATTAAGGAGGTCATATCAATATTAAACAAATAGCTAGCTAGCTAGCCTGGCACTATCCTGCTGTAACTAAACATATCATAATTTGGTGTCATAAAGCTTTTAAATACATGGCTTGCTTCTGTCTGCCCTCTGGGATTCTGCCTGCGGCTGCATGTGCTGCCACAGAAATTCTAACTACATCTATTTCATCGTCACACACACACACACCTAGTAATTCATGTCACTTGCTTGAGAAATAATAATGTTGACCATCACACTCGCACATTCTACTGAAACAACGATGCCTTTCCTACTGATCTCAGCTTCCTGTTCTGATATAATCTGTTTAGCCAGTGGTGGAAAAAAAGTACATTTACTCAAGTACTGTACAATTGTGGTATTTTTACTTAACTTGACTGTTAGTGTTCATACTGCTCATTCTGTATATATCTAGTATGTATACTCGTTATAACCCACATTCAATTTATTCTACATTGTATTCTGTAAATTGCATTACTCTGCACTTTATTCCTTTTTGGCACTTTTTGTAAGATGCTAAACTGCATTTTGTTGTCTTAGTACCTATACTCGGTGCAATGACAATAAAACTGAGTCTAATCTAAAGTACATGGACGGACACGGATTAAGGCTCTTCATGGATTATGAGGCCTGTGGATTGCTTGTTGAGTGGACAGCTCTGTCAAACACGGACCAGAGTTCCTATCGCACAGTGATATTCTCCTCTTTCTGTGAAGGTAATTCAAAATAATGAGTATCTCCACTTTTCAGAAACACCCCATCTTCAATTCCACCCCTCATCAGTCCTCCCAGCCCTTGTCCGTTATCTCATGCTTACAGCAGCCGTTGCTAGGCAACAGTTGACACTAGATTACAAATATCAGTATATAAACAATGTTCAATAGACCATAAATAGGCAATTAAATTACAACCATTTAACACCTTACGTTATCTGATGGTACAACCTAGAGACACGACTGCCCCGGAGAGTAACATTAGCAGCAGTGTGTGAACTCTGCAAACAGCTGATCTCACACTCTCTCACTCACACACACACACACACACACACACACACACAAGTGATTTGTGATTGAAAAAGTATTTGTTTTCTGCAGATTGGTGAGTAGATATAACTAGTGCTATAGAAATTTCTATACATGGAGAAAGCGTAGAGTTTGCATTATCCTTTCTCTACCCAATCCACAATCAATAACAATAAGCTCGTTCGAGATGAGCCAGGTCTGCGCAGAATCGATCACCGGTGATCGCCGCCCAATGCATGCCGGTTAGATTTGTGTTCGACTTGATCCCGACTTGCTCTGACGTCATGTCCATGTTGGCAATGATAACCTCACGAGATCAAGGCGGCCGCAGTTCTGAGACGCAGGCAGCGCAGTTGCAAGACAGGCGGACCCAGGGCATGCTGGGAAATGCCGGCCTCTCAGCTGATCTAACATCTGATTGGTTCAGAATCCACTCAACATGAAGTTTTATATCAACTTTCTTTTATTTTGAATTGGAGGGATTTTAACTGATATTTGTCTGATTTAAAGGCTTATTCTGTACAAATCACATGTTGTGTGGCTGATAGTGACGTTTAGAAGTCAGAGAGACTAAATCCGTTCAGATTACATATCATCTACAGTGTGTTGATAATTAAAATCAGCAACAGATCACATGTAGAGCATTTTGACAGCTACTCTGTCATAATTAAAACTGGAGACTGTGTACAACCTGATATATAGGTCTGATAACACTTTATTAAATCCGAATTGGACCACAGTGTTTCTGTGACTGCCTGTTCACCCTGAAGGCTGCTGGAATCGGCAAGAAACTGTCCGACTTGACAGTGGATTTTTGTCACCGCCCCCTACTGCTCCCGCCTGCTCTCATCCACTTTACAGGCGAGGCGCAGTTCATCTCGAACGAGCCTATTGTATTACATGATATCAATATTAAGTTAAATAAGAGCATATAGCCTGTTTTCATTGACTCTGTACTCAGACACATATTTAACTTAAAATAAACATTAAATACAACTGAATACACTACAATATTATGTTAAATAAATAAATGTTAAATTTATTTCATTAGCTTCAAAATTAAATTGGCTTATATTTAAGATGTACAAGGACAAACAAATAAAAAGTGAATGATATCCTTCTTCCACGAGCAGCCAAATCCTGTCCTTTAAGCCGTTAGTCGAGTAGTGTTTTAGTTTTTAGGTCCGAGGTGTACTAGCATTTATTGGAGCTGTTTACCTTGGCGAGTCTTTTCATCGCTTGCTTCAACACTCAGCTCTTAAAAAAAAACTTCCAGAGCTGGAAAGCATGTTGTGTTACATAACTGCAAATTAAAGAGTTTTTAATACAGGTGATTCCTGTTTTGATTTGTTTGAAAACATATCATAAAACATAATTAATGTAAATGTTGTGGATTTATTTAATGTGGTGACAATAAAACACACACAATAAATGAACAATTATATGACAAATCTTGCAGCACCCACTTTGGGAACCACTGCTCCAGATATCTGTTCCTGACATACAGTATATTTATGGATGCCCATTTTATTCCTTTTAGAGACAACACATGTAGGAAGAGAAAGATAGACAGTTGACACACCACTATAACCTAGTCAAGAGTGCACGTCTTGTCCTGAGTTTTCCGTCGCAGCGTCTGACACACTTGCCTTGTTGGCTTCAGGTCGAGGCTTTACATATTGTGCTCACACTGACATGCCATTGTTTTTCTACTCTCCTAAGGTGAAGTGCTAGCACTGGTACAGGCAATGGGAACAGAGCCGCAACCCATTGTGCAATAAAGTAGAGAAATTGAGCACGTTTGGCATTCAAATCTGTGGGGACGTTTGATTTACATTTTCAGTCTCAAAGCGGTCAAATGTTTCACTGATGTTTGACACTGTAACAAGGTTTTAATCTTCTTTCTCACTTATCCCACGACCAAAGTAATAGTTCGTACAATGGAAATAGAGCTGGGCTACTTTGTATGGTGCTCAATATAGATTTGTTTTTGTTACAGCAAGAGAAAAAAACACCACATATGGCAAGAGTATAAACAGTTATTCCCTCCAGGAGAATGCTATGCGCAGGTGAGTTGGAGGCAATTCGAATGCAATGGAGCAAGCAAGCTTATATTTCCCAAAATAATATAAAGCCAACCAATACTTGCAGCGTTTCTCAACAGCCTGACTGCCTGCAACCCACCGCACTCCCCTCCCATAGGATTTCAGAGATTTTCTTTAGAATATATTGAACACATAAGCAACCTTTTGAAGGCTGCACGTTCATTTATTATTGCAAAGTCCTTCAGCGGCTACAGACTTCAGGAAATTATCTGGTGACCTCTCCTCTGCAATTTTAAGATGCAAAGGATAGAAAGAGCAAAGACTAATTTATTGTCTAATATTTCATTTGTTTGGTTGCTTCCTTGATTTTTTTCATATGATAACATGCTCACATTGACAATGCTAACATGCTGATGTTTAGCAGATATTATGTTCACCATCTTAGTTTAGCATGTTACAATGCTAACGTGCTAATTAGCACTAAACACAAAATACAGCTGAGGCAGAAAAGTCAAGGAAAAGTAATTACGATCCAGCCATTTATATTACTGATCGTCCCAATTTTCATGTTTATCCATTTAACAATGTTGAGATCTCATGAAAAGTCAGAGGATCATCAAAGTAATTTGGCTTCATCCTCTGGTTACCATGAATACCTGTACAGGTTTGTGTAGATGTTGAGATATTTCACAGGACAACTGAAAATGTCGACCTGATGGTGGCGCTAGAGGAAAAGTCAGGGAACAGTAAAGCAAATGGGATTTATTCTGTTTGTATACAAGAGAAAAATATGGTGAATTTCCATGTTTGTAATCCCACTCTGTCATTTAAAGATTTAGTGCGTAACTTTTTTATATGAATGAACGTCCGTTACATTTAAGCCATTGCCAAATGAGTTGATACAAAGCTAAGACTATCAGCTCCACAAAACTCTCTGTAGGACTGTTTCTCAGTTTCTCAGTATGGTTATGAAATTGGTGTCATCCGGCGACTTTAGCGCATAGAAACTGAAGTTCAAGAGGGGTGGGGGTGGTGCGCAATCACGGAAGGCTTGTGTCATGTGGATGCATCGATAGAACTGTTGTCATTACTTAGAATTCCTCATGGGGGAGACAGAAACTACGCACTACAGCTTTAAGGAGATGCATCGCCAATTTAAATCAACAAATGTCCCAGCATAAATGTTAAAATGTTTGTTCTTCCTGTAAGTTACTAGTTGTTTTCTGCATAATTGTATTGCCACTCCTGTTTTCCATTACTGGTAGTCACATTGACAAGCCCAATCAGGCAGAGACAGCTAAACTGGTTTCATCCTTAACAGCTGGGGTAATTAACCTGGTACAGAAACGAGTGGCTAAGAATTCAATGGTGTTTTAAGCCCCCACCGTCGACTTCAAGGCACCTAACCCTTACCATTGCCTAATCCTAGTGCCTTCCAGGCAGCGCTGCCTGCAAGACGACGTTGGGGGCTTCAAACACCATCAAAGACACACCTGCACACAAACAGATCCGAGACCTGGGTACTATGATCATCACTATGATCATAATCATGGTATGATGAGGGACCTGAATTACCAGCTTTCACTGTGTTTGGGATATAACGGAGTATGTAATTATCTCACCGTCTTCCGCTAACTCTACATTTGTAGTAAGTAGGAGTTGCTAGTGCAGCTCTCCCATTTTTGAATATGGCCAGTTACGCTGTTTTTGTTTTCTGTCTTGCCTCCTTTAGAGGCAGAATTACTGTCGTGTCCCACATCTCGCCACACATCAATTTAATCTTTATCAACCATTAGCACTATTGAAAGTAACAAAATAAATCAAGTTGAGCATTAACCTTTAACTTATCTAACCTTTACACAAGTTCCTTTTAAGCAAATGAAAAATGCAAATCCATCTTCACGCGTCTTGGTTAGTCAAAAAAAAATAAAATACAGACAGTAAACCAGAGAGCAAGATACAGTAAGTCATGTCATATTGTCTTTACTTTGATTTTAACTGACATGTTTGGTTGACAACCATCATCAGTCAAAATCTGTCCATCTTACACTTACATGCTGTGCTGTTGAAAATTAATGTGTTTTGGATGTGAGACCCCCCCAGGGTTCTGTGTTAGAAGACATTTACTGTGATAGGTTGCCGTTATTTGTATGCATATTGTGGACCCTGTATTTTTATTTTATTACTTTGACCTCGATTTTTATTGAAATATGAATTTGGTGCACTACTTACCTGCATTACTGTGCCCAGAATGTAGCTTACTAGAAATTGGTCTGATTAAAATGTCTTAGCTGCTGAGTGTGAGTAATATTTGATTATCAAAGAGAAAATGTATTGTGTTATTACACACATTTTTATTGTGACAGTCAGATGTAGTAGAACAACATTGCTCAATTTTGTTTTCAACAAGTGCAGGGATGCCAAAGGCCTGCACTGTACAAAACAAAGTAAAGTAGTTCTTCTCTTTCTATCACAATGTTTCCTTTGTTGCCTCTGAATCACTTCCTGGCTTGGCATGTCCATGGGGAACTATCAAGACTTGTTGATCTGTTTGTCCTATTCATTTGCATTTTTCCACTGCAGAACTGCATTTAATTATCACACAGAGAGCCCATTTACAGAGATAATGAGAGAGAGACCAAAAGCAAGCAAAAGTCCCCATTACACAGTTAAACACTACATACAAGAAAAGCAAATCTTGCACTACACCCATTCGTTTTCCCTCCATATGTTCTCCATAAAAAGAGAGAAAAATTCAACAGTTGCATATCACTCTTTGTTTTAGCACAAGAAGCCTTTAATTGGTCACTGTAGGACAGAGTTGAGGATTAATGAGGGCATATAAAGAGATCAGTCCAAATTAAACATATATTCCCAGTTCCCTTGCTTGAAACATCTTGTTTGAAGGAATAAAAAAACATCCTAAAAGCACATCTACTGTACAGCCCCAGATATCATTCCACAAAAAGGTTGGTAGGACCAAATTTAACTATCTATGACAGCAACATGGCAGAAATCACAGTCTGTAAGCCGGAACAAATTGTGTAGCCATATGCTGTGTGGGTTTTTCGAGTAATCTAATAAATACCTTCAACATGACAGCATCACTGCAAGCCTAAACATTTCCTCTTCTCAGCTCTCCCCACTTCAAGTATGTGACACGGGCAATTAGGTGTGTATTGGAAAAACCTTCTTCAACCATCTTTCCTGCATCACTCACAGCAAATACCGTAGTTCACACTTAACGGTAGGTAGTGTGTCCCAATCATCTGGTTACCAACAGACAACAAAACCTGGTTCATGCAAACAATTGTTTGAGGCAGCAGAGCCAATATATAGCAATCGTGTAATAAAATGTGAGTTTTACTTCTGCTGAGTGTATGAATGAATATTTACTTGACATTTGTTTCATTTATTGTGCTTAAAGATCAAGAACTAGTGAGTAAAAACAATAAACAAAGGCATAAAGAAGGTGCAGAAAACATTTTTTGTAATTTTGACTTATGAAAGCATATTTTAATGTCCAGTCAATCCAATGGAGGTACCTCCTTGATTTGGTTATTGATTTTCCCATTTGTCCATTAACCATATTGGTGAGTAGTTTCATGAGCTTTTTGTTTAATAAAATATAATTTAAGGTTTTCTAAGAGTGGTAGTTTGCTTTGTCTCTGAGAACATTATTTTTGCTAGTTTTTCTTATTCAGTATTGTAAATGTTCCCTGGATTATTGACCTATATTGTCAGTTGTTAAAAATAAATCATGAATATTCGCATACATGTATGCTTATTGTCATTTGTTATGTAAAATGCCTTAAGAAAAACGTTTGACCGAAACTAGCTATTCAGTAAAGTGCTGACAATGTATTTAGATTTATTTTATTATTTATTTTTTGTAACTTGAGATTCACTACTCATTTAGGGATTCTTTTCCTGCCTAAAGTCTACAAATTGAAATGGATCTTTCCACAGAATCATTGATAGAACAAATGTACCACTACATCTTGAAGACACTGTCAATCACTGTAGATAACATTTCCATACCAATCTGAACCGTTTAGGTGTGAGGAAGCACCTAAAGGAATAATTTCATTATTCTCAGAACACAATAACATAACTGTAAAACAGCTTCTTTCAGTAAGGATAATGGCAGCTGAATAAAAATAAACTCTATATATATATATATATATATATATATATATATATATATATATATATATATATATATATATATATATATATATTAGGGGTGGTACGGTCCATGAAAAAACATCCGAACCGCTTGGTTCGGAGCGTGTGTCGCACGGTTCGTCAGTACACTCTTAATGTGCACTAACCACTTACTGCCGTAGTGCCCACTTTCGACACCTATGTTAAAACACTTACCGGAAACGACGAGGGGGATGAGCGTGACGAACGCAACACATGGCGGCTGATTGGATGAACGCGTCACGTGGTTCTTGCTGCTCCCGAATTTTAAAACAGACTCTAATGGCGTCTCGTTCGGAATACGATTTTAAGCGAGAAATAGGCCATACAGTTGCTGAATCTGTCTGTTTTTTTGATTGACAAAGGTCAGTTTAAAAGATTTTCGTCCGATTTTGAGAGCCGCCGAGCCGACCGCTACTCAGGTGGTGTATGGAGTGCTGCAGGTCACGTCACATGCAGAAATGGTAAGTGGGAGAGATAAGGAAGGCTGTGGGAACATTTTGGATTTCATGTTCCCTATGATGACAGCGGAAATAAAACAATAGATAGAACTGCCACTGTGTGCATGTATTGTGCAACATGCATTCAACATGCTAATTTTAGCTATCATATGCTGAAGTATATTTCTGGAGTGTTAACAAAAAATAACAAGAACCGTACAGAACTGAAAACCGTGACCCTAAAACCGTGATACGAACCGAACCGTGGATTTTGTGAACCGTACCACCCCTAATATATATATTATAGATGGGTGTCACTTCACCTAGGAACATTCATACAAGATCCTGGAGAAGTGTCTTATTATTGACAACCCATCATAATCATTTCAATAATCGGAGTGAAGTGAGATCCCTCCAGAACAGTACTGTAGTTGTAGACACCAGCTGAATCGATGCCATAGTGCTGCAAAACTCCTGGCAGCATGAAGTGACTTTAAAAACACGTCTTGGACGTTTTCTTTTTTTCTTTGCATTTAGCTCGACCTCTTCACTTCATTGAACTAATATGAAGTGTATAACCTTTGGTTGAAATGGCCCCACTCAGCCTTGAATGTAAAGCAGGACTTTGCAAACTCGCTCTCCTGACACCTTACAGTGTACTGAGGCGTGAGATTCTGCTGCAAAGTTGTCTCTCTCCATTTCCTCAGCCAATTTAATTCACCGTGTCTGGACAATTTGCATGTAAATAATGCATATCTATACTATTCACAAAGTATAACAGACATGCATTGTATGACTACTTTTGTTTGAGACCTTAACCCTCTGTACTAATAAAGTTGCAGAAAATGAGAGAAAAAAGAAACAAAAAATGACTGGTTCTAAGCATGTCAAGCTTTTCTTTCTTGCATGGCACATATTAAGTTTACAATTATAACAGTGGCAGAATTAGCACTTGAAATTCGTATTAATTTTTGAAACAATGTGTCCTTGATTTCAGACAGAGGCAAAGCAGGCTTCTTATTTGTAGCTGTCCGATGTCAATTTTTGCAGCTAGCAGGCTAATTAAGCATTGTCTCCATGAGCTGGTTAACTTTGTAATGTTTAAAACTGACTGATAAATGATAATTATAATAAATGATATAATGCTAAATAACTGCGGCTAAAGCTGCATTGACCCAGCAAAAAGTCAGCACCCTCACCAGTTGATGATCCTTGTCGAAGACATGGGAAAAAAGCAGCAGCATTGTTCTTGTATTGCAGTGTAGCGCTAGTATTTTAGGCCTAGTATTATAGTATGATGAGAAAGAAAATGTAAGATCAGACTGTTTTTTGTTATAACATAACACTGTTAGGTTGCTTAGATTACTTGTTTGTATTTTCCTTTAACATTACAAGAAAAAAGACTTTTTGGATTTACAAATAACCACATATCCATAGACTAAGTCAACAGAAAATAGACTTGAGTAAAGCTCGGGTACCATTGGCTGCAGTGTAAACCTCCCCACATCCAATAAAGAGCAGGACAGAGCTGCTAACATTAACCTAAACTCTATTAGCATCCAGGCAGGGGGGAAATACTACTACATGTTTTTCATGAACAGGGCTTCATGTTGTGCATAAACTGCATACAATAATGTAGTTTGTGAATTATATGGTATCACCTGTCCTTAAAAATATTGCTCGGCTATTACTACAGGTAGTAAGCTAGTCAGCAGAACATGCAAACAATTACGGCTAAAAAGCAGATAAATACACTGTTTTGTGGATTCCTGGGGGGTGGTAGTAATTTCAGAAATGATGTTCTCTAATATTTTAATAGTCTTACCACATGTTATTGTGGTTTAAGACAGTGAAAAATGTCACAATTTCATATTTCAGTGTTTGTGGAAATCACAAGTGAAGCTGCAATTATTTTCATTCTTGCAAAATAAAGAAAAACATGAACATGCCAATTCAAATTTAATTAATACAGTTTTATTTTTTAAAAGAAAATGCGTGTGTGTATATTTCAGACTACGCAGATGGTGTGCTGAAAATGACACATCATTTTTGCCCAAGCACAAAAAGACATTGTTGTTATCCTCTATGTTCTTGTATTGGGTCGTAAGATGTGCCAGTCCTACAGAGTCCCACACTGAGCTGTCTAGAAATGCCTAATTACTCATGCAGAGTAAATAAAAAAATATTGTTTTGTCTTTGGCAGACTTTTCAGACTATGAAAAATTAGCCATGCAACAGTAAGGTCAGTAAACATTCTTTCAGACATTATTTGTTCTTGGCACTTAAACCCATCATTTAAAAAAGATAAATACTACCACAAATCTTAGGGATTCTTTTCCTTTGTGTTTAGCCTTTGAAAACTCCTGACATTATTGGGTCGTCGCTTACAAATAACCTGTTATCACACCTTCACCTTCTTCGCTATTCACTCTGCTCGCCTAAAAAGGAAAGAGAATAGTGAATCCTTTACTCTGTGGGACATTAATAGCTCTGCTTCATACAGTACCTATTAATATGTGAGATTGGCTACTAAGAATGCCAGAGAGATGAATAAGGCAAAGGAGAACTATGCATGATTTGTGAATATAAAATGAGTCACTAAGAGATTGCAACCATGACAGATCTTTTGGCCTCTGGGTCCTTTTTTCAAAAGATTCTGTCAAGGAACAAAGGTGGATTGGTAATCATGCATATATCACCATAAATAACTAATGCACTGTGTAGTTTCGCAAGAACAGTTGCAGCCATATTAATAATGAGTTAGGGCGAATATTACATTGCATTTGAATGCTATTTGCTGAATTAATTGAATTTGAGGTTTATGAATTAAAGAGGAGCCAATGAAATTATAATCCTCAATTCCCTTGACAACTCAGGCATAAAATCCATTTTCATCTATTTTTTCAAATCTCATTTCTGAGTGCAGCGCCTGATCATGTCTCCGAGCATTAGTGCAACTGGATCTGACTGCAGATAAAATGGAGTCAAAACACAGAAGAGGCTGGTCCACATTCATTCATTCATTAACAGGTGACTGCACAAACTCAGACTATCACAAACTCATATGCTGGACTGTATGCAAAAGATCAAAACACCCCAGAAAACATATATGCAAAAATAGAGGTTTGGTTTTAATTAGACATTAACTTCATTATTCTTATGAATATAAGGAGCTCCTACTCACTCTCAGTAGCTCAGTCAGTAGGGAGTTGGGTTGGGAACTGGAGTGTTGCTGGTTCAAGTCCCCATACGGACCAAAGTATGGTGGTGGACTGGTAGCTGGAGAGGTGCCAGTTCACCTCCTGGGCACTGCCAAGGTGCTCTTGAGCAAGGCACTGAACCCCCAACTGCAGAAAAAATTCAGATTTATAAAACTGTCCGTACGCACATCTGTAAGCAATGTTCCCTTTATAAATCATAGATTACCCACAAGTGTGCGTACGTGAATCAGCCTCTTATCCCACCCTGTACACGCCCATTTTTAACCATAAATAGTCAATGCAAAGTATCTCATGAATGCTGATCAGCATGTCAATGACCCTGGTAGTTGTTCTTTCGTTACGCCAAATCATGATGACTGGCGGAGAAAAAGCATAAAACTTCCCAGACGTTCAGGAATTGCTGCAAATTGAATTTTGGCCTGTTCTTGCACAGCGTAGGTAAACCTGATCTATAGACTATCTATATTAATAATACCGTCCAAAATGGCAGGCATTACGGCACTCGGGGACAGCTTCGATATACCAGACGTATATGATAAGATTTAACAAAACTATATATTATATCCAAACAAGCCTTAGTGATAAAGTTGAAGATTATATATAATATTTATATTAAATTATTAAATGATTTATTGTTGTTATTATTATTACTATTATTATTACTATTATTGTTATTATTATTATTATTTCTAAAATAAAAAAATAAAAAAAACACTTAGCTGTCTGCCATTTCCCTCTGGAAACAGCCGGTTTCCCCCAGAGTGGCGAGGACCTGTATTTGGACCGGGATGGCACGGGATGGCACAGGATGGTACGGGATGGCGCGTTGCCCTCTCTACTGGACCCAATTCAGTACATAGATCCAAGAGCACAGCTTTACGGAATTCAAATCGGCATATTAGCCAGGCATATTAGCCAGTCATCGTCGTGGTCCCTGAAGTCTCTTTCTCTCCTGATTCTTCCACTGGCGTAATCCTCCTGCAGGGCCAGCAGTGCCATCATGGGGCATTACACATGGGTTCACCGCAGTATTTATATGTTTACATAACTATTTGTGATTGTTAACACCTTGCCAAAATCACAGCATTAACTAGTGGTATCCCCCACCCCGATATACAATTTGAAGACGCAAGTCTAATAGGCAAACACACTTTTCTTCATGCAGGTTTTGTCACAAACAGTATTAAAGTTCGGACTGACGAGGACATTAAGCGTAACGATTGCGCAAGAGCTTAACGGCTGTATTTTCAGACTTTGACATTTGATGATATATGCACAGTATTAAGGACAGATTTTAGTTATTTACACTGTGTTCTGCAGTAATCTAATGCTAGGGTATTTGATGCTATGCTGTATTCCATGCAGTCGGGCCATCTCCTCCTCCTGCGGAGGATACATTTATCACTCAGTACAATCACAAATAACACTGCTGGATTTAATCTTCATGGTAACGTGGATGATATGGAGTGAAAAAATGCGCGTGAGGCATCAATACTTGAAAATATTACGAGTAATCGTTATTCCCATTTACTTTCTGCAGTCTGACTTCGAGTTCACCACCTCACCATCTGCGTCGCCAATTCCTATTTTGTCTCCAAAATGCGCATACGCAATGGTCAGAGTTTGCACCGCAGACCGCACATTCCCGTCAAGTTTGTCTTTTATAAATCACAACCTTTGCGTGGGAAGTGGCGTAGGCACATTTTCAGCCCCGTTTTGTTCGTACGCCACTTTTATAAATGAGACCCCAGGCCCTTAAGACAGTTTTTTTTCCTATGGCAGTTACTCATCTCAACAACCCATTCTAGTTCCCCTCCTTCATCACCTGACCGTCCACCACGCATATCGTCGCCAAGATGCAAAGAGATTGGGTAATTAAATATAATTGGCAGTCCGTGTGTCAGCTGTAAATGCCACTTATATCATGAATCTCCATCGTTAACATAGCCTTTTATCAGATCAGTAAAGTTAGTTCATCATAGCCCTGTGGAGCCTTCAGACAAAACTAATTCCTGTAGGTGGATACTGTTACGTAGTCTGAGCTGTCACGGTCTAATCGCCTGTATTGTTCATAGTCCTAATCAACTGTCACTATCTCCGCTTCAGAGGCGGACAGTCAGAGCATTTGGTGTTGTGCAGCTTCTTTGTTGAATAAATTACGGTTTAAGCCTGAAAACAAGTTTACATCATAATGTCCCCTTGTTGTTTAGTTTGAAACCTAAGTGCTGGAAAGCGATGATTGATTTTCAGTGTCATGTTGCTGTAGTTGCAAGGGACTACAAAATGCAATAAATTAGAATTTGCACAACACCTTTTCCCTCAGTAAAGTCTGCTGTGATAGAAAAGTACATTACTGTTTAATGCCAATGATGCATGAAAAACTTTCCTAAATGACAGCTCAACTCTTGTATAATCATGTAAAGCCCATTTTGAGTAAAGTAAGCCCCAAATAATGCATTTTATGATGGTGTATGGCAAACATAAATGAGCTGTAACAAATCGGATTTAAATACTTTCCAGCATATATTATGATACAGTCAAATATGTGGAAAATTCCGTAACATCAGAGACATTTCATCAAAATAACTCTGGAGGATAGGTGGCATCCTTGTTTTATCATTATGGTCTAACCAAAATAAATCAGCTGAAATGATTTCTCCGTAAAGTACATTACTCATCATAAAGAAGACACAAAGTTAACTTAACTTCTTTTTTCTGAAGATAGTTTCTGTCCTCTTTCGATTTCCACTAACTTTTTTTGAGTCTGCTAATAATAATGTCAGTTACTCTGTTTTTTTAAACTTATGTTACGTGTTACACATCTGCTAACCTTTTGTTGGACAGATGGGGAAGCTGAAGTGTGTAAAGCATGTCTGCACATCTATTTTTCAACTGGCCGATCTGGAATCCACTCTATCACTGAAACTCATTACACACAGTGGAGGAGACTGTAACTGATAAACCTCTGCTGAGTCCATCTATTCTGCAAGCATATTCAATTAAAAAATTAATTTGTCTGAGGGACTTTAATGTGTAATGATACTGTGATATTCATGAAACATCACTGTATATGTCCTTGTCCTTTATAAATAGAAAGTGTCAAAGAATCTTTCCCCTTCATAAATTAATAATTTCTTGCATTTCTGTTGTTTGTGTAGGTGCCATGTTTGGTTCAGTACAGTTATGCTACAGTCAGTGAGAGAGAAAGATGGCATCATGTCACTGCTGACAAGCATATTATATACTGCACACACATGTTCAGGGGGATGATATTAATTATTTGGGTCTAATAGTCAAAAGGTCTGCTGAATACCTCATAATCTACCAGCCAGATTGTTTTATTCCACAGTTTTAATGAAATTGGCAAATATGACAATGCTGTAAAACACTATAAAAATAATTTCTATAATGCCCATGTTTGAGAACTTTGACTGCATACAGGATATTTACATATTTTGCTATTTTTGCTTTTGCTGTGGAAGGTTCCCAATTTTTTTTTTGCTTGTGAACCCTTAGTACAAAGCAATGTCTACTGATGACAACTTGTCAGAGGGTGCATGTTTGTGAAGAGCAGGAGGAAGAAGTATTCAGATCATTTACTTAAGTAAAAGTACTAATACCACACTTTGAAAATACTCCCCTACGAGTAACATCCATGCATTAAACACCTCACCTAAGTAAAAGTATGTTAAAGTATTAAATGTAGCACTACTTCAAAGTGTCAAAGTACTCATTCTAAAGAAAAATGCTCCGTCAGTGTTTTAATATTATATATGATGTTTTTTTATGATGCATTAATGTATATGCATAAGTATGTATGTGGTAATGTGTATATATGCTGCATTTGACAGCTGTAGATGTTTAAGGTTATGCTAATATAAAATGCTACTGCTCAGAAAAACACGTCCTCCGTTATATCAGAAACATTTGAATTCAAAATCACCAAAATTTGGGAGATACATGTTTTTCACTGGACAGGAAAGGAAAGAAACAATAATTAAAAGTATTGTCAGACAAATGTAGTGGAGTAAATAATACCATATTTGACTCAGAGAGGTAGTGTAGTAGAAGTATAAAGTTACACAAAATGGAAATACTCAAGTAAAGTAAAAGTTCCTTAAAATTTGTACTTAAGCACAGTACTTTAGTGATTTTTCCCTTACTTGGACTGATTCCTTAGGCTACATTTTAGAGGCCTGGATAGATGAAACAGCAGCATTCCAAGAAAAATGGGAAAGTAAGATTAAATCCATGAAAATAACCCATTTTGTGGGAGAGTGTGATGCAATGATGCAATTGTCATAGAGAAATGTCGATTTGACAATTGCACAGAGAGACTGGCGATTCGTCTGGAGCTTCTCTGACTGATTATTTTAATTTCATGAAATCTGACTACAAAGTCAAGCAAAGTACTGTGTGAAATGCATCACTTGTAGAATAATCTAATAATATCCAGATGAAAATGATAACCCGCCTCTGTATCATCGCTGTAGATGTTCCCTCAGGATCCCAGAACCTCCCACAGTTGTTTCAGCTGCCCCAGCAGCTCACGGGTCCAAGAGATTTGGCAGCATTACAATAGCAGGGCAGACATCCAGAATTTTCCTGAGCTTCCAGTAGCTCCTCCTCTAATCCTTTCACTTGTACTGTCCTTTCCTCCCACCTCAGCTTCACCTTCCCCCTACATTCCACCTCCTTCCGTCTCCTCTAGGAATCCACTGATCCAACCTTTTCCCTCCAGATACTGATATCTCAACTTAGAGAATCTGCTGATACAGATCCAGCACTCTTTATTCCTTACTTTGTCCACCTAATTAGAATAAGTAATAGTAATGATGCCAGAGATTGCTGTGGTGCTAAGAACTTGACAGCCGCCCATCGTGACTGAATAAATGCAGTTAATTGCAGAAAACACTGAATTTTATGACATGGGCAAATACTTGATGTGGATCAGTCACATTATGTATGCAATAAAAAGGTCTGTATCAGAGCTGAATAGGGCTAAAAGAATTAATCGGCGAGTCAATCAATAAGAAAATAAATTGTTAACTATTAAAGCTAATCACTTGCATTTTCAGCTTCCCAAATGTGAACATGTGTTACTTTTCTTTGCTTTGTATCATTATTTGTTTTTCAGCCCAAACAAGACCTTTGAAGATGTCAGAAGCATTTTGTACTGCTCTGACACTTTAAAGACTAAACAATCCAATAATGGCAAAAAATAAGCATTAAGATTAATGGACAATGAACATAACTGTTAAACGCTGATATTGATTCAATGTACCAGATTAGAGCATCCCTTCTTTCGCATCCCAGCCATCTTCCCCTCTCAGTGTATTCCCAATTTCTTCTCTACTTTTCTTTCTTCAACGAATTTCTTTCTGCCCTCTTCTTCTCGGCTCCAATTACTTTCCTGTCCCCCAAACGCATCCTACTTAACTACTGTGCTGCATGTAAGTGCTGTCCTACAGAAAACCCTAAATTCAGATTTCAACTGGCAACTTCCAGCTTTGTTGTTCGGATGATGAATGGTTGCTGTGGTCTACTCCTGCAGTTTTTAAATTAACTTGTTGGAGCTGGTTTAATTTATTGTGTTTCCATTTGTTTTCAGTGAAAGTCATTAGAAAGCAAAAGGAAAAACTAATTATTAATACAGTCTGTCTTTAGCACTTCACACAATGCACTGTTGATGGTACAGGTTTCAGTTAATCTAATATACATGGCGCTCTAAGTAGACAAATGAAAGACTGCTTTGTTAAAAGCTTGCCCATGAGGTGGTCAGAGCTTAATTAAAAAATAAAACCACCACCCACAAAGTGTGACACCTTCTTTTAGTAAAAGACTGGTTGGAGGGGTATTTTCTTAGTCTTGGTTCTCCTCAGCAAATGGGATTTTTTTTTTTAGGATTTAGCTGTTCTCTAGGGAGCCAGAGGATCTGGAAGCCACAGTAAGTTCACTGTCTCTTAGCTTTCAAGCTTGAGACGATATATCTGCCATGAAGGCGAACAGGACAGTGAAGAAAGATGAGGTGAAGAGAGAGGAAGGATGATCTTGCTGCCCTGAACCCTCTGGCTCCGTCTTTTCTCGGTGGCAAGTGAGCATCTGGCAGAGCTAAGCCTTCCCGGGCTCCTCTTCCATATTTCTCTTTCATTCTCGGTCTTGGTTTCTGTCGGGCTCTAAAAAAGGCAAGCTGGCAGACAAATCCAGTCAAGCAGAACACCATGCTCAGATGTAAGACTATTTGTTTTAGCAGGAGAAAGTCCGGGAAGTAGTCTCTCCTTTTCTGCTTCTCTGGCAATTTTGGATGGAGTGTAAACGTAATAGCAGCATCAGGGTAATGGAAAAAAAGCTAAAGCAGCTACAAGAGTTTTTTAACTGATTATGAAACCATCAATTTCTCATTGTCTCAATTTAATACTGATTGTTCTATATGACCTATGAAAGCAAACGAGACCATCAGCCAGAAGACTGGCTATTTCTATACGCAGGGTGAAATTTGTGAAAAAAGCAGATGTGGGGAGGTTTTTTGAAAAAATATTTTATCGGATGTGCCTTTCGTTTATACGGCGCCGGCGTTTTTGGGGATTAAAAACGCAAAAAAGTGAAACCACCCTCCAGAGTAGAAATCTTAAAAAACGCTCCACCATCGCATTCCTGTCTAAAGGGTAAAAACGCAAAAGTCTGAATACAGCGGTGTGGAGAGAGACGAGAAAAAGGCATCCAGGTAGTCTGTTGTTACGGAGTAGGCTACAGAAATTACAGGCTCCTGTTATCTAAAAGATTTTCAATGTAATGGCTCAATATTTAAATGATTTCAACAATGTGGATAAGGTTGTTATAGTTCGATGACCATATGTAGGCTATTCATTTGAGCCAGAGTAGGCTACAACGTTGCAGATGAAGAGAAAGAGAGAGAGCGAGTGGCAGCGGCCAGCGAGCAGAGGAGGGTCTGCTTCACCCTCCTCTGCCCGCTGCTTCTCGCTCTCAAGCAGCGGCTGAAGGGCTGCGAGAACGCAACGCCACTTTTGCGTTTTCTCTTCAGATCGTTTCGGTCTAAACATAGCCTTATTTATGAACTTCAATATGGAAAATAATCTCATAATGAAATAGCACAATGTGGAAATACTTCACCCAGGAAACGCTCTTTCATTCCTCGATCTTTATATTAAACTTAACTAGTCATTTTGGTGCCTAAACTTTAACTCTAGCTAAACTCAACTTCCACGTCCCCTGAAAGGACCGTCATCTGGGGGTGCCTGTACCCGGCTCGGAGTCACCTTTTGGCGGCTAAACAACTGCCGCTGGTAGCCTGGGTCGCGGAGCTCTGTAGCAGCTAAATACAACAAGCAACTGTTGCTCGCATTTTATCGTTCTATATGGCACTATGTGTTCACGTTACAGCACTTCTTAGTTTAAAATACTTCTATTTTAGGTATATAATATATGGTCTATTGGTGAAGTAGCATTGAACACTTTGAGGGGAGGATACATTTTGTCCCCACAGGGGATGAAAATAATTTAGACCAGAAGAGTCTGTTTACATTTTTCTAGGCAAGGTTTGGCAGTGAATAGTATGTTAAGCCAGTTAAAAGAAAGCAGGAGATTTTCCTTTACCAAATTTGAAATTTTTTATTTTATATTATTTTGTGGTTATAGCTGACACTTTTAATACGTTCTGTGTGTGTGTGTGTATATATATATATATATATATATATATATATATATATATATATATATATATATATATATATATATACATACATACATACATACATACATACATATATACATACATGTATTTACTTATATTGTTTGTTCTGTTTAACCTGTTTGTTTAACTTATTTTAGAGAATGTGACATGCACCTACAACACCAGAACAAATTCCTTGTATGTGTAAAAAACGTACTTGGTAATAAAGCTTTTCTGATTCCGATTCTGATTCACTGGGGCAGGATTAGCAAAGAGAAAATGAAAATAATTGACCGAAGAACCAAAAAAAAAAAAAAAAGCTAAGAGCTAAAGCTAAAAAGGGACAGTGATAGAGCACAGGCGCAAACATAAGTCAACCTTGGCTGATCATTCAACAGATGGAGAGAATTACAGGATTTGAAAGGATTTAGGGATTGAACAGATACTGAATTGGTTCTCTTCTTCCTAGACAGGAATGTAATAGGCCTATTTCATTAATGCAATACATTGCAAGACGTGGATTAACATCAATATATGAATTTACATTGCTGGCTTAATATCGTCGCATTACAGTTATATATATCTTACAAAGCCACAAATAGATACATTAAAGGACAATTCCGGCACAAAACGAACCTAGGGGTTAATAACGGATGTGTACCCTCTCTGTCGTTCTCTGGGACATGTTTTCATACTAATTGATTGTGTTTGTAGCTTGAACGAAGCTAGCGCGGACCGCTGATTAGCTTACAACGCTAGTATTCGGGGCACAGGGAAAGTAAAAACAAATCGCTGTTTATACCACTAAAAAGGCTCAAAATATCACCACACTTCAACGGTAGTATAGTGAGGGTCCCTACATGTTAACCGAAGCATTGAGAACTTTGTAAGTGTACCGACAATTTATTGAAGGAAGAGCTGCGGGAGCGCCGTGAAAGGGCTACGAGAGAGCGAGAGCTATGCCGCAACAGAGCCTCGTACTTCGGGAAACCAGTCATGACAAAAGCAATTTGCACAATATATTTGAAATAATCGCACCGATGTAAAACATAACTTGTCTAGTTTACTTACTCAGTAGATAACTGTCCATCTTGTCCCTCCGGTCTGGGTCGCCTTATCCAATTTATTTTCGGGACATGGAAAAAAGTTTCCCTGTTCATCAGAGAGGGGGAATCTTCAGACTGTACAAAACACTGCGTCTTTTGGGTGTTGCGACGCAACAGGTCCCACTCCGTGCAACACAGATACTCCTGTTCGGTGGCCATAGCTTCACAATGTCCGCAGGTACACCACCAGTTTACCGAAGTACGAGGCTCTGTTGCGGCATAGTTCTCTCTCTCGTAGCCCTTTCACGGAGCTCCCGCAGCTCTTCGTTCAATAAACTGTCGGTACACTTACAAAGTTCTCAATGCTTCGGTTAACATGTAGGGACCCTCACTATGCTACCGTTGAAGTGTGGTGATATTTTGAGCCTTTTTAGTGATATAAATAGCAATTTGTTTTTACGTTCCCTGTAGGGCTGCACGATATGAGGAAAAGCTGCGATGTGCGATAACATTGTTTAATATTGCGATGACGATATGACTTGCGATAAATATTCAAATGTGAATGTTAGCTATACTGTTCCCATGTCTTAGTGCTTTAATAGGTTCTTTGCGAACCTAAACATTGAATAGCCTATTCCCACTGAATAAAGAAATCAAATAGATAATTTTTGACATGCTTTTATTGAACAAATTACACATAAATGAGGCATTATAACTATAAGAAATTAACGTTCGACGACAATCTTTTAAACTGACCTTTGTTGATCTGAAATGAAGACAGATTCAGCAACTGCATGGCCTATTTCTCGCTTAAAATGTTTTCAGAAACACGTTTCGGTGAACTATTTTAGTACAATATGAGATCGTATTCTCAACGAGACGCCATGACAGTCTGGCTGTGAATTTCCGGAGAAAAAAGAACCACGTGACGTGTTCGTCCAATCAGCTGCCAGTTTTCATTTTCTGTGAAATAATCAGACTGTTAATGGAAACAATACAGAGCAGCGCCGCCTGCTGCTATGGAGACGTATTACGCTTCGCGTCGTCTCAGTGTGTAAACTGTTTTCCCTTATTCATCGTGTCAGGCTGTCTGTTGCGATGTGTTCATCGCGCTAGTTCATATCGCGATGACGATGAAAATTCGATGTATCGTTCAGCCCTAGTTCCCTGTGCCCTGAATACTAGCGTTGTAAGCTAACCAGCGGCCCGCGCTAGCTTTGTTCAAGCTACAAACACAATCAATTAGCATGAAAACATGTCCCAGAGAACGACAGAGTGGGTACATATTAACCCCTAGGTTCGTTTTGCGCCGGAATTGTCCTTTAACTCAAGCATCCTACAGACAGCTGTGTTTAAAAAAGAAAAGTAATTTTAGAAATAAGTTGTGTCTCTCTTTCACTCTCTTCCAGAACAAATGCACGAACACAAAAAAAGGTCATGCTGATGAAAATGCCACCGCTTTTGTCCACAGGGGCCGCCAAAATCAACACAAAATGAAAGTTCCTTGTAGTTGCTTCAACCTGAGAAAAATTATTTGTGCTGGCTTGAAAAGCACGTACTGTACATCCACAAAAATCTTAGAAAGTCAACACACCACAAATTCAAGCAGTGATAGATAAATTATTCCAGTGGAGGATGAAAGGAAGCTCATTTTAAGTATTCAGATGCCCTGCCCCTTGAATCAACACAGAGTCTGATGGAAATGCTGCAGATGATAGTGACACACATGACTCATCTGCATTTTAAAAGGAGGCATATCATCAAACAAGTGCTGCCCTGTGGCCGAGAGAACAAACACAGCTGGATATGGGTTCGTATTCAGGTTGGACACCTAATCACAAACCTGATAGGACCGTCAGGTAACTGGAGCTGTAATTTTGCACTCCAGTGATTTCAGAAAATCACTGATATATATGTTTCAAAGCTGAAACAGACAGCTTATCTGATCAGCAGGCACCTTTTATGATAAATTATATACAAGGTGGGGTCAAAGTAATAGGACCACCCAATTGTCAACACTAAGTCTTCCCAGAGTGACAAATGGGATTTCTATTCTAGAGTGGCTTCATTTCCTGGCAAGTCATCTGCCCTCAGGGAGCTGGATTAATTGTAGTAATTTCTTATACAACACTTTGTGCTGAGTACTTGCGTTCTGGGATGTAGCTCTTTCACATGATGATTGCTCCACTGTGATAATCAAGCAGTTAAAAGGAGAACAAAAGAAAGAGAAAATGGGTCTCAATTTGCTGATTAGAGTTGTGGATGATTTTATCTGAAAAAAACACCGGTAACAGAAATATGTTAGCAAATAAAGCATAACTTGAAATATTTAATTCTGTTATCTAAGAATCTTACTTTGGGGTGCCAGTAAGACATTACAGCTAAGCAAAAGCAATGTGACAGACAGTTACCTCAATGTAGCGACAATTAAACCATGGTTAAGTCCTTTCAACTATTCCCAATTAATCCAATTTAAAATAAGGTTGGGCATAGCAGTGCAAACCAATGGCAGGGAAGCATTAGTCAACATTGTTGTAACAAAATAGCAAAAGTCAACCATTCATCCTAACTTAACGTAGTAAGTAACTACACAAATTTGGCTTGATAAGAAGTAGCAGTTCAAGATACTGATCTGTGGAGCAAATGTGATACAATTTGCTGCTTTTCTGGAGTTGATGTGCATTGACACGGAGAACTAGGATAGTGAATGTTCTGGAAATGTGTGGCTCTGTGATACAAATATTCAAACATTGAATGGAATTTAGGGACGAAAAAAAAGAAAAAAGATACAAATTATGTTTTAGTCTAAACTATGTACATACAACGGGATGGTGCTGGTAGAACTGGTTCTTGGTTAAGAATATGTCGATACACATCTTGAACCTATTCCACTGTATTGTCTGATAAACTTAATGAAAGAATAAAGCTCATTTGAAATGAAGGCTCTGACATACCACTAAGTTTCTACATTTTTTGTTGGCTCCAAATACAATTGTTATCGGTTGTGTTCATTTATTGACAGCATTTTAGAGGAATAAAAGGTATGAGAAGGTTTGACTATCCTGAGCTCTAATTTTGCCAGTTGCCATGTGTACAGTATGCCAGATAATTCACCTCACATACTTGAAAATGTACCAGAGACTGCAATTTGACCCAATCATTGTAATTTGATGTAATGACAGTGTTTTTCCTCCAATCAACAACAGTGTAATCAAGCAATTGGCAAGACGCTGAGCGCAGCAGCTTCTCATCATTGGCAGTTCTTCTGGTTTTCACTTTTTTTTTTTTTTTTTTTTTTTTAACAATAATCACAGGAAAACTAAAATCATGTTTTTGTCCCCCTGTGCCTTCCCAACTGTATTTTCCTTTCCTTTGCAGTACATTTACACAACAACGGGACAACTGGCTGGTAGTAAGCATGTTAGCTGCTGTAGGATTGAGTCAGTATATCTTACAGTCATAAGACAGCCCATCCAGCCAACGTTAAAGAAACAAGAGTTTAATTAAACACTGACGTCATATCCAACAGACAACATGTTGTGTGAGGTAGAGTCAGTTGATTTAGATGCAAATGTCTATTCAGAGTGGAGGTCAGACCTGGCACAGGCTAAGTATTCACAGCAGTGCCGCAGCAGAAGAGCAAATGCTAACTGCACAGAGGAGGCAGCCTTCCTCCAAAATTACTGACAGGTCTCTCTCGCTCTCTCTGTGTTTCCAGGACAATTCTGCCTCTTTATCTCGCCTAAGGCTCAGAGGAGACTCAGACTGACACATTACAGCTGCTTCTCTGCACTATAGCTGCAGACAAAATAACAAACTGCCAACCAGTGAAGATGTGCAAAGGGATGCATTCTGTGCCCTTACGGATTTATGCCCTGGTCTCTTTGAAGTGTTACTGCAATCTCTGTAATTGTCTGGCCTTTGTGGACTAATTGCTTGTCTGCTCCAGCGTGGCATATTGCAATTGCTAAAAAGAGGACTCCCTTTAAAAAAAAATAAAGGGGGTGCTGTCTTCAAGAGCTGCTGGTTTGAAATAGAGACATCATGGACTGTGTGGTGTTTCGGTTTCCTCAACATTCTTGAGAAATGCCAAAAGACCTTATAGCACTACACTCCTCAAATGTATGTGACACAACAGGAAAAATGGAAACACAAACAGCATGAAATCTGACTAACTACAACTTCTACAATTATTACTACTACTAACACTGCTTTAAGTAGTACTACAGCTATTTTAAGTAGTACAAAAATAAAAACTATTACAACACAGAATCAAGAAACAAGGAGTACTACTATAGTGAAATTCTAATTGTGTCATCACTCCCACTTTTTCTATTGCTGCTAATACTACTACTACTACTATAATAATAATAATAATAATAATAATAATAATAATAATAATAATAATAATAATAATAAGTGCAGATATCACAGTTATCCCCTTACTATAATAAAACAATAATCTGTATTATTACTACTACTCCTGCTGCCAATACTACTGCTGCTTCTAAGATTACCTTTATTACTACTGCTACAATTACAGCTATATTAATACTACCACTCCTACTGCTTCCATTACTGGTGCTATTACTATGCCTGTATATACTAGCCTACTACCACTCCTGCTGCTACTATACTGCTATTATTATGCCAGCAAATACTACTACTACTACTACTACTACTACCGTCCTTATTTCACCACCTTTAATACCACCACTATTGCTACTATGTCAATGGTGACTAGCCTACTACTACTCATAATCATAACATTCAATGATATTTTCATTTATTTATTTGTGCAACACAAAGTTACCGTGCAAGTAAAATGGTACAAAATGTACACACCATCAACAATCATCCCTGCACTGCTGATTGCATTAGCACTCATAGCTTGTTGTGGCCAACTCAGTGAAATGGCAAGAGCTTGATTGGACCATGTCACATTATTTCCAACACTCTGTCAGATGCAGACTGTCGACACAATGGCGTGTGACTTTTGTGATAAGGTTGCCATGACATTTTCCAGATGGCGGCTGAAAAATGTCGGAAACAAAAGGCTGGTTAAATGGATTCCATCCTTTGCTGGGGGTTTGACGCTGTCTTATCGACGGACTAATTCCCCCGAAGGAATAGGAAGTGCCAGGGGAGGAGACTAATGGACCAAACGGTGAGTTGTATTCCCCAGACACCCTATCTGAGTCTAAACTCGCCTGCTGATGTACTGCAGCGCTGCCCTGCTCCAACTGGCTCTCTCTATCTTTTGTTTTGCATCGCTTGAGACCTTCGGGCTGGGTTAAAAGGTCAAATCCACATCACATTTCACGTTATGAAGTTTTTAAAAACGCAGCATTATTCTCTCCACCTCAACCATTTGGGAGAGAGAAAGATAAGGCATTTCTGCTGGTGGGAAAAGTACCGAGGTGCAGCATGTAGAGCCGGACTAACAATGACACACGACAATGACTACTCTTTGGGTGCTCAGACTCCTGGTGAGATTGGTACAGACAACACAGCAGTATAAATAACTCCAGCAGTGGTTTAGATGAGGGAACTCATAACAGGCTGTTCATACCATGTGACATGTCCAACAGCACCGTTGAAATACAGGACTCCTGAGACAACATTCTGAAGTCTCTGCATGCGTAAGACAAAAGGAGGACATATTTCTTCCTCCAGTATGTTTCCAGGTTAAGATCACACTAATGAAAAGAAGATTTAAAGACCAGCTAGTGCTGTCCCACAACAGTGAGACCTTTTGGCCGTCGGAGCAGTTTTAGCATGATACAACAGGGTGTGCTGTCTACTGAGCTGTTCATTTGTGAAATGAGCAGCGTTGCAGTTGTAATCAAGACTCCCCAACAAAACCCAATCTAGACCCCGTCATAAAACAACCAGGGATGACAAGGGCACCATCAAAACCAAGGCCACTAAGGAAATTCCCAAACCATGATCATACTTACGTTTGATTCACCTAAAGAGAAAAACGATAAATCTAAGTATAATGTTCACTCCCAGCAGAATCTATTATATCTATTTATTATATAGTAGTTTAATCCATGGTTACGGTGTGCTTGAACTGAGTTGAAAATTGCTTTTTAAATTCACAAAATGTTATTTCAAACTTTAACTCAACAGAAATTGTTACAAAGTTTTTCCCATCTGAATTTGGGTAATTAAACAAAAACTTGAGACAGCAATTTTGTGGTCACTGCATCTCACTGCATCAAGATGATAAATCTATCTGTCCATCTTCATTTTAGTCTTTTTTTTGGGGTTGCTTTTTAATTTGTAGTATGTCAGAAATTCTAATTAAGATGTCTTAACTTAATTACTTTTGCCATGAACAATCTGATTGGGATATGCCCTTTGTATTTAATATTTAAATTATGCTACAACTGATGATACAATTACTACAATGTCAAGCAGTGTGAAGCATAAGCAGCCTCTGAACGGCATATGTTTTATTTTTGAACCAACACGTTGCTTCCTGCGTGAAGCAACGTGTCTGTGTGACAGGATGAAAAGTGAAACCTGCTGGAAGATAATCTCTCAACACGCTGAAGCTGATGAGGACGACTTTGTGTGGAGGAGACAAAGATGTCCTGCAGGACACCGCGGTGTGCAGAAACATCAAAGTGCTGAGGATCAAGTAATCTCAATCAATAGCTTTTCTGAGTGAGAAAGGTGCGGGGAGAGAGAGGGACACAGAGCTGGAGAGAGAGAGATTGAGAGATTCAACATAAAGAGGTTTAAAATTTAAGTGCGTGTACGTTGAAGCATGAACAATTTGTTGCCTACATTACTAAATGACAAACTGTCAGGAAAACACTGTTGGTATAAATGCATATTCGCTAAAACACATGTTTAAGCTCATCAACAAACCTAGAAAAATGCAGCATTTGGTGGATATAGGATTAAGTTGCTGGTATTTTTGTTATTGTTAACCTATATGAAAAGACACAAACTGTATATGAAATAGTCTGTCTCTCAATTCTTAAAAACAATAGTTTTTTAAAGGCTCAGTTATTTGCCAAAACGTCACTGCACTGTAGCTTTTAGCAAACATTACTCAGACTGGGGCTGCAGCAATCAAATATTTTCTGTTAACATGTTTTAGTTGTAACTGAAACAGAAGTAAACTGAATGTGATGGAGACTATTTTCAGCTTTGATAAGGACTGATAATCACTTTTTTTTCACATGTTTCTGTAAATAGATGGAAACTTTCTTTGTGTTGCTGTCAACTCTTGGAAATGTCTTCTCTTCTCTAACAAAGCACTTCCATGTTGCTTTCCTTTATACATCTTTATTTTCTGTTCCAACTTCGCTGTTTCTCAACCGTTACAAATTGTTTTGACGCAGAGGGAGAACGTTTTGATGTATGGACAATTGCTCCTACCTGGGCGTCACCTTTGATGTGTGATTGACAGGTCATTAAATACCTAGTTAGCCTCAAGAGAACGGCCAATTGCCAACATCTCTGTGGTGCTCGACAGTGGACAGCAAGGAACAGCAACTGCCTTTCACTACAAACATTTCACGCAGCTTTTTCCAAACAAAGAATATTTGGATGCTGTATACATTTCATCCAGGACTCAATTTAGTACCAAGGTAAAGCCAACAAATATACTAGAGCTGGGCAATATATCAATATTATATCGATATCATGATATGAGACTAGATATTGTCTTAGATTTTGGATATCGTAATATGGCATAAGTGTCTTTTCCTGGTTTTAAAGGCTGCATTATATTGAAGTTACGTCATTTTCTGAACTAACCAGACTGTTGTAACTGTTCCATTATTTGCCTTTACCCACTAGCAACAGGTGAGCGATACTGTACTTGTTTCTGTTAAATTAACTGGACAACTCGAGCACCATGGACATTTTACTGCTAAAGCTTTGGATTTAGGTAAAATTGTAGAGTTAAGCACCGCTACATTAATGTGTCCATCTCTAACTTCCTTCCTCACAATGGACAAATATTGTATAACGCAGGAGACAGGCTGTGTTATTCACTTAACTGAGTTGTTGCTGCATTTTGCACGCACATTCATGCTAAATAAACATTAACCATCTTTTGTGGTTAAGAGCAGGACAATTTTTCATATGTTGTGGTCTTGCAGTATGTTTTGAAGTTCTGTGACCAGTATATCTTTGTGTCCTCAGTTTGCTATTCTAATATTATCTCGCCTGTATGTACATGGCACAAGTACGATACTTGGAATTAGTTCAAAAAGAAATATATTGATTAGGGCTGTCAGCATTAACGCGGTAATCGCGATGCGATTAAGGGCCGAGCATAACGCATTCATTTTTTTTTTTTAATCGCATGCCGCCATTTATTAATTTATTTTCACTTCACTCAGCTTCACGTCATGCCTAACAGGCTACTATTTTGACCCTTTGCCGCACTTTGCCATACTTCCTCGTAACACATCCTACTGCTGCAGGCTGCAGGCATGATGGAGAAAGACAGCAGCAACACAATTCCGAATGGCGCTTTTTATTTTCCAAAGCTCCCAGACGGGTCGAAAGCCATATGCACATTGCGTAAAGCCGAATTAAAATATCACTGAAGCACGTCAACCTTGAGCTACCACCTACGAGCTAAGCATAGTAGTACAGTTAACGTGACTTGAAGGTTGATGCTAGCAGGCTCAGGCAAAGCACTATTTTGGAGTGCTAGTTGCCGACCTGCGGATGAAACCAAATCCAAAGAAATTACACCGCTCTTGCAAAATGGGTGGCAACTAACTGCAGACCTGTCAGCATCGTAGAAGACTCGGGTCTTAAAGACGTACTACGGTTGGCATGTTCTGACCCGTCTAATACATTGCCGTCGAGGGGGACAGTAGTTTCATGCATACACAGCCTGTACGACATGGAGAAAGCAGCCACACTGGAACTGCTGCAAAGTGATGCAAGGTGATCACTGGACGTCAGTGAGTAATCAAAATTATTTAGGAGTTACTGCACACTATATTGACTCTAGATTAAAATGTTTGACCAGATTCACACATTTTTCTTTTGTTTACAGTAAATAAATAAATAATAAACAAATACAAATCTTAAAATCAAGTTCATAAAGCAACTTTCTTTGCATTCAAGTTGATTCCCAATCAAGATACACTGGTAAGAATTGCTTTCCATTGTTAATATGTACTTAAAAACAGTTCTGAAAAGCAAAATAATAGAATTTTAATCATGTGATAAAACATCGGATTAATCGAGATTAACTATAGAAATTCAGCGATTAATATTGATATTGCACTTTTAGCTGCAAAAAAAATGTATAACGCTAAATTAGAAATCTCAATATCGACCTACACAATACATAACTGGCTAAATGAAATGAAGTAAAATCCCTCGACAAAAGTTAACATCAGATGTAAAAAAATTAAATAAAAAAAAGGAGAAAGTTGTCTCCCACAGTCAGGATCTATGGCCAGAGTCACTGACATCTGATCTGTGCTGTGAATAAAGTATGTTGGTATGTATGTCTTTTTTTTCTCCTTTGTGTTGAATGTTAGTGTTATGTTGTGATTACACTTAACAATAATTTGATTGACAAACATTTAACCACCAACTATTTTGATAATTTCATAATTGTTTTAGTCATTTTTTTAATTAAAAAATGCAGACATAATAGCTGGTCCCAGCTTTAATCCAAACAGCTATACAGCATTGTGATTATGATGGGCTGTCACACAACAGCAGCAGACCCACTAAGCTTGGTAGTGTCAGGTCGATGCTCTATCTATTGAGCTACACATGTGATAAAAACCATAATCCTGGCAGTGTTAGTGCATCGCTCTGCCCACTGAGCTTCAGAAGACATGGGATACCCGAACCTGGAAGCACTGAAACATCTCAGTAAGCAGGATGAGATGTAGCAGAAAGTCAGGGGACAAAGTCCAAGGACAAAAAAATTAAATAAAATATAACGCAAAAACCCCTGTACCAAACACGAGAGGGAAAATCTCTCTCAGTTTGATTTCCCTGGTGGAGCAGAGACTAGGTGCCCTTGTGGTTTAAAGATACTATGCTGTAATTAAAAAGTCACAAGTTAAATCCCATCAGCGGCCAACACATCCATCGACAGCCACTTGTCCTGTTAAAATGTCTTTACTACTCTCTAGTTTGTTACATTTTGCATGCACAGAGCACCCTGGCTATCGACCATATACTCTGATTAAGGTCTAATGTGGATTAAGCTATTTAGAAAGAACCTATCTCACCCTGATTGAGTATCCCAGAATAGCTTAACATAATATTGCCTAAGCCTGTCACCTATATCCTCTATATTTTACTAAGTAGATGGCTTTCAATACCAAAAGAAATAATTATCCCAAGAGTAATTTGTGCAATTTTATCTAAATAACCTAACAAAAATGTGTGTTAATGCAGATTCTGAAATAAGCCCTCTATCAAATGCAGGGACATTTGCCTTTGGTGGATAATTCATTAAGGGTCATCCACCGTGCTTGGTAGTGCTGAGAGACAATAACATGTAATACCATGGTGATACACAGTCTTTGGCCTACTGCTTTTGTTCCTGCTGAAAATGGTGGACCATTTCTGACCACGAGCCAATTAAATCAAAGCAGAACGACGCATGTGTCAAAAAGGAATATAAATTGGCTGTCTGTTACACTCTTCCTCTGCACAGAACCAGTGTCTAATCTCTGGCATTTTTTGGTGTATAATTGTTTTGGCTGATCCATGATTCTTTCTTGGCAGTTATTTCTAAGTTCACCAGGCCCCCCAGCAGCAGAGCCAGAAAGTGCATTTTTGGAAATGGTAAAAGGCATTATTTCCAATGTTGGCATCAATAATGTTTTGTAAGGTTTTGAAGTTGATACAGACTGAAAATGCTAAGTCTCAAGAATACAATGTTTAGAAAGCACATCAGCTTAAGTAAGTCATATGAGGGAAGTGTTGTTGCTCGAGTATGAGCTTGCCTAAGTTATGCTATCTCATTAGGGTTTGGTATTTGGTAGGGATGTAACGATTACCGGTGTAATGGTAAACCACGGTAAAAATGTTGACGATAACAATTACCGTTTTCGGTATCAGCAATTATAATGTGCGATAAATTAATATTTTAAAAAATAAAATAAAAACGGACGAAACACCCTTCAACCATGTTATCAGTGTTGGTGTTGCATAGTTTGTCCACCAGAGGGCGCTCTACAACATCCCTGTTGGCAACACACTGTTTTTTGTTGTTATTGTGTTTTTGTTCAAAGGACTTTAAGTTTCATATCTTAAGTTTGTATTTTTATACATTTTATTTATCAGAACTTTAATATATTTTGATGTTCCTCTGTTCTGTTGTGACAATAAAACAAACTTTTTTTAAACTGCATTATCGTATTATTTGAGGACTCAAATAATTACAAGTAACTAATGTTAGGGAAATCTGTTTTGTTATGCGTTTCTGGATTTTCTTTTAAAAATATATATTGGCCGATATATAGGAATATCAGATTTTTAAATCACCAAATATTTGTATCGACATCGGCCTTAAAAATCCTTTATCAGTCGGGCTCTAATGCAGTGTTAACAGTTCGTGATCATTTCATGGAATTCTGTGAGACCAGGCCTCTGACCTTAGTGCTCCATTACTGTATGTTATTTATCAAGGATTTCCCCCAAACAGTATCATTACTCCTCCTTTCCTTCCCTCAGTCACTGACCGCTACCTAGATGTATTTGTATTTTCAGAGAGCGAGAGACTATTTTGCCATCAGTGATGAGATGACGAATTTCACCGTCTGCAGAGCAACTCAGAATTATGTCAACAGCAGCAATAAGATGATGCCTTTTAGTCAATAGGTCTTTAAAAAACGAGCAATCAACTTTTACTTAATTAAGTGTAGAAGTGGCATAGCTTTATTGATGGATTTCATTCTCATATGATGTTTCCTGTATATTTGATTGTTCCAAAACTGGACACAGCCCATATCAAACATTAATTGTTAAGATATAACTTAATTGATCTTGTGTTTTATTCTGCTTGGAGGTAAATGCACTTAATAATTCTCATCAAATCAAACTACAGGAAATGCTATACAGAAAACATCTTCACATATCTCAATCTCACCGACTCCTTAGTCCCTGAAGTGCAGTTTATACTAAATTGATCAACTAAGGTACCAATGAGAGGTCAGTAACACAAACTGATTGAATGTACTAGAGAGATAGATAGAGAGATAGAGAGAGAGAGATAGAGAGATAGAGAGATAGATAGATAGATAGATAGATAGATATACTTTATTGATCCCCAAGGGGAAATTCAAGCTCCCAGTAACTTAAAGACATCCCACACAACATACACATACATCATAAACAGGATGATAAAATAACAAATCTAACAATAAAAGAAAAAACACTACATAAAAAATCCACATGAATGTACTAAGGGATGTATAAGCATGAGACGCTTGGAGTGACAGGGCAGGGACTGACCCTGTGATTCAGTATGCATGGTAGGATGCTCTATGAGAGTGTGTGTCATGGTGGTATCTGTATCACTGTAGTATAGGAAGTTGTATATACATACGGAGCCTGTGTTGAATGCTTTTTTTTTTCCACAGTGGGGATTGTGTAGATTAAAGTGTTAATGGTAACCTAGGTAAAACCCCAGTAATGTGACAAAAAATTGAGAACAGCAATGACAACAATGGCTGTGGGGAAAGAGCAACAACGGAGGATGAGGGAACGCAAAGATTAGGAAGCCATTTAATAGGTTATAAAACTAAAGATCTCCAGGACATCAAAACGAACTGTGTAATATTTTAGACTAACCGCAGATGGGTGCACAATGGGAGTATTGAATTAATTTGGTCAGCAAGCATGTAGACACTGCAGAGCCTAAAGCCAGTGCAGCACGTTGTTGTTTTCCCAGCAACTGTAACCTTTTAGTTCATACGAGCAGTGAAAGCAGAAAGCATAGCAGAAAATATGCCGTGGTCATTAGTGTGTATGATGACATCAACAAAAAACAACCAACTAAAAGTAAACTGTTAAAGGTTTAACACAACATGTTCCCTGTGAGTATAGGGGTACTTTCACACTCGGATCTCTCCCTGACCTCATCAACCTGCCCCAGCTCCATCGTTCATCAATGTAGGCATTAAACGTAATGTCCTCTGCTGAGCTGCTTCATGATTTAATGGCCAGCACTTCTCACAGAGATCTTGGTTAAAGGTATATTGTTTACAGATGAAGAAAAAGACTGTCAGGGTAATGAATTTTTACACTATTAACTACCCATACTTTTTTGTGTTTGGAGTACTATGTAATACTGATTTATGCATACCGCCGCAGTGATACTAATAGGAGGCTAAAATGGGCTTGCATATTGTTGTGGCAAGTTATTGCTGATGTGAAGATAAAATAAACACGAATTATAATACAAATTATGAGCTCCATAACCATATGTTAACGGAAGCCGATGTGTCAAATCTACAGGAAGAAAGAGCAAATTATTACCTGAAATCTGTACAGCTATATATCTGCCTACACTATGTGGCTTAATGAGGCAAAACACCATAAGCATGGCAAGAAACAAACCAATAAATTACTCAACCACTAAGTGACTTCATTACCAGTAAAGTGATTGAAGGGTCTGCAGTAGCATTGCTGTCTACATAAACCACATAAAGATGTGGTAATATGTGTGAAGGCACTTGGAAATCAAATTAGTCCTGCGATGCAATATTGCAGTGTGGAATTCTTCTCCCAGAGATGTGACATGTAAATTAGATTTTTGCATCTCGATGAGATGAAAGTGCGGTTTGGTCCTAATGACGCTGTAATGCTCAAGGTTATTAACCTGCTTATAGGCTGGAGGGAAAGTACAAAAGTCTGAAGACACTTCCGAGAAAAGTGCAAAGTTATTAGTCACTGATTATGTCATTACCTTTTTGATGAGACAGACAGGTTTGTATATACGAGTTTTTCTACTTTACATTTGTCCGCTGAACAGTCCTGAGTTTGAGATTTAGCCCTTGAGGGCCACTGTTAGTGTTTCATTTGTTAGTTTTAGAATTAGTTTAGTTGACAAAATCAAAAAAGAGTAAGGCATATAAACAGCTTTCTCCTTATTGATACAACAAAACCTGTCCAATGTGGATCTTGATGTTTAAAGGTGCCCTGCCACACAAAACCGTTTTTACTTGTATTTTTTGAAATATGTTAGGTCCATATGTGTTTGTGTTATGTCATGAATGTGAAAATGAACTGTTACCTACTCTGTCAGCTCTAGCCACTGAAAAGAAATAAGCGGAGAAATCAGGCCAATCACAAAAGCCAGTCTGACATCATGTTGCCTGAGCTCATTACTATTCATGAGCTCGCCCAGTTGCGCTGAGTAAAGGATGCTGCTAGCCAGGCTCTCATTGGCTAACTGTTAGCCAATCAGAGTCAGGCAGCTTAGCTCGTTGAATATTAACGAGAACTGGCACAAATCGAGCTGAGCCTTCCTGCAGGCTTTCTATACCACCAGGGCATGAAGTTAACTTTTTACCAGCCAGTTTTTTTTTTTGCCTCATAAAGGTGAAAAACAGGAATTGCTGTGTCTCTATGATCCTATCCTGTCCTATTCATGGTAGCCTACTCGTGGACATTGCGCCGTCATCATGTGCTGTAGTAGGGGGGCCCGCCTTGATAATCCTGCATAGGGGCCCGGTGTTGGCTCGTTACGCCACTGCATATAAGAGATGAGATGACTGACAAAATCAGGAGTATTCTATGCGCACCACAAGAACAAAAAAACACTGGTGAATGCGCACCATAACACATGAGTTGTTGCAAAAAAGTTCAAATTTTTTTTGTATAGTTCTTAAAAATAAAAAAATAACTAAAAAGGAAACTTGTTTTGGGAAGAATAATAATTATTACTATTAATGAATTACTCTGGGCTGAGATTTTCTAGGAACCTTACCAAAAAGGCTCAGGATGCTGCAAATGTTGGTATAATATGAAAATGGCTGGTGGATTTAAGACACAAAATAATAATTTATTGAATGAATCAAATATGAACATATCTGTCATTGTCAGTGGCTTGTTGATCTTTACATTGTTAGTTAATTACATTTGGTAAATGTGAGATGTTCGAGTCATAATATCATTCATTCATAATAGAAACAAGGAAATTAATTTTACCCGTTCTCACTCCCGCTTGGTCAGTGGCTGCACGTGGGACTGCTGGGATTGTCTGAGTAATGAAAATGCGATAGGGGGCCCCGGCTGTCAATGTCTTCCAGTGATGCGGGCCCCTGATTGGACCAGGCCCATAAGCAACCGTGTACCCTGCTTACCGATAGTTACGCGTCTGAATCACTCAATTCTCATTGGCTACCTGCCAATGTGGCAGGTAGATTGACAGTGTTACCCGCCAATTGCAAAATTCACCCGCATTTGGCGGGTGGTCGGGTGTAATTCCATGCCCTGTATACCACGCTAGAATGGCTTGAAACATGGTAACCAAGGCATTTTTTCCACAAAAAATGTTACAGAGTCCATGGTAGAACTTCAGACATTACCACAAAGTATGTAGTAAATATGTGTGGCAGGGCACCTTTAAGCATCAATGGCTAGTGGAAAAAAAGATTGTTTCCTTCACCCTCCTCTCACAGGAGGCATAGTGATTTTTGAAATATTGTTTTATGATATTACGGAGAAAACGACGAAAAAAAGAGCTTGGGTCAAATATAATGTTCTAATCAAAATGTTCATTTCTCTGAAAACGACACGCTCTTGTTCAATTGGTGGTTTGTTTATTTTGCCTGATGACAAACCTCACCTTTGCGTTGATGAACAGCCAGTGGAGAAATAAACACATGGAAGACACCTTCTGACAAACTGTGCCACATCTCATTGTTTGTATTCAACAAAGGAATGGCTGTCGTGGTTACCAAACCGCAGTCATTCCCTCCATAACTGTGGCAGGAAGAGACAGATGATTGGTTTGTGACCCATAGGGGTGCAGTAAACATCAATTCCATGCAGCATTCTTTTTATAAAAACAGAAACTTAAGCTCATGTAAACAGAAATTTGACCCTATTCAGCACACTGTTTTGAGCAATGAATATTTTTATCATTTAGCGGGGTAAATTTGATCATGGTCTCGGTTTTCAACAGCAGTTGATTTCAAAGCCATCTGTTGTTAAAGGCAATATTACTCTGTAATTGCCACTATCTAAAGTAAAGAATTATTTTGAGGCACACACAGGCAGGGAAATTATAAAGATTCTTCCTCTCTTGGCGTGTGAGCCACAAAAACTAAGTATTGAGTCCCCTGCGTACATTGCTCAGCATGTTTCAACAGATAGCCAAACAGATAGACGAAGCACTGCAAGGATTAAATAAAGCCCCCGACAAAGTTAAGTTCAGTTGTATTTACTTGGGGGTCTTGGTCAACATGTTGATTAGAATGGAAAATGTTTTACAAAGACCTACAGTGTACACCATGGCAAACTCAATTTTCTAAAAGTTCTTGCCTAACCACAATCTTTGTTTTTACTTGAGTACTTTGTATTACAGAAGTTTTCTCAAGCACAACCTTATCTTGTAAGTTTTGATTCAAAGTTCCTTTAAGTTTAGGGTTTCTTGCATTTCTTGTTTTTAAAATTAAATGCATTAAGCATTCTGTTTCATGTCTGCATGCAAGGTATGGATACTGGAGTGACGTTATTCAAGTTCAAAGTCTTTTCCATTTTATTTCTATGGTCTATGCAGTACATTGTACATCCTGTTTGCATTTGTGCTGCCAATCACTGTCATCTATCACCAATTTGAGTCCAAGTCAGACGAGGAGGGCAGAGCCAGAAAACACTAATGTAGGATAGAAAAGAAGACAACAGTAGAATGTTAAAGTGCTCATATTATGCTCATTTTCAGGTTCATAATTGTATAGGTTGTACCAGAATAGGTTTACATGGTTTCATTTAAAAAAAAACACCATATTTTCGTTGTACTGCACATTGCTGCAGCTCCTCTTTTCACCCTGTGTGTTGAGCTCTCTGTTTTAGCTACAGAGTGAGGCATTACACTTCTATTCCATCTTTGTTGGGAGTCACACATGCACAGTAGCTAGGTAAGGACTACTACCCAGTCAGAAGCAGAGTATGAGGGAGTGCCATGCTAGCAGCTAGGCGAGCATTATAACGTGTGTTACAGAGTGACGCACGTTTGTCACGGAAGTCATGCTGGACTACAATAGAGCTGTTTGGAGCAGTTTGTGAACAGTGTTTCCTGTTGGAGATGGTAAGTGCCTTTGGGGTGGACTTTGGGCTTTTTCACTTTGTAAACCTATTACATGCACAAAAAAGATATATAACACAATAAAGGAAAAAAGGTAGTCGGTTTGCTACATAACTCATTTCTTATTAGTTACCTAGTTAGGTGGTTAAAGGGGGTGCAGAGGAGACTTTTTACCTTCAGTGGATATGTCAGTGATCTTTATTATCAGCTTGCTAACACAATATGGTAAAACAATTTGCTCAATAAATTATGCTTAAAATCTCCAAATCTAACAAACCAATGTACTTTATTATAAGGTTATATTTTGGGAAAGTGGCATTACTGCTTAATGTGACTCACTGAATCAAAAATGTTCCGCTTTTGAAAATGTATATTTATTGACACTCACTTATAGATCACTCACACAACCTGAACTGACAGGACAGTTGGACAAAGCCAGATTCAGGAGGGAAAACAGAGATCCGCTGCAGATAAGACCACAGCTCAGCATGAAGGAAGCAATACACCAGAAAGGAACTTGAACCTGGGTGAAATCAAACTGTTGTCGCACTTGTTGAACACGTAGTAAGCACGTCTGTATACGGACTGTGACATGTCTGGCATGTTCCCTCACAGTCCCTGCCAGATATGTGTGAGTGCAAATTACAGGCTAACTAACACAGGAGGAGAAGAGGGTCAGACGCTGGATCTGACTTTCATAGACTTTAATTATTGCATGCTCAGCATTATTGTTTGAGTGCAAAGAGGGGTGCAAGGGCTTAAAATGCTGAATGAGGAACCACAGGGCAAGAAGCTGTGCAGCGCTTGCTGGTGAGGTGATGTTTTGGCCTCCTTTTTCATTTCTATTTTTAATGTTACAACCCTACGAATTGTGGATTCTTTCCTTAAAGTCTAGTAGGCATGCAAAATTAAAGTTTTAAAAAAAATCAAGCCCTGCAAACGTATTAGTTGCGGAGCCAAAACCGTGTCTCTTAAAATTACATTTTATAATTTATATTCATACACAACATGTAGAATTAATGCAGAAAGTAGTGTTACCTTGAAACCATCCAGCGAATAGACGGTACCGTAGGGTGATTTAACGTCACCGCTCATTTTACACACAGTTTAACAACAAAACAAAACGCTGAGTGAACATTACTAGCTACGTTTTTCATGTTGGTTTTGAGCGGTATGCACCCCCACTAACCTGGAAAATGGTTTTAAAACAGTAACGTTAATACAGCGTGTCGGAAGAATACAGCGTCTCCTGCAGCGGAGAGTCAAAGGAACCGCCACCGCAGTGTTCGCTAACGTTAGCTTCTTGTCTCATCTGGGGTCTGATAAACAGTAAATTCATCAAATTCAGTGTCCATAATGCTATTTTCCAATAAACTGTAGCTTTCATATTTCACAGGACCCGTGTGAGTGCAGATTTCATGTTGCGGCTTTCATCGCTGTTTGTCACTTTGCCTGAGATTGAGTGACAAGTGTACTCGCCCTGTTGTTTATTTGGTTGCCATGACTTCGCGAGTGATGACGTCCTGTCACTGTTCCAGTTGCTCACCCTAAAAGGGAGAGAGAGCGGATGAGCGTTCGCTTGAGTTCAGTAGAGCAGACGGCTCTGCAGAGTCGTGTAATTACAATTTTATGACTTTTCATAAACAGCTGAAGGAGCAGCGGTGCGCGGTATACATAGCGGAAACCCTGTTGTGTGTCTGCCCTATTTTCTGCCCTAAAGTTCAGTGTAGACCAATGGACCCTTCTCGCACTAAACGGGCGCCATCTTGACTACAAAGCTGCAGAGGAGGGACCAGGGACGTTGGCAAGTTGAATCCAGGCTACTGTATGCAAATGAGGAGCGGAATTTCTCGTTTAAAATGTTTTCAGAAACAAGTTTCGGTGAACTATTTTCGTAAAATCCGAGATCATATTCCGAAACGAGCCGCCATTATGTTTTAAAATTCGAGAGCAGCCAGACCCACTTGACGCGTTCGTCCAATCAGCTGCCATGTGTTGCATTCATCACGCTCATCCCGCTCGTCATTTCCGGTAAGCGTTACACATAAGTGTTCCTTTTGGGACAATATTAACCATCGAAAGTGGGCACTACGGCAGTAAGTGGTCAGTGCACATTAGCAGTGTACTGACGGAAGTATGCCGAATAAGACACAGCCTGAGCTTGTTAGCTTTAGCTCAGGAGCTAAAGGAGCTGCAGCGGCCCCCTGACCCAACTGCACGACGACTGTTTGCGACCTCTTTACTGTGACTGAAACCACTAAACTTGTTTGTTGCCTTTAGGAGTTGCAGAACAGGTGTTAGAGTAGGCTTATAGTAAAAAATAAGTGTAATTAAACGACCTAATGGAAGCTACATTAGCAAAGTAGTGAATGTATAGTGCTAAAACGTGTAGAAACACAACGGCTATCTGCCTACTTACAGCTAGCTAAACGTATAACATTAGCATCCCGCCTTAATTTTTATTGCATTTTACCCACAAAAAAAGACATGTAGTAAAGGTAGTAGCTACATTTCTTCTTAAGTGCTTTGATATCTTGAGAGCTGTCAATGCAGACATATTACAACACATAAGCGACTGTGGAATCAGTATGTCTTGTTTATGAATCTTATTATACAGGCCTCTTCGACACCATCTGAGAGAGTTTTTTCCTGTGCAGGACATGCCATAAGTCAGGAGAGGTGTCTTATCTTGCCAGAGAAGGCAAATATAGTCATTTTTCTGCAAAAGAACTGCTAAAGTTTGAAGCTGGTTTAGTTTGCATACCAACTCAACATTTATTTTGTTGTTACTTGTTAATAATGTAACTGTTATTTATTGTTGTAGTTGTGTTAGGTGACTTAGGTAAATTTAAATAATTTTCAATTTAAAAAAAAAAAAAAACTATAAAAGAGCCGTTCTTTGATATCATTTTTCAGTTTTTCAACAATCGGTTTAGGAATCGGTTTAGGAATTGGAATCGGTTTAAAAGTACCGGTTTGGCATCGGAATCGTAAAAATCCAAACGGTACCCAACCCTAGTGAAGAGCAATGCATACCAGCACATAGTTACCTGCACTGAACATCAGTTGGATTATGTGATATTATCAGAAGAAAACATATTCTAATATCATCATGATGATGTTGATTTCAGCAATAGTTTCCCAGTTCGGCTGCCCACACCGATGTAGTCACTTTAAGCAATTCTCAAAAACCCTCTGATCCACTCCAAAACTCCATGGCTGAGTCGGAGTCCCCACATAATTCAACCACAGTGCAGAAAAGGAGCAGAGCAGCAGACCGTAAAGCTCTTAGGGAGTGATGTAAGGAACAAGAAAATGTGAAAGGCTAGTATGGAAAATGAAAATGGAGAATTGAAACGTCGGCAAAATGAAAGCCTCTCTGGTCTAGTCTAGAAGTCCATTGGTGCTTTGAGGGTCATGACTGCCAGAGAGGTGTTTGGAGATGAGCTTCTAAAGGCCTGCTACTGGAAGAGGTGTGCGTGTGTGTGTGTGTGTGTGTGTGTGTGTGTGTGTGTGTGTGTGTGAGCATTGAGCCCAAAACAAAGACTTCAATAGGAGCATCAACCTGCCCGAGAAAAAAAAACAAAAACGAAAGAGGGAGATATACTGAAGCACAATTTATAACCACGTTGCTTTGCTGTGTCACAAATGGAGTTTGTGGGTTGAAACCAGGGAGACTCGCACAATAGCTTTGTGTGTTGTTTTCTGCCAGCACTTCTTAAAAATCAATGACATTATATATTGATGAGTCAATACATTCAGCGAAATAGGAGACACAATAACTCCTGAAACAGGGACAAACCTGTTTTCCCTTCGGAGAGCAAAGATGAATAAATCTAATAATTTCAGAGAATTGATAGAAAAGACTCTGAGAACTAAATGTATTTCTTGCTTTTGCATCATTTAATTGGTGGATGCAGCGGTCTCTTAATACCATCTAATCAACTTTACTTAGACCGCTCAGTGCCACAATGGATATTTGCTGAGCTGCACTGGGAATACTCCGATACACAGAGTAGTATACTTTCTGCCAGAGGATGAGGTTTTCTTCCCTACTTTTTCCTCACTGTTTTAATGGAGCATGTAATTCTGAAGCAGTTGTTCCAAGATGTGCATCGTACAGCGATAAGACATTAATCATTTACTGGCACACAATATACTAATTTCATTATTTAATGATTTGCATTGAAAATATCATTAAAATTAGATTAGGGAGGCAACCAAGTGTGGGTAGCACACAATTATTATGAATGCTCATATATTCTCCTAAACTAACCTTTTTAAATCATGTATGTCCCAAAAATTAGAGGGCAATAACGTGTACTATTTGGAGCCACAAATCCTAAAACCTAAAATAATCTGAAGGGACATATGGTGTCAATTACAGCCACTGCAATGGGAGATGTGATAGAACCAAGGTTATAATCGTTAACGAAAACGAACAAAATAACGAAAACTAAGTGGGAAAAAACATTGTCGTTAACTGAAATAAAAATAAAAACGAGGCATTACAAAAAAACGATAACTACCTAAAACTGTAATGTCTGTTTGCAAAACTAACTAAAATAAAATTATCGAGTAAACATTTTCGTCTTTGTTGATGTCTTTCATAGCGCAAATAACGTTATGTCTTTCCAACCATGACATTTCCCGTAGACATGTATAGTTTCCGACTGGGAAGCCAGAAATTCCAACATTCCATGTCAAACTGAACACAACATGTAACAACATGGAATAAAGCAGCAGTCCTATTTGATTATGACTATGTCAGATAAAAGCAAGTACCTTGCAGTGGAAGGTGGTAAAATATATGGACAATTTATTACAGGGAAAAATCCCACGAATTTGAAAGTACATTTGAGAAGCGCGCACAAGGAGGCTAACCTAGCTTACATTAACAAGGTAAAGAAGAACGCAAAGCCCCATTTCCCCAAAACAGAAGCTAACCCCGGTACAGGGCATGGATGTATGGATACAGGGCCAGGCAGCATGACAGAGACAACAGCAGGACAGAGAACACTACAGGAAGGCTTTCACCGGCGCCCCGATAGCTGCTGGTTAGTAAATACACAGGAACACCAAAAGTGGGAGGAAGCGTGGGTTAATGTGTGTATTGATACTGGGATGTGACCACAACTGTGTGAGTCGATTGATTTCAAAAAGTTTGCCACTTTACTCAAACCAAAGTTCAAAACACCTGTTCATGTATGTCTTCTTTAGTGTTGGCTATTTAGGTTTTTTTCCTGGAACACGTCACTTACACATTTTGCACATACTGCGTCTTGTGTAGACTGTTTACATATTTATGACCATATGTAGGCTACATTTTATGTACTGGTGTTATTGTTGAATACATTGTGAATACATATTTCTAAAACTGTATGATGTTTTTGTTGAGTTACTACTACACAATACTTTTTGACCTTTTTGAATCCCCCCGACAAATAACCCATATTACAAAAAAAGACTAAAACTAATAATAACTAAACTAAAACTAAGCATTTAAAAAAAAAAAAAAATCTAAACTAACAAACCCGCTTTAAAAACTAATTAAAACTAAACTGAATTTGAAAACAAAAAGTCAAAACAAAATAAAAATAAAAACTAATGAAAAATGCAAAACTATAATAACCTTGGATAGAAAAAAACTACAGTGCATTTTTATAGGAAATGATTTAGCCTTTTTTTAAACTGAGAATTTACCTCAACAGACTCCCACCGGGGGACCTTTGTTGCAGGTCATACTGCTCTCTCTCACTCCCATGTTTACTGTCTCTCTACACTGACTGTCAAAAGGCAAAGTGTGTGACTATTGTGACTATTTGTGATTCACATCTTCAGAACGAATGAATGGACTTGGGCATTAGAGCCACAGACAAGGTTGGGAGTCTTGAGTACCAAGCAATGACACATTGTTGGTTTTGGCCCTTTTTTATGGAATACACACGTCTTAACTCATATTGTATAAATTGTAAATTAAAAAAGTTGTGTTGAATGACTTAGAAATGACTAGTCATTTTATTCATTAGTCAATAAAAAAATGAATCCCTCATAACCATCTTGAAATGTCCAGTGGTAATACACCATACAACTATTGTTATTTTTCAAGCAAAAATCGTTACTGTGAGATCATTTTTTGATTTTCTTTGTCTTCATGCGATGATAAACTGAAACATCCTTGTGTTTTAAGACTATTGGTCTCACATGACACAAATGAGCAACTTATTGATTAATTAATGATTTATGACCTCAAGGCTTTAGTAGTAGTTTTCTCAAGTCTTACAGAACGATTAACGGATTAATAGAGACAATAATGATAGTGAAAATAACTGTTAGTTGCTGAACCACAGGCAAGATTAATTATTTACTTGCACAGTATTTTACATTTTGTCTGCCATTGGTCTCTTTAATATTAGGTGTGGATTTAGAAAAACACTTAAAGTGTCCCATGGGGGCACAGAAAATAAACCAGTGTCCTGTGACATTCCCTATGCGAATGAGCCAGGGAAAGATGTGCTGTGTGTTTCATGGCACATCCTTCAGGGCATTCCACAGCCGTGTCTTATCTGTTATTAATATGGACAAGACATTCAAACACATTTTCTTGCCTTTTCTCCTCAGAAAGCACAAACCTTTGATATGGCTCTGTGGAAAGTAAAAAGATAATTGGCGATGCCTTACTAAACCTAACTAAGGGGCTTTTTCTGGTATTCCCTCTGTTTGCGTCTTGTGGACTATGCAGGCTGTAGCAATGAAATAAATAAATAAATAAATAAATATAGCTTTAATCCTCATGTTCCACTCTGTACTCCACATCTACTAACACTCATCAGACATTCAATGGCATTTTCATCTTCTTAATTATGTGAGAATGAGGTGAGCAAACAGCTGGTGTTTCATCAAGACATTTCAGACAGTATAACCTGCTGCAGCATTTGTGTTTTAACATTTTAATCTCTGCTATAATTACCTAGCGTGCTTCCTTCTGTTGCAAAAATTATTGCATGTTATGTTTAATATTAATTGTTATATGTGGCAGGTAGGCTACAGCAGGACACATTCATAATATTAATTTGGGGTTTCACATTGGTGACTTATAACTCTCTGTAGGCAGCCACTACCCTCCTATATCCTCTACATGGCAGAAAGACAAACCGAAACGGGGCATGAATTGTCAGATTTCCCCGCCTTATTCTTACCCACCGGTTTCTTGCTATCCATGCCTCTGTCAATCAGACACTTTCATGTTTCCTTCAGTGACAGTTACAGTGTGATAATGTACAGTGTCAGCAAGTTGACAGACATCTACTTCACTAAAGAAGAGGGAAAAGGAAGCTGGTGCCTGCAGTCTCCAGGGGTCTTTCCTAGCCTTTTCCCAGGAAACTAGCTGTTCCTTTGGAGAGAAGGTCTTTAAAGCTGACTACAGTCTTTGGAGAATGTCATCTCTAATTACCTCTGAAATCCATCTCTACCCCCTCCATCCCCTAAACCTGCCACCTGTATGGATTCCCTGTGTTTGTCAGCTGAAGTCCTGTCCTTGACTTTTGGGAGCAAGTACTGTCGATTAAGCTGTCCGGCAACTGTAAAGGGCATTTAATGTAGCACAAGTTTTTACATTTTTAGGCCTTTATTTCCACAGGACAGATGAAGACATGAAAGGGGAGAGAGAGGGGGAATGACATGCAGCAAAGGGCCACAGGTCGGAGTCGAACCCGTGGCTGCTGCGTTGAGGAGTAAACCTCTATATATGTGTGCTGCTTTTAAGCTTTAAATTTGTGAGTGACTGTTTTCTTCTGTTTGTTTTTTTTCCAGAGACATATCTTAAAAAATAAATAAATAGACAATGTTCTCGCACATTCTCATGAATGGGTTCGGCTACAGAGCTCCATACTGCAGAGCAGCAGTTGCTAGCTGTTTAAGTCACTACAGAGCTTCGTACCGGCAGCTACGGTGTACCTACCGCATGGTGCTCCGTCAGGTCAGTGGTAGTTGGTGGTTCAGTTACCCCAGAATAGGTGACTGTGAGCCAGGTACAGAGCACTGCGAGCTGCCTGTCATTTCGGCGGAGATTACGGTTAAGTTTAAGCAAGAAAAAGTGAACGTTATGCGCCGACGAGAGTTAAGTTTTGGCACCAAAACGACTAGTTAAGTTTAGGAAAAGATTGTGGTTTGTATGAAAACACTCCCAAGGAACACACATTTCCTGGATGAAAGTCTTTTGTTTTCCCCGGGAAGCGAACTCCACTCCATGGCTAGAAAGTCCTCCCTGCGCAGCCAGCCGCATTCTTATACAGAAGCAGTCAATGTGTTGCTCACAGCAAAAAAAAACAAAAAAAAACATGTAAATCATACGAATTACAGTGCTTAACTTTTTGTAGCTTTTTCGAACGTATGGTTAATGAGAACAGGCTGCTTTAACCTGAAATTTGCCTTAAGGGGTTTTACAATCTGTACAGCATACAATTCCGTCTGTCCTTATACCCTCGCTTCAAAACTCCCCCCAAAAAAACTTTTACAGAGAAAAAAATTGAAGAAACCGCAGAATGATCAACAGATCCCTCATCAATGACAGAGACATGTATAAATGCCGTGTGTACAGAGTAGACAAATATAGTAAAATTCCAATTTAAAATGAAATTGCTCTAAAATTCAGCAGTTCAATAAGCATTGCTTGATAGTCTATATGAAAAAAAGAAACCAATAGTTGAATAATCGTATTGAACAGCCAAATCCGAATCGATTGACAAAATTCTGAGTCTGGTAAAGCCTGAGAAGTTGTTACAAGTTTGGGTGTGCATTTTTAATGACTTTGATGATATTTGAGAATATTAAAATATAAAGACTTTGCAAAATTAGAAGGCTTGTCATTGAAGCTGCAATAATCACCATTTTTGGATCAACAATTGATCAAATGACCATTTTGCTGTTTTGGTTTAGTCATTAACAGCTACAGCAGGCACTGAAAAAGCTCTGGTAAACTCATGTATTTCCTGTATAACTTTGGACTGCACCACAGTGCTTGAAAATAAATATAAACCTGTAGTTAATGGTGACCTACTTTTTCAGGCATCCAGGTAGAACATGATGAAACTGAACTCAAGAAGTCAACACTCAAAAGTTTAAATATTGTACACTGCTCTGAGTCTCAATGTTCCCCAAAACTGATGGCGTCTACACCTATACAGTGAAAATACAAGGTGTGCAGAGGACAAAGAACTACTGGGCCTCATCGCTGCTGGCTGTCAGGCTGACATTTTCATTTTAATGAGCTCATAATTTGTTCAGTTATTAAGAAATATGAAGATCAGCTAAAGGAATGTATTCATCTAGTACATGGCTCCATTTTCAATCAATCACTTTTTTTAAATTAAATATTTTTTCTCATGGTGAGCTAGAACAGATGTATGACAACTATTTAATATTTAATGAAAAGGATAATCTGTGACGCTTGTCTTTACAACGAAATGCAATTACGACTACCTCACCTCCTGCTCCTCCCCCACCACAAATCCAACTATACATTATGACTGTATCATAATTACATCAGTATATTGTTCTACACGTTGAAAACGGTCCACACAACTTCATGTGGAAGCATTTGTCCTTTGTTCATCTTTCAATCTGTCTCCTAACTTCATTGACAGAATGTGATCATTGTGTGAAGGGAAGCGGGAGTGACAAACTTTCAGTAATACCTTTGTCTGTTGTCACATTGAGTAAGTGTGAATTGCCCTGCTATTGCCCAACGGCGTATTCTTTGCAGCCAGTCTCATTAAATCTGTCAAATGCCCATTTCCGTGCACAGTTTCCTGCCCTCATATATTAATGAATAGCAGGAAGATTACAATAGCTTACAGTTATAGATGGTTCTGGTATGGGGTAAAACCATTGGTCTGTACAGATAATTTGATCATTATGGCAAGGTGATGACTGCATTAAGTTGATTTGCCTAGCCCCCCCTCCTCTTTTTTAGGATTTTTTTCAAAACAGAAAATGAAAACAAAAAACTCTTTTTTTCTTTTTTTTTTTTAATGACTCACTTGGTGTACAACCCCTCTGGGATCACTGGTGAAGTCGAGGATTGCTGCTCTTTGCTTCAACTTTATTTAGGCTGAACATTCAATTGCAAAACTAGAGGGCATCAGTTTTCTTTTAAGCCATTAAAACACTAGTTCAAGTCCCGTTCTTCCTCCTCTCCATGCTCCATTAACTTTATATATACAATGCTCCCAGCCCAAGGATTCCTATCTTATGACCTTCTGCATAGTGTTAACAATTTGCATTCTCACCATAATTTGCAAACATGGGGAACGCTAATAAATATCCTTACAGCTCGTACAGAGGAACCCTGCCTAGGCTAATTCAGTGGCGTTGCTCCATAAATGTATTTCTTCTTCTTGATTGAATGCCACTTTTTAGGAGCAGTATCAATAAACAGTATTGGCCTTGTGGAGAGGTCAGAGTTACAGTTTATTTGTTGACTTCCCACAACAGATAGAGGTTTCACTCCCTTCCTTAAGCCAGACATAAATCTAACCGACACAATAAGGTCAAAATTGGAGATCATTAGCAGAGTGTCAAGTTTACCCTGGGAAATCTTCACCTCTGAGGAAGACTTGGCCAAAGTGAGCTTTTTTTTACTAAGGACAATTTGTACCCTGTTGCAGCTAGCAGGTGACTAATATTTCATTCCTGGCATTGCTGCTTCCAGATTTTTATGAGGTATTCAGCCTGTAAAGGCAACATCCCGCTGAACCGACAATTACCTCGTAATGCACATTGGCCAATTTAGATCTGGAGAGAGGGGGAATTATGCAGCAATCAACTTGAATCTTAAACCATGCTATGTGCGCAAAATGATAGTACAGTATGGGTTGCTAATGGCATTTTACTACACTGCCAGCATATATGATATAATTTTGGGTTATAGCCCTTTATTACAGCTTAAGGAACAGATGCAGTGGGCATATGTATACTGTGCGTGAGTGTGAATATTTTACATTTTCTCACAAAATAAAGCATTTACTCTTTTATATTTACCATGTGATGGGATATAAATCTTTAAAAGCAGTTTATTTAATATGCACACATTTGGTACTAAATGTTCACCAGATGTTGAAATTCTTCCTGTGTTACTGCATTTAACCTAACTGTAGTAAATGTCAGGCATTTTCATTAAGCTTACTGGAATTGAAAACATACTGCTTATGAACTAGAGCTTCAAAAGCCTTCAGATTTGTGTTTTCACCCTCAGTGGCCATTGATAAAGCAATGTGAAAAGCGACATAGATTTCTATAATGCACCATGACAGATTAAGATGTGGGACAGATAAGGCAGTGTAATTACTCTTAACTTACAACACAGACGGTGTAAAACCTCATCACAAAAGTCTCAGCTGACAAGAAAAATATTATGACCTGTCATCAGCCTTGATTATTTATGGATATAAAATACTTATCTTTTGGGAAGAAGTCCACCTTTGTTACTATGGAGACTATGTTGGTTACTTTCTGGTTTAATACTGTATTGGCCCAAATATAAGACACCATTCTTTTCTGGATAATGCATTTGAAAGATTGGGGCTCACACTAAACTAGACAATTGCATACTCATTTTTTTGAATAGTGAGATACTGGAGTATCACCTGTTCCAACAGCGAATGCATTATGAGTTGTTTGTAGCCTTAATGTTGCTAAAGTTTCTAAACTTAGCACAAAAAGTAAGGAAATTTGTGTTTGGTAGATTATTTCTCTGTGGTAACAATGCTTTTTGGCAATAAATCTTATACCGTTGGAAAGCCTGTATAGTTCCCTTTCAAATGGTGCCCTATTTGAAAGGAACATGCATTTGTGGGATGAGCAGCAGTCAATGAAAAATTTGTCAAATCTTCTCTGCCTTTGCCAAACAGGTTATTTTGCTGTTGCTATTGACACTTGTTTTGAGCTTCTGGTACCCCCAGGTGCTGCCAATCAGGTGCCTGATTTAGAGATGAGATTCTGCAACCAGTGGCAATCCCATCTCTCCACAGTCTGGGACCGAACTCTATCCTCCAAGATGACAACGCTCGCCCCCACAGGGCGGGGTTTATCAGAGACTACCTCCAGAATGTGGGAGTGGAGAGGATGGAATGGCCTGCCAGCAGTCCTGACCTCAACCCCATTGAACACTTGTGGGATCAGCTTGGGCGTGCTGTTCGTGCCAACACAACCACGTTGGCTGACTTGCGACAAATGCTGGTTGAAGAATGGGATGCTATCCCACAGCAGTGTGTGACCAGGCTGGTGACCAGCATGAGGAGGAGGTGCCAGGCTGTTGTGGCTGTGTATGGTTCTTCCACACGCTACTGAGGCTCCCGTTTGTGAAATTAATAAATTGTTCAAGTGCCAATATGTCTTGTTTCTTCAAACTTCAATCATCCAATCCACCAAACGAGTCAATGGCAGAATAAGCTGTTTGGCAATGGCAGAGAAGATTTGGCAAATTCTTCATGGGCACAACATACTCAGCGCTGCTGCTCATCCCCACAAATGCATGTTCCTTACAAATGGGGCACCATTTGAAAGGGAACTATATACGGTATAAGATTTATTGCCAATAAGCATTGTTACCACAGAGAAATAATCTATGAAACACAAATTTCCTTACTTTTTGTGCTAAGTTTATAAGTCTGTAAGGCTGGTGTGAAAGTTGACGATCAAACTCTGGTGCGGCCCAAACAACCGGATTGAGACTGCGTGAAAAGCACGGTCTCTGTCTGCTTCGATGTGGACTCTGATGCAGTTTGTTTGTGGTGTGAAAACAAAAAACCAACACTATTAAATCCATCTGCACATTGTAAACAGTTCAAGAAGCAATTCTATAAACAGTCTGTATAAGCCTTTGACATATTTATGTAAATTATTTGATAAAGAATGCACTCCAACCTGTGAATGTGGGGATTTTTTTGCTGATCAGACAGTCTGCTGTGCTTGTATCCTACTCCGTATTGGTTGGCAGATCATTAAGTCCATTAAACATTGCATGACATTGTGATCTCAACACATCCTACATTCATCCAATATATTCGGAAAATTGCTTTACAAGATGCTCCTGTCTCTACCCATCATTATTCATAACAGTAAGTTATTGCGCTCTTCGTGACACCAGAGAACATAGATATTAGAAGTGTTAAAGCAGCCATATTATGCTCATTTTCAGGTTCATAATTGTATTTTAAGGTTGTACCAGAATAGGTTTACATGGTTTAATTTTCAAAAAACACCATATTTGTGTTGTACTGCACCGCTCTCTCTCACTGCTGCAGCTCCTCTTTTCAGCTGGTCTCTGTTTTAGCTACAGAGTGAGACCTCTTTTCTTATTCTTCTTCTGTACTATCTTTGATTGCACTTGCACATGCCCAGTAGCTCAGATGTAGATCATGTCAGCTAGCTAGCTCCATAGACAGTAAAAGAGGCTGTTTCTACAACTTTGGTCAGTTACAAGGCAGGATTAGCTGGGAGACTTCTAAATGAGGGCGCACATGTAAGAAGTTCTTTTGTAGATTATGGTGAACTTGTGTGTGTTGTAGCAGTGCTTTGCTATTGAGAATGAGGTAGCATGCTAGCGTTAGCATGCTAGCGAGCTAATGGTTGCGGTTAGCCTGCTCGTTTCGGCTTGTGACGTCACAATTTTGAACAGCTCACCCAGAGACTGAAGGCAGGACACATTCAGAAACTGTATCTCACTCAAAACAGCATGGATGGATTTTTTTCAAAGTTTGTATGTGTTTGGAAGCACCAGAGACACAACATAACACCCCAAATCCCAGAAAAAGTGTTTTTTTCATAATATGGGCACTTTAAAGTGCTGCATGACCTGCTGTCAGTGACCATAATTTAATTTCCCCATTTGGGTTCTGATGATGCGTTCATGATGCAGGATGACAAGCGATATAACTTTCCAATCAATGAGTTACCCAACAGTCCGTATAACTTCACTTTTACTCCTCTTGGTTTGTTTGTAAAAAGTCAGTGTGAACATGAACCGGTCCAGAATGCAACAATGTATGGTTACACAGAATACAAAATGGCACGAGGAGTTAAAAAAAAAAAAAGGTCTGCAAACTGGTAAATGGCAGATGAAATTATTCTGACAGCTTAAAGAACTCAACACAAGAGTATCCAAGTATTTGACTGAAAAACAAGTTGCACAAATGTTGAAATGGTTCAAATTTCAGCTCAAGTGATTCTGGTGTCGGACAACAACGCTATGCACCCTGAGAACGTCTGTCCTTGTATGCATATTTTGACAAAGAAAAATGACTTAATAAAATCTATGGTTTGTGGTCTGTAGAGCTGTTAATGTCTGCTGAACTAACATTTTCCACTGGGTTAAGTGAATGTTTGTTAGAGTGGGACACAGTTCAAAGCAGGAGTCAGTGCCTTTGAGGAGTATAAGAATTGTTTTGGGCTTTTCCACCTTTAATGGACAGGACACCTAGGTGAGAAAGGGGGAAGACATGCAGGAAATCGTCTCAGGTCGGACTCGAACCCTGGACCTCTGCGTTGAGGCATAAACCTCTATGTATATGTGCGCCTGCTCTACCAACTGAGCCAACCTGGCCACACAAATCTAGAATTTAGTATTTAGTATAAAAGTTTCACATCTACAAGAGAAAATGCTTCAAAGATGAAGATCTAGCTTCTCCTTGAGCTGACAGTATATCAGGGAAACGTTCCCAGCTGGACTGAAAGACTTGTATCTTCAAAAAGTAATTTTCAGGGCACCTTGGTAGCTCACCTGGTAGAGCGGGTGCCTAGAGGTTTACTCCTCGACGCAGCGCCCGCGGGTTCAACTGCGACCTGTGGCCCTTTGCTGCATGTCATTCCCCCGCTCTCTCCCCTTTGAAGTCTAAGCTGTCCTATACAAATAAAGGCCTACAATGCCCAAAAAATAATCTTAAAAAAAAAAGAAGAAAAAAAAGTATTTTTTCGAAAAACAGCTCTTACACAACAGGGTGGCCATTTTGTATTCAGGTCAATACAGTACTTTGTGTTCTGCAAACTGCACTTTTGAAAACCTAATGGTCTGTGCCAAAATACACACATACAATGTGATTCTGTTACACAGGAGATTGAGAGTGTTACGTTATATCTGTCTAATTAATATCTTCCCAAAAACATTTATGTTGAATGCAGTTGTGTCTTTGCAGGTCTATCTTGAAGAACTCTTGAAGTGTTTGAAAGTGTAGTGAGCAGAATAAGTGTTTAGATATGTCAGAAAATGAGTTTTGAAAGACAGAAATGTCAAAATAACTTTTGAGTCAATGCTATTGATCAACAGCCCTTATCAGTTCTTGCAGTTTTATAATTATGGTTGTTGCAATGGAGCATTTAAATAATAATAATTGATGTAGCTGTAAGACGTTTTCACAATCAACCTTTCCCGTATTTTTGTGCAAACTAATAAACAAATATTTGGCTTGTGATATAAGGTAACTGGAAAACAAATCATACGTCACTTACAACACTGACATATTCTATGTTAATTTGATTAAAAGCTGTGAGTAAATGTTGTATAAACATGATTAATATCAATCAGAAGAAGCTGCTGCTGCTAGAGTTGGGACAATTTCCGGTTTCACCGGTCTGGTCAGGTGTACGAGGCTTAAACGGTTTGATTTCATGCTAACTGGTTGAACTGGTATTTGTCACCTTCTGGCAAATTTAAAGTTGCCTACATTAGCAACCTGCGCTGACACCATCACTGCGCTAAATATAACTTGTATTGCAAGCCGTGTTGGGCAGAGGCGGTACTAGTTTAACTACTTATCTATAGCGTTGCAGTTTCTTAGGTTCTCAGTAACTTAGCTCTTTTATTGATCAAGTAACTCAAGTACTTTTGCAACGTTGCTGTATCTTAGCTTGTTACATTTATTTGGGGGCTAACGTTAGCTTCAGTCTATAGCTTCATTTAATGTGGAGTAACTGGTAGCTTAGCTCTCCACACTTTCCAAGTAGCTTGCCTTACACTGGTATTAAGCAAAAAAGAAAGAAACAAACAAAACAGAAACGTGTCTCCCCTGTGCTTTCTGAACACGGTCGGAAATCTGTAGCAGGAAAAGTTAAACATCTCCTTGATTTCATGGAGAAGGAGAACCCAGAAATGAGTAGGGGGAAATGCAATGCTACCAAGCCACGGCCAAGCAGACCAATCACAGTTGTTGCAGTCTGCATCACCGCAACGTGTAGTTACATTTTTTTTTTTTTAGGAGGTGCACATTGGCGTAGGCTACGGCATAGGGTCCAAATCTCCACATACGTACCTACATACGTACCCATGCCGTCATTTTAACGCAGAAGCATAAATTGGCCTTTAGTATCAAAGAAAACTAAAAATGCGCCGCCGAAATGGAAACATTTCGGAATTCAAGCCAAGGACAGAGGTGAGCTGAAAAATATGAGGCAATGTGTAAACACCTTAGCCAAAGAGATATTATAAGCTCACTGCAGGTAAATAGTCATGGCTGAGAGGTGCATTACCATCACCATGTGGACTGGAGTTGCTACACTCATTATGGACTTTCTCATCAGTCTCACACGAGAAAGGTTGAGACAAGTGCGAAACCTAGTGGTAAAATTTGTTATACTGGTCCGGTCCGGTGTTTGGCTTGATATCAAACCGGCTTAAAAATGTTTACACTGGCCCAAGCCTAGCTACGGCATTTAAAACATTTTATTAATATGTTTTCCTGTCATGAACACCTTCATCTCAATTGTCTTGTACATGCAGTCACTCTATACACATTTTATGCATGAGTACCCATATTTTGAGAACTACTTGCAGAGGTGATGCACGCATTTTACCTTGTACCTACACATGACTTCAGGGACTTCTCTTCATTAAAATGAATCAAGGAAGGAAACGCTGCTCGGTATGTGCCAGAAGATGTACTGAGTGAATGCAAAATAAAATTGTTTTATTCATGTAATCTTGTTATTTTTACACAATTCCCATGTGGCAATACGGCTGTTTATGACATGTATACCAGCAAAAACATATTTGAAATGAACTGTAACCAATTCCTTAGTATAGAATAGAAAATAATAGAATGAAATAGTTTCCATATGTAAAGGTATACCTGTGTATCTGTTGAGGGAGGGGAAAAGTGTTTCTAGATATGGTGAATTAAGATTCATAGCACTGTACTGATCAGATTTGCTAATTAAAGATCAAAGAGATGTCATCATGAACTGTTCTCAGGTTTCTGGATGCTGTTGGAATGAGCAATCCAATGGCTCATTTCATTGCCTTGGTCTTCCCTTGCATCATCTGACACTCTTTCCAAAGCCCTTTAAAGTAGATGAGGTTTTTTGGAGTAACTTTAGGGAAGACATTGTATTTTCTCCATGCATCCTTACAAGAGGATATGATCTTCAAAAAATAAATAAAACATTTGAAGTGCTGAAGCTTCCGCATACTCGTTGAATCTCTCTTAAACAAATCCACCCACTAATCTGCTGCCCCAAAACGCTCTATCCAAACACTGTATCTGGTTCAAATGTCAGCTCAAGTGATTCTGGTGTCGGACAACAACGCTATGCACCCTGAGAACGTCTGTCCTTGTATGCATATTTTGACAAAGAAAAATGACTCAATTAAAATCTATGGTTTGTGGTCTGTAGAGCTGTTAATGTCTGCTGAACTAAAATTTTCCACTGGGTTAAGTGAATGTTTGTTAGAGTGGGACACAGTTCAAAGCAGGAGTCAGTGCCTTTGAGGAGTGTAATTATGGTGCTTGACATTATTACAGTATACTGTAGAAGTACAGCTTGCCAGTCTGTTCCCATGTGGTCATTTTAAGTACTAAAACGAGTCTGAAAATACAGTAGTAACAAATGACCATTAGTGCGGTCTAAAAGATGAAATGTACTCTGTGTGTGTGTGTGTGTGTGTGTGTGTGTGTGTGTGTGTATCTTTCACAGCCAAACAGACCTTTTTCACATCAGACATTTTGACTCGTCAAAGCAGGAAAAGCACAGGTGTTAAGTAATAACATTAATGATGGCTCTGCTCCATTTAGGAAACACGCCAGTCAGCCAGCACGCCTAACACCAAGGCCGTGGCACAAGCACAACTACAGTAAATTGGATGCAGCCAATATTAATGTCATCAGTTACACCTGTGTTTCACAAGCTGTGAGAAAGGCATTTGGCAAGAGGTATCAAACATCTGTGTGATAACCACAGCCAACAGCCAATGTAGGTTGTCCGCTTGAGGGCAAAACAATTCTAACTAGAAAATGCATTTCCTGCGGAAAATGCGTGGGAATGCTGAATAGCTGAATTGCTAAAGCTAAACTGGTTGAATAGCTTAAATCAGTAAGAAGAAGTTGAAGTAGTGAGAATAGTTGAAAAAGTGGAAATCGTTTTAATACGTATGAATTTCATTAAAAAGTTAAAAGCTTATGCTAAACTGAACTGTTGGCTTCAAAAGTTGAATAATGACAAAAGACGTAGAACATTGTGAGGTCTGAGTATATTTTATAACTGATAATCACTCACAAATGCAGAAATATGAAACAAATAGTACGAAAAATCTTAAAGCTCAAATGCACTACACTGCTAAAAAATCAGGAAAATTGTTAGAGTTGGAAGCTAAACTGCATTACCCAAGTGAAGAGCTAAAATACATTGTTAGAAAAGCTTGAAGCTGAACTGTAATACTGTCAAAGATGAAAGTTGAAATGAATTACCTAAAACGGCTGAAAGAAGAAATAATTTGTATTATTATCAGACACTGCATACAACGAAAAAGCATCAATCTAGCTGATATGAGATGTAAATATTAGGTGAAAAGAATGGGGCTGAACAAAAGGAAAGAGAGGACAGAGAGAAGGAGAGGAGAGAAAGAGAAAGAGATGAGAGGAAAAAGAGAGCCAAAATAAAACATGAATAGCTGAATTGCTAAAGCTAAACTGGTTGAATAGCTTAAATCCGTAAGAATAAGTTGAAGTAGTGAGAATAATTGAAAAAAAGTGAAATAACATCTCAATCAGGGACATACTGACTGATGTATCACAGCAGGATTCAAACCTAGATCTCCCACACCAAAGGCATACACAATATCCACTACAGTATCATCTGTATCGATACTTAATGTTCCTTTAGCACTTATAAAGCCTGTCTTTGATCATTGATCACCACACATGCTAATGCTAAAAAGTGAGAGACAGTGTGAGAGAACCGTAGGTTCTTTATTTAGAACTGTGAAAGTATGGAGGGGCTGAAAATTTTGGGAGCGGAAGAAAATTTGAAGGATTTGAAGCATGATCTCATTGACTTCAATGTTTAAAAAAAGTCATAAAAAGCTTAATATTTTAAAAAGTATAAATAATAGAAAAAAAGTTGAAGTCCCATCATTAGCTGAAAGAGCTGAACATTTTAAACGTTGAATGGTTTTAATAGCTGAACGTATGCAGAAGTTACAGAGAGCCAAAAAACATACGGAAGAGGGAATAAAAACAAGAAACAGAAACAGACAAACAGACAGAGACAGACAGACCGAGACATAGAGAAACAATCAGAGAGACATGGACAGACAGAGAGAGATAGAGACAGGGAGAAACAGAAACAGACAGAGACAGACAGACAGAGAGAAACAAACAGACAGACAGAGAGACAGGGAGAAACAGAAACAGACAGACAGAGACAGGGAGAAACAGAGACAGAGACAGAAAGACAGAGACAGACAGAGAGAGACAGAGAATGACAGAGACAGAGACATAGACAGACAGACAGAGACAGACAGAGAGAGACAGAGAGAGAGACAGACAGAGACAGACAGAGAGAGACAGAGAAAGACAGAGACAGAGACATAGACAGACAGAGAGAGACAGAGACAGACAGAGAGAGAGAGAGAGAGAGACACAGAGACAGACAGAGAGAGACAGAGAGAGACAGAGACAGACAGACAGAGAGACATAGACAGACAGAGAGAGACAGACAGAGACAGACAGAGAGACACAGAGACAGACAGAGAGACAGAGACACATAGACAGACAGAGAGACAGACAGAGAGAAACAAACAGACAGACAGAGAGACAGAGAGAGACAGAGACAGGGAGAAACAGAAACAGACAGACAGAGACAGAGAGACAGAGAGAGACAGGGAGAGAGAGAGAGACAGAGACAGACAGAGAGACAGAGACATAGAGAGAGACAGACAGACAGAGAGAGAGACAGACAGAGACATAGACAGACAGAGACAGAGACAGACAGAGAGACAGAGAGACAGAGAGAGACAGAGACAGACAGACAGACAGAGAGACAGACAGAGACAGAGAGACAGAGACAGTCAGACAGAAGTGGAACACTAAAGATGTAGACTAATGTTCATATTACTGCCTGTAGTATTCAAGTTGACTGTCTGTGAAAGTGTTGTCATGGTAACATATGACCATTGAAAACACCCTTTGAAGTCTGTGATGAGATCTCTTTGATCTTTAATCAGGTTAACGACCGTGTCACCTGCTGAAACTGCCAGCTGTGCCCCACTGGAGCTATTCAAAGACACAGAGCAAGCTCTGAAATAAAGCCTCAGACTGCTAAAACGATAAGTTCTATTGGTGAAATGATGTAATCGTGACCACCACAAGACCTTTGTGAACGTATTCATGTAAAATTTATGTTGATAAACTTAAAAATGTGGGCATATCAGCGATTTAAAAAAGTGGTTCGCTCTGCGTTTCGCTGGGAAATGTGGAGGACGTTTAATATAGCAGTGAATGGAGGCAGATGTGGAACTCTTGTCATTTGGAAGCTCATCGAGCCAGAAGTATAAGGCGTATCGCATAACTGAGCACATTGGCTGAAACTAGACAAAAATACCTACGTTTTGATGCATAAATTGTGTATGACAAGTAGATATTGTGGGCGTGAGAGCAATTTATAGAGAGGGGACAAAGATATTTCTTCTAAGCTGCTGCACTCTAACGATGACATCATCCACTCTGCCAGACGCAATACACACTCACTAGAAACGCAGAAAAATCCTGAAATGATCACTAAACTTAAACAGCTTTTTTACAAAAACTGTAAAAGATATCAAACTGAAAAGATAGAGCCGGATAACTGAATATTTTGTGAACATTTTAAAGTTTGTTTGGCGTCTGTAGGTGAAAGTATAAAGGAGCTGAAAATTTTGGGAGCGGAAGAAGATTTGAAGGATTTGAAGCATGCTCTCATTGACTTCAATGTTAAAAAAAAGTCATAAAAAGCTTAATATTTTAAAAAGTATAAATAGTAGAAAAAAAGTTGAAGAAGTCCCATCATTAGCTGAAAGAGCTGAACATTTTAAAATTTGAATGGTTTTAATAGCTGAATGTATGCAGAAGTTACAGAGAGCCAAAAAACGTAAGGAAGAGGGAATAAGAATAAAGAAAGAACAGAATAACAATAGTTGGAATGCTGCTGAACAGCATTCCCACTAATTAAAAAAAGGTGGAAAATATCATGTTCTAAATCAAATCGGACAAATACATTTTGAGACCAGGCCGTTGTTTCAGATATTTTGGCAAAAAAATAACGTTAAAACAATTCAAGCGGTAAATTTTAAAGCTCCACTCATTATACATTTGATATAACATTGACTTTTTTTTTTTTTAATTTTATCCTTGTTTAGCTATCATTTTGTTAAACATACATGTTTAACAAAACACCTTTGATAAACCTACTCAAAGATACACTGCAAACTAGAGCTAAAAGGAACGTGAATATTGGATTTACTTTCCACATGTGGACAGAAAAATGAATGATATGTTGCTTCATTTCTGCAGAATGTGTACAGTAGTACCTTGCTATCACGTTCGCCATACCAAGGCAATTATATATTCTGGAGGTCTTCATCACCATGTATAATCTTCTTTACCAGAGAAAGAAATTAGAGCTGGACTTTATACAAAAGGTCTATAATAAATATTTACACAGAAATAATCAGAGGACAGAATTTAGAGAAGGGAAGAAAAGAGAATGAACAGCTTCCATTGTTCAAGCTCATCAAATGTAATTGCAGCTGAAGGTTCAGTGGTGGCTAAAGCAGAGGCTTACTGTGTATGTTAGTTGGCTTTTCAGCATACCAACTGTTCACTTCTAATTTGCTGTGTCACATACGGCCCAGAGTAATAAGCTTGTGGCAGGTAGCTAACACTGATTGATAAAAGACCTTCTAGAGGGCGCAGCATTCTCTGCAAGTGGTTTATTGTCTTTTGTGTCCAGGGCGAAGGGAGACAGGAGAATGACTAAAAAGATATGTGAGATTGGCAAATGCTGAGCTGCGGTTTTAATCCATGCAACAAAACATGGTGTGAAGGGACAATAAAATAGCCATTAGCACTTGCAGGGGCTCTGGAAATCCCTCTCTCCGTTTGGAGAGTGATTTGTAGATTATATGGTCTTTAAAGTGCTCTAATGTTGTAAGTAAAAAATTCAAACCTTGTCCCAGATATTGCAGGGCTCGACAGTAACGTTTTGTGGTCTCTGGTTGCCCCCTTTGGCAACCACCTGTTAAATATTTGTTTTTAATACATAAAAACAAATCAAAACTAACACAACTGGGAAAATTTATTTCAAAAGTAATCAATATTTTATTTAGTTGACTACATAAATTTTAAACACTACGTTTGGCCAACATTTCAGATGTTGTGCGACGGCTTTCCACACGCGTGTTTGCCATGAAAAGATACAGGCAACGCACATTTTCTGTTCACGTAAACGGCGCATGTTAAAATCTGGTGCTAATATGGCACCGGTGCCCGGTATCCAGCTACCGGACAAAATAGCAACACGGATTTCGGTGCCTCATTATGGTGCCACTTAGCTAAATGTCTGCGCTGCTCTCTAATGCGCCGAAACCCAAGTAGGAGGGAACAGAAACATTGCTACATGTCACGCTAGTTAACACTAACATGTTACACAGCAGTTAACGTTATGCTGACAGTTAAACGGTGTAAAAATGTGACTGTATTTCACTGTAGAGGATTCCAACAGCGGGACGTACAACAGTCTGCCGCTAAAGCTATGAGCTAAAAGACACAAACTAGCACTGGTCACTGTTGTCTGAAAAACACAGACGGGACTAAATGTGCATTCTCATTATTGTAAAATACCCTTTTCTCATCCGTTTTTCTTTTAACAGCAATTTACTGGTGAAAGAAGTAATTATTGTTAAAAGTTATTATTACATTTTTAATAATCATTTAAATCGCCCCTTTTTGGTGCTGATCAAAAAATTTATCCGATCCGTGACTCAAAAGAGTGATCCGATCCGTGAGTTTTGTGATCCTTTGCACCCCTATTTGAGAAGGATGGGAAATTATATTGCAAGCCATTATCTCATTGTTTCATTATTAAAATGTGTGGTATAGTTACATAAGAAATGAATTGCTCCAAATGTAGGCAGTTTAAAACATGGCAACCGTATTGTCAATTTCGGCAACCAACAGCTGATGGCTGGTTGCCAAGCTGGCAACCACTTTAAAAAGTTAGCGTTGAGCCCTGTATTGGGCATGTTCAAAAGCAACTGAGTGGAGCTCACATAATGGATATTATTTTATTACTTCTAAACAAGTGTTGAAAAATTACAATTAAATATCTTGCTTAATGCAGTCCAGTTTAACAGCCACAACTGAAATACTATCTGCAATATGCTTGGTTTAGAATGCTTTATACATTAGATCTCCCCACAGGCATCCTTTAACAAAAGTCCATTTATTTCTGATATTATTTGTAACCAGATATAAAAGCCAGTGCCAGAGCAGTTCGACTGCAGCCAAAAGAGAAAGAGGATGTTACCGCTAAATCAATGGACAGGGCTTTACTGCTTCAACGTATGGGAGTTTGAGAGTTAAATCTTGCTTGGTTGCTGATTGAATTTTACAGCCAGAGCCTTCAGGAGAGTGCTGAATGGTAATTACCCCAATGTAGGAACAACCAGAGTGGAAAGAAGTGCTAAAAAAGAGAATGAGAATGAATAGCAGCGAGCCAATCCTTGGGTGTAACCCATCTGCTTTGAAATGTGGCAGGTTTAAAAAAGGACAAGAGAAGCTATAAAAGGACAAAACTGCAACCGGAGATGCATTGTGGCTTTGGTTCTTAATGAGTTTTAGAGACTTTGCAGGGCAAGAAGCTTAACTTTTTGTTAACAGGTCTCAGCGGCTTCTAATTTCCCCACCAAATTTAATTGTTTAACCAGCCAATTATGACTATAGAATACAACCGGACCTTTGAATGATGTCGTGACCTGCTGGAATGGCTGTAGGCGACACATGAAATGACTCTACACAGTTTATATGTATCAGGCTCACAGATGTATGGACCCACAAATGCACGACTCAGGTACGTTGAAATGCCAAAAGTTTATTAAAGCAGACAAAATAAACTTACTGGCAACAGTGTCCAAAACGACAGGCAAAAGGGAGAATCCAAAATACAGTCAGTGGTCAAAATCCAAGGGAAACAATCAGGTAGATAACTCAGGACACAAGGAAAAACGCTCGAAGGCTGTACACGGGGGAAGCAGACAATCTTGCACTGGGGTAAGAGGGAGACTGAATTTAAATACACAAAACAGAGAAGACAATGAGACACAGGTGCAAAACATTAGGGCGGGGACAGGTAATCACTAACGGTGGGAAAAGGAAACAACAGGAAGTAAAACAAAGACAACACAAGGAAAACGGGGAATTAAAAAATAAAACAGGAAATGTGAAAACAACCCGAAAAAATGAGAATCTACAAAAAAACTGACGATATGACTTGGAGGATGCACTGAGCAAACTAATTCTCAGTGGCTTAAGGACTTTCCTTGGAGATGAGTGTCTATTATGAATGGTGGTGTAATGTGAGGCACAGCACAGAATATAAATTCTCTTTATATTGAGGTGTAATGTAGAAGTACTTACCCATATCTCCTAATACCAAATTCCTATCCTGCAGAGAAAGACTCATGGGTTTCCTTCTACCAGCAGGGAGGCAATTGTTAGCTATTCATCTGCTCTCAATTGGAGTTGCATGTCAATTAAGCTCTCGGTGAACAGCATGTTATGCTGCTGGATCTATCAACTCACTTTGCATCTGGACTATGCTATGACTGGCATTACTGATGGCTCACAGGGTGAATGCTGACTTGACAGAGAAGATCAGGATCACACTGAGCATACTCAAGGATGCAATAGCATTACCTGTGGAAATGCATTCTACCTAAATTGAACTTCTACAGGTGCCCAGATAGCTCAGTTGGTGGAGCAGGCGCCCATATACAGAGGTTTACTCCTCAATGCAGCGGGCACGGGTTCGACTCCGACCTGCAGCCCTTTGCTCCATGCCATTCCCACTCTCTCTCTCCGCTTAAATGTCTTCATCTGTCCTGTCAAAAATAAAGGCCGAAAATGCCCAAAAAATAATCTTTAAATTGAACTTCTATCATGACATTTAAAAATGTCTGCTCTTTCTAGATTTCACCAAAAGCCCAGCAGAAACATGAATTAGGTAAATTGCTTATGATTAGCAGCAATGAGACAATTTTCATGGATGCTGTGTTTACTGCGAGTTTGGTTTACTTTAAGTGTTTGTTACTTATTCATTTTATACACAAAATTGTACTGCTTTGGCCCTTGTTGCCACAATGCTAATGAAAGAAATCTAAAGCAATACTAGTGCAATTGTCATTTTTATTGTACATACAATTATTATCTTAAGACAAAACCCTGAAATATTCAGGTGTACAGATGATCGAAAACTGGACTGGCAGTTTGATTGTGGTGTGTGTAAGTGTGCCAACTTTGTTTCAAAAGCCCAGAACAGAAGGGAAGATGGATTATCTAATCAGTATGTATTTATGTGCTTTTAGGCTTGCATGATATGAGGAAAATATCCAATTGGGATTATTTTGACTAATATTGAGATTGCGATATGATTCACGATATTGGAGGGAATGATGATTTTTGTATCATTCTCATTGAAAAATATTAAAATTTAAAAAATGTATTATAGTGTTATTTTTGCAAGGATCTGTACCAAACAAAGATTTTTTTCTTTAGTCTGTAGGATACGATTTGTAGGCTGGAACGTCTCTGCAGAACAATACTTAATTCGGGAGTTTGACACATGTTTTGCCTTCAACAAATATTGCCCCCCAAATGTGTAGCCCCATGTGCTTTAAAGTCATTATTGGCATGACAGTGATGCATACAGACCTCTGCTTTAAAGCGCACCCTCTTGTGTAATATTGCAATTATACATACAACGGTTACCAACAAAATATATAATCAAACTGTATTCATATTGTGGGGCAATGTGCTCACAAAAAATAAAAAAACAGTGGATTTTTAGTCCTTGGTGAGTCAACGTCTGCCAGCCAACTTAAGCTAACGTCAGCTTTGTAAATTTCCCAAACTGAATAAATACCGCACATATAAACCAAAACTGCCTTGCTAGCTCAGTTTGTGGACTCTCTTTAGTATTGTTTGAAAGTGTTTACTGTAACAGTCTGGATCTAAGTCCTACAAAACTCTGAACACATTGCAAGTCAGAGATCTGGCAATTGGTGTAGGGGTCTATTTGTGCATTTTGTGAATAATGATCGACTTACTGTGATGCATGTGTATGTTTTTTTTTGTTTGTTTGTTTTAAATATAAAGTATGTGCTGTGTGTGATTTTGCTGTTTGACATTTTATAATCTTTAATATGAATCTGTGCTCTCTGCAATAAAGTACATTTCATTCACAAGTTCTGTTTATCTTCCAGCTGTCATAAGTTTTAAGGTGGTGTTTGGCTGCCTGTCAGTTGAGAGGTACTCAAGTGAAATCATGGCAAAAAACTGACAGCCCTACTATATCACAATCAAAAGCAATTCCCTGCAACACAGAAAAAAGCATTATACATGTAGGTGTTTGAAACATTAATAAAAGCTGACAGAGGCGGCCACTGCAATAAAGGATTTTGTTCAACACACGCTGTAGGTTTGTATTATCTAAGCAAGTCTATAACATACATTTAATGTACAACAAAAACATGTTTTTGGTAATATCTTAAAAGGACATGTTAAAGTTTGTGTAAGATACAGACATTTTATTACACAAAAAGCAGCAGTGAGGAAGAATCTGCTTATAAACTCAGGCCTTGAAATGAACTGACACAGAGTCCAGAGAATGGGGAAAATAGGAGTTTCAACAATGAGTTGTCAGGGTCTCAGTAGTCAAGGTCTTTACTCTTCACACATCACTTTAAAAACCTCATTTTATAAACCTCAAGGTTCTTCAATGAGGCCATAGCAATTCTTTTTAGACTTTAAACTTCATAGAAAGAACTGATTGTCTATAATTACTTCACAATAGAGGATCTTATGTGCATCCACAGTCACAGGGAATATGAGTGGTCCCCAATCTGCAATTTTCCCATGATCCTTATCTTTATTAGCTCATTATTTTCAGTGGAGCCAGCAGTGGCTGCTGATCTGTGGCATTTATCCGGGCGAGCAGAAACAGCCAATTAGTGAGAGCTTATCTTATCACAGATATGGAGGTGCAATAAGAATGAAATAGCACAGTACATTCTAGCTTAACTATGATTTAAATTACATTACTAATATGTGTGTATATTGTTAAAATGTGGTATTGCAGTAGGGAGTTGCGCTGTTTGCCAAATCTCTGAGCAATATACAGAATCTGATGCAACAATCATTTTACAGTTTGCTTTAATTTAGGTGCATGCATAGAGGTATATTTGCGGAGATGTTTTAAAGAATGTATGGATGTTCCATCCCATAATATACAAATCAGAGGGAGTAAACTGGTCCTGCAGTGGTAAAGTTTTGGACTAATAAGATGAGACTTAAAGCTGAGCAACCTGCCTCTGTTTAGATTCTGTCTCTCATTCACTTCAGTTGCAGGATGGATTGTTTACAAATTCAAGGATGTGTTTCCCGTTTTATAGCTTAGAACAGTTCCAACAGACTTGTAGATCAGAGGTCACATTTGTTCAAGTACTGATGCATCTTGTTTGTTGGAAATTAAGTCATTATTCTAGAGATTTGTCATCATTGTGTTTTGTACAATAACTAGGGCTGCCCCCCCAAACATTTATGATTCAATTAATCAGTCGAGAAGCCCCAGGAGTTGTCTCGCATTTTGTCAGTCAAACCACTTTTTTTTTTAGCTTTGTATACAGAGCAATGCAGGATAGCAGCATGGCATGGAGTCTTGTCTCAAAATTACCTTACTGCAACACTAAGTGTGACTGTTTTGTGGCCTCCACGTTCTCAGCTCCAGTGAATGTTAGCTGCTAAGTTGGATAAACTACCTATGAAGCACATGCTAGTACAACTTCCTCTCTGGCCGTCAATGTCAACAACACATGAGCAGCATGATGGCAGTCCCTTTTCTACCGCCTTATAGGTTTACACTGTTTTTTGTTTTACTTTGTCTTTAAGCTGGGCATTCAAAGTCAAGCACCAAGTATCAAAATATAGAAACAAATTAAATACATTATTAATATGGTGGAGACTTCCGGTTTGGGTGAGCATGTGAAAGCAGTGTTGTCTCAGGCTCCCGCAGCGGTAACTTACTTTTTCCTCAAAGGGCTGCAAGCCCAACGAATTCAAGCACTGGAGGAGAGGTGTGTAGCATTAGCAAATAGCAACGCTAAGCTAACAGCAAAGACTATCGATCTTGAGAGCCACAGCCGCAGAAACATTATCAGGACAATCGGCCTCCTAGAATCAATCGAGGGACCCAGGCCCACAAGCTTTTTTGCCGAACTCCTGGCTGAAGTACTCGGCGACCAGATCCTTCAGTCTCCTCCTGAACTGGACCGAGCGCATACAGTACTCACCGCTAAACCACAACCCACCTCACGGCCCAGACCAGTAATACTTCGCCTTCAGCGCTATCAGACCAAGGAGCTGATCATTCCGGAGTCTCGTAAGAGACGTGGGAAACTTCAGTACCAAGGGTCACCAATCCAGATCTTTGAGGACTACACACCAGAAGTCGCCGGGAAACGAGCTAAATATCGAGCGGTGATGGCAGATATCTACAACCTCGCTCTTCGGCCAGTGCTTCTCTTCCCGGCCCGCTTACAGATTACTCTGGATAGCAGAGCGAAGAAGAGACTTCCATCTCCCGAGGAAGCTACCACCTTCGCGGCCAAATATCAACAGGGCCCGAGGCCCGATTAGCTTAACTGCTATCGTACCTGTGGCTAATGTGGACCATGCTAACCTAGCTTCCTTACAGGAGGAGCTGCTTTCGTACAGGTAAGTATTAAGATTAAGATGGGAGCCTGCTGAGCCTTAACACCCATCACTTTTACAAGGACGATATATTAAGTGAGTTATTGTGTTTATCTCAAAAGGGACTTAAGGACTGGTTGGATACTGTAGGGCCTAGGCTTGACGTTTACCATTTAACTGCTGTGCTGCACTAGCCCTGGGTCTAGCTCAGCTGGTTCAGAAGCTGGTGTTGTGTATTACACTCCACTTAATTCTAATTTGAAGTTAATACAAGCTATTATTTTCTTTAATTATTTTATTTCATATTATTTAAGTTAGAAGGTTGTCAAGCTAATACACGGTTGAAAACTATTATTATGATGGAAGGGGTACTAACTCCATTTATTCTTACTCCATTAAACTCCGCTTATTCCAGCGATTGTCTCCACCCAGTATTTACCCATAACAGTGTTGGATCATGCCACAGTAATCTTAGACCTTTGCTTTAGTATGAAGCCAAAGGGATTCAGACATTGGAGGCTAGACCCTCTCTCGCTGGCAGATGCCAACTTTTGCAAACATATTTCTGAATCGATCACTTTCTTCTGTGAAACTAATAAGAATGATGAAACCTCCCCGTCCACATTATGGAACACTCTCAAAGCCTACATAAGGGGTAAAATTATCTCTTTCACATCACATATGAATAAATTGCACAGATCTCAGCAGAAGGAGCTGGAGGATGCCATTGCAGATCTAGATAACTCACTCTCGTCCGCAAATACACCGGATTTATATAAAGAAAGAATAAGAATCCGAACGGAACTTTATCTCCTTCTCACCTCTGAGGCTGAACAGCTTCTCCTTCGCTCTCAGGGGTTGGTGTACGAACATGGTGACAAAGCTGGACGCCTTTTGGCTCATCAGCTGAAGGCAAAAACAGCATAGAATCAAATTACTCAGATAACAGACGAATCAGACTCAATAACCTCTAACCCGGACATAATAAATAACACTGTTAGATCATTCTTTTCCCAACTATATGCCTCAGAGCCTCACAGATGAAAACCAACTAAATAACTTTTTTGAAAAATTGGACTTACCTAAAGTGTCACCCGAGGAAAATCTAAGACTAGACGCCGCTCTCGCTCTCTCATAAATTAAAGAAGCGATAAAGTCTATGAACAGTGGTAAATCCCCAGGCCCTGAAGGATACCCGGTCGAGTTCTATAAACATTTCTCAGATCAGTTAGCTCCACTATTACTCGAAATGTTTAACCACTCATTTAAACAAGGCACCCTGCCGGCCACTCTTATGCAAGCTTCCATCTCCCTAATTTATAAGAAGGCTAAGGACCCACTGAGGTGCGCATCTTATCGACCAATATCACTCCTCCCGGTAGATGTTAAAATACTCGCAAAAATCTTAGCTCGGCGATTGGAATCTGTCATGCCCCAGATCATTTCAGAGGACCAGACGGGATTTATAGGGGGAAGACACTCATACTCCAACATAAGAAGGCTTCTCGACGTCATCCTCTCTCCATCTTCCTCTAACGTCCCAGAGGTAATAATATCTGTTGACGCCAAGAAGGCCTTCGACAGGGTGGAGTGGGCCTATCTCCTCTTTTCCCTGAGACAGTTTGGTTTTAATACTAACTTAATTTCATGGGTCAGATTACTCTACTCCTTTCCCTGTGCCTCAGTGTGCACAAACAACCAACGCTCTACTCCGTTCCCTCTTTTTCGGGGAACACGACAGGGGTGCCCACTATCCCAGTTATTATTTGCACTAGAGATTGAACCACTATCAGCTGCTCTAAAAATGGCGGATGGGGCATAAAACACCAGGTTTTGTTATATGCAGATGATCTGCTTCTCTATGTAAGTGACCCTTTGGCAAGCATCCCACGTATCCTGACTTTATTAAAAAAATTTCGCTCGTCTATCGGGATATAAGCTAAACATCTCTAAAAGCCAATAAACCAATTAGCTGTAGACATATCGCCATCAACTATACCCTTTAAAATAGCCAACACATGATTTAAATACCTCGGCATTACAATTACACGATCCTTGCGAACAATGCGAGAGCAAAATCTTACTTCATTAACGACGACGGTCAAGTCCGATTTACAAAGATGGAATTACCTGCCGTTGTCCCTAGCCGGTAGGATACAAATCATAGAAATGAATGTGTTACCAAGATACTTGTATGTTTTTCAATGTCTGCCCATTTTCCTTCCCAAATCCTTTTTCACAGCTATAAAATACATTATTTCATCATTCATCTGGGCTGGTAAACGGCCAAGGGCAAGTCGTACACTGCTTTGTAGGGATAGATCGGATGTGGGACTGGGTCTACCCAATCTAAACGGCTACTATTGGGCAGCCAACGTGCATAAGATAATAGCTTGGTTTACTTCCCCTCAATCCAGTTGGTGCCAGAGTGAGTCAGCCTCCTGCTCCTCGTCGCTGTTAGTTTTAACATGTAGTACCTTGCCCTTCTCCCCGTCAAGCTTTACCTCTAATCCGGTTGTTGTTGGAACTCTAAAAATTTGGACACAAATAAGACGCCACTTCGGATGGCTCACCCTCCCTCGCAACTCCTATTTGCAATAATCACCTGTTCATTCCAGCAAAGATTGACCCACGATTCTCCGTTTTAGAAAACAAAGGGCTACGTAGTTTGGGAGACTTGTACATTGATGGTATATTTGCGAGCTTCAACCAATTAATCTCTACTTTTAATCTACATAAATCAGACTTTTTACGGTACTTCCTGTTGCGGGACTTTGTGAAAACACACGCCACGTCATTCCCACAGATACCAACACCCAGCGGGATGGACCTGGCTCTCAAGGCTAAAACCCTGTCAAAGGGCCATATCTCCTATTTTTATAATTTACTGTCCTCAGCCAGTGAATCTATTTTACATAACATCAAGATGAACTGGGAGTCAGAACTCCAATTGAATTTCTCTGAGATCTTCTGAGAGGGAGTTATGGGGGTTGTTAACTCGTCATCCAGCTGCGCTATACTGTCACTAATACAATTTAAAGTCTTCCACAGGTTACACTATAATAAGGACAAACTATCAAAGCTCTATCCAGACAAATTTGATGAGCAATGTAGTAGATGCTCGCAGACTCCATGCAATCTTACCCACATGCAACGCATGCCCCAAGTTGTCTGAATTCTGGCAATTATTCTTTAAAACAATTTCAGATATATTAGGCATAACTTTAACTCCAACCCCACATATCGCTATTTTCGGCAAGCCCCCAGACGACCTCCATACCACAACCATTCAAAATAACGTTATTGCCTTCGCCTCTCTTATTGCTCGCAAGAGAATTCTGTTATTGTGGAAGTCTCCTCAACCACCATCAATCAAAGTCTGGCTACATGACATTTTAGGTCTTCTGAAATGGGAGAAGATCAAATTATCACTTAGAGGGTCATCTGACAGGTTCTATACTCAGTGGAGACCACTACTTATCTAGATAGGCTGCCAGCTCGGGAAGTCTCTTTGTAGAGTCCCACTGTATGGTTATATATGTACTATCCTCTCTGTTTCGGTCCGCCAGCGGCAGATAGCCGACCCCCCCCCCATGATCTGTTCACCCTAAGACACTCCAACATAACAGATAACAAATAACTTGCTTTGATGACTGAGGAGTAAGCATGTTGTTCATTCATTTAAGTTCATAAAAAAGAAGACATTGTATTCCTGTATGCACTTTGTCTGTTTTGCACTTGATAAATAAGTTATAAAAAAAAAAAATACATTATTAATATGGTGAGCTATATGTACAATCTTACTAAAAGACCAATTACCAAACCATTGACATTTCACTGGTTATAAAATAATTTTAGCATTGTGGGTTACACAGTCCTTAATCACAAATCTAAATATCTCTTCAGTACTATTTAACCTATGTAAGAGGTACAAGCAATATGAGGTTTTTTCGCTCCCCCTTATAAAGATAGTATGTTTTTTCATTGACCTGAATGCAGTTTTTATTTATTTATTTATATATTCTCAGTGCCCCTGCAAGCCACTCCAATAGTTGATTATTGTACCAACGAGTCTAACTGTGCATTGTTTTCATCTACACACAAATGTGGGGTCATTGCTCAGCTGCTGGATGAGGATTTGTATTGCAATGCGAGTTACCATGCCATTATAGTCTGTGTTCAGTTTGTTTCTAGGCTATGTCATTTCATTTTGTAAGGATTTTATTTTTTTTCTCCAGTAACTAGGCCTGTCACGATAACAAATTTTGCTGGACGATAAATTGTCCCAAAAAATATTGCAATAAACGATAATATTGTCATTCTGAGACCATTTTCATCTAATATAATGGCATAATAATGCAGGTACACCTTTTCAAAGATCAATACACTTATTTCTAAAGAATATTTAACACTGGAACTGGAAGACATTTTAAATATCCACAATAAATGAACAAAACAACCAAAAACAAATAAAATGGAAATGTTTCCAGCCGCGATAATTTCTATTTCAAAATTATCAAGCTCATTTTTATTTATCATGCAATTAATTGATTTATTGTATATTGTGACAGGCCTACCAGTAACTAGTATTTTAGTTTAATTAGTCAAAAAAGTTAGTTTTCATGAGAACATTGACATGACAGGAGCTTTTCTGAAAGCAAGAATGGTTGTTTATACCCTCATCACTGGAAGATAACGGTTAGGGGCTTAGAACTGGTCCAAATTAAATATAAAAAGAACAAGCAGGATTCCATTGTTAACTGGAACATCATCCATTATATCCCACCTGCCAACCAAACAAGCACTCACAACAGTCCACAAAATAGTAAATATGCCTTAAAAAAGCTATTTACTTCCAGTCTATGTTTGAAGTACTGCTACTTGAGTGCTTGAAGCATCTGGTCTAAACTATGGGAAAATAGAAAAGGTACAGAAACCCCTTAAATGCTAAACATTAATACATTTATTCAGGCTCAACTTCAGATAAGACTGTTTAAAAGCTGTGTAGCCTCATATGGCTTATTACAGGGAAAATGCTGAACAACCTGTGCAAATGAATCACCCAACAGAGTCTGAACAAACTGTACAGACCAGCTCTAATATTCTGGTTTCAAAGGGCAAAGCAACATGTGCTGAATTTACTAATACAACACTTCAAGGTTGCTTGGTAAACTGCAACTGACTGTGGTACTGCCCTTTACAGTCCTATAGTTGATGACCAGTGGCTCTCCTTATGCTAATACCTTTTGTTAATTTGCATCAAAAGATTAGTTCAAGTTATCTGGTTCCCAATAAGGTCAATCATGTCATTTTACAAGATTAGATTCTTGGTTGGGGATTATCTTATTGACCGTTTGAGTGCTTTTCCTTTATTGACAACCAGAGTTGGTGTGTAATTATAGTTTCCCCTATATTTACTAAATTGCTAAGGCTCAGTATTTTTGTTTTGATGGTATAGACTGAAGGTAAAGCCAAGAAAGATTCCGTTTGTATTCTATTTCTACTTGCACGTTATTTATATTTTAAATCCTATCAACGATTGCAAGCAGCAAGACCTTCGTAAGAGCCAATGAATGTTGGACTGTGGCTACACTGCTTAATCATTTATACACATACAACCATAGTGGCATATTGCAAGGAAGAACCTGCTAAATTAAGTCAATGCTAGGTAATAGTTTTTCATGACTATGGATTTGCTCCAGCCCACCCATTCTTAATGCACACTATATCAACATTAAAACATATTAGATTTCAACAAAACTTCCCAAAAACGTCTCTAAAATATCCTAGACCGCACTGCTCAGATATTAACTTAAAGCTGAAATTTATTTTGTCTAAATGTTGAAAAGTTTCCATCATCTGCATGGTAGAGTGTTGTTGGAAGTTCACGCTGGCACATTTACTGTGGTTTTACTGCTGCCATTGAGTTATATTGCTCTGGGTTGGTTTGAGTGGAATAACTTTCATATTGCAAAATATACATTGTTTAATTTTATTTCATCACTTTGGCTGACTAAATTGGTTGGTCAAAGACATTTTTTGGTCAACTGGTTAGCTGTTTACACACAACAGTGTGAAACAAAACCACAAGTGCAGCTCCGGATGCTCGGTCATCTTCAGACATCAAATGAACTATTATCAACACTGTAGCAAGCAAATGCATTTTTACTATGATTGTTTATTTTGTACTGATTTACTTAATGAGGCAAGAGGAATGAGGTGTAACCTCTTTAAAGTGAAAAATAATTGATGTAGTCTTAACCGCTCCAAAATGTAATGGGACCTTTCTTGGGCCCATGCTAAACCCTTTCACCATTTTCCTGAAAATCTGGACAGTAGTTTTTTTCCATAATCCTGCTGACAGAGACAAACAAACAACAAACAAACCAACAACTAGACAAACCAAGGCAAAAACATGACCTCCTTGGCAGAGGTTATACAGAAACTGTCTGCCAACCTGGGACACATATCTGGCAAAGGAGTTTTTACAGTAGACCAACCAAATGAAATTGTTGCATGTCTGATGTCTGCAGTAGCTGCCAACTGGTATTTAGGTATTAAATTCATGAGGAAGACACTGTGCCCTTGTGTGTTTGGCCTATGATTGGCTGGCATCAGTTTGACATGTCCTATTACTGCCACATCTGGGGAACTGGCAGTAGCAGTAGTGCAGCTCCGAGACACTGCCAACAGATTATCGTAAACAGATCTCTGAGCCAGAACAGCGACACAAATGCATAAAGCACATATAAAAGGGTTATTTTTACTGGATTAATGGGGATCAATGGGTACTAAAAACACAGACAGGCACCATGCATACATGTGTGTATGTTCACAATTGCTCCGTGGGTGTCATTTGTCAAACTTTCAAACAAGCACATAGGACCATAAATCTTGTCAGGGTAACCGTTCTCATAAAAAACTTAGATGCCAAGGGCTTAAAGTTTCAGTTAATTATGTGAGGGTCAGTTTTTATTGTTGTTAATCTTTTGATATGGGTGGGAGTTAAGGAGTGCTGCTTTTGTAAAGACGATAGGTTATATAAATTACTATTAGGGAGGAGTTTTAGAAATGAATGTTAATTACACCAATGCTCTCCAGATTCATCATTTAGGATGATGATCCAGAAAGCCTGACAGCAGGTACTAAAGCCAAGCCTGCATGATGTTCAGCGTCACATAACTGTAAGATGAACATGAAAGAATATCCTTCTGTATTTAGGAAAAATGTAATTTTAGCTCATCTAACTTGGTGCTTCAAATTAAAACCTGTTCTACATTCTTTAAAGGGTATCCAGAATATGTCTATTGTCTACAAACAGTAAATTCCAGCTTTAAAAAAAAAACTGTTAGATTGTTCCTAGAAAACTGAATACTGCTTAAACTATCAATTTATATGTTTGATTAAAAACAATTTTGACAAGCAATACATATTTTGAGTAATTTCTCAGGCAAATATTTACAGATTCCAGCCTTAAAATTGTGAGGATTTGCTGTTTTTCTACTGCAGCATTTACAACCAGACTAAGCCCAACGCAATTAGACTGAACTCATTTGGGTTTCACATACTAGGAACCGAGACAACCTGGGAAGACTTCTACTGAGCAACAGCACAATATCTGAGTAGCACGTTGCAGAAAAGCATACTACAATAATAGTATAGTAAAGTATAAATTATAAGAGTAAGATGCTTTAATTTGTGTTAATCAAGTACTGGTTTTGTGAGCTCATAATACACAGTATGTGTACTCATGTATGGTGACTGTATGAGGTTGCAGGCAAGAGGTCAGGTGTGTGTGGGTGTGTGCAGCTGTGTCTGGTATAAAAGAGCAACACTTTAATACTGGACAATGAATACAATGAATACAACATGAACAGGAATTCTCCTAGTGTATTTCATGAGAGACAACAAACCAAAAATAAATGCAAAGTTGGAAGAAGGAAACAAAACTCTTATCTCTCAGAGGTACAGTGGAAGTCTCATTAACATGCAAATCCATTTGTAAACTTCCTAACCTTCTTTGCTAGTGCACACTACCAGCATTGAAGGAGTGTACAGCGGGCATGTCATGTGAGGAGTAGGTCCATTTAAAGTGGGTCCCCAGGAGATTTGGAAAGTCCCCGGGCAGTGATTTCTTCAGCTAGACAGTAGAAGAAGTTACAGCTTTCGCTGACCTGAGGCAACAGCAAAAATCACTACAACTGCAGCTGGACTGTCTCTTTTGATGACAACCACCCCAAACCCTTCATCACACACACTCTCACACATACCCACACTTTGCCCACATAGCCCATGGCTGTATGGACAGCAGCGCAGTGGGTTCAGAATCGTATTACTTAAAAGGAGGGCTGTGTAGCAGGCAGCCTCTCAAATTCATGAAATCTCAATTTGTGTTGTTTTTCATCTGTCACACAGGGCAGCGATGACTTCAATATCAGCTGTAGTTGAACACAACATTCTGAGGAAAGGAAATCACAAATACTGCTTTGCTACCGTTAAATCATGCAGTGGATGAAACATATTTCCACCTTTCTAGTTACCAATTACAGTTAGTTGCTGCACATACAATGTGATTGTTTGTTTTCCCACGCACTTTATTACATGTGGTACACCAAGTGACCGCATCTTCTGTCGTTTCATTACGCCATGCCATTGTGCACCTCCCAGACAAAAATGTTATTTTCTTACATCGGAAAAAAGCTGGAGTCTCCTCTTAATAAGGTGTGCCACTTTCATCGTGAACTATTGTGACCATGAGCTGTGGGAAGATCAACACCCTTCTAATTACATCACACTTTACCCAACTCTAGTGCTCCTGAGTACCTGGGTGCATGCTGCACTTAAACATGAATGAAAATATAAGAAGGTTCAATATACCCTCGTTGCCCATTTGTACACAATGAAGCACCTGTACTGGTATTCATAATATATTTCAATAACATGTTTTTTTTTACCCACAGTAATCAGTTGATAGTGGACCAGTTTGGGTTGTCAAATTCTTCCTACAAATATAATTGCAGGTTACACATATCATGTTGCCATATTCACAATGACGGTATTTGTGAAAAGCTGACTAAAGATGAAAGCAAGTTGAATGATCTGAATTAACAACAAGAGCCAACAGTTTGTGAGCTTAAAGATTAATTTAACACCAAGCTAAAAAGTGTCAAACCTGTTTCACTTCTGACCACACCCACCAGTGATGCTGGGTGCTTGCTGCACCTGTAACCACACCCAATAGCGATGTTACGATGTCCTGGAGCACACCAGTACATCACTACAGGAAGGGTTAAATTACTGAAGGTCTGCAAAAACAACATGTTTTTTTGGTGTTTAGTTACCCTTAAAATGGAGTAATGAAACTAAGGTCCTGGTCGTACATGAATGTAAGGACAATGGGCCTCGTCTTGAGAACAAATTTTTTCTTAAACCCCATTTAAAATGTGCGGTATACTAGCCTCAGCCGACCTGTCGAGCGCCAGTGTGACGTCATGGGAGCGCCGTAACTGTTTCTACTCCCGCGTGGTGGTCGCGACACTAGTTGAAGTCTTCTCCTGACCAGAGGTGGCGCTAATGAGGAAAGGCTACCGACTTCGCCATTTCTACAGACTAAAAGAAGAAGAAAAAGGTAAATGGCAGAACTGGCAGCAGCATTGCCGTCAATGCTTCGATTTGATGAGCTACTTCGTCGGATCAAGCCTTTCATTCACCATAAAAGAACTCATCTTAACCCAGTAAGTTTACAAGAGAGACTTGCAGTCACTCAGAGTCCTGGCATCTGGTTACCCTCAAGCTCGTTCAGGCTTCCAGTTTCCGATTTGTCGCGCGCCGCTGAAAAAAATAGAGTGGTGCGCGCCCTCTGGACACGCACTCAAAATCCTGCCGCGCCAGCAAGATCTACGTCATTTTGACGTTATATTGGCGCGCGCAAGCTCGGATACGGTGACTGTAACACAGCCTTTACGCAGTTTTCACGAAGATTCTGGCATTGACCAGTTTTCGTATTTGGGATTTGTTCTTAGGTAAGAACAGAATCTACACACACTCAAGAGCACTCTAACTCACAATTCAGAGCCAACATGTTTGTGCAAATAAGTAATTATACCGTTTGTCATTTCTAATTTAAAATTTAATATTTCTCACCTTTATAATTTTGTTACTAATTATTTTGTTTAGTTTGTTTTAAAGTGCTCATATTATGCTTTTTGGGCTTTTTTTCCTTTCCTTTATTGTGTTATATATCTTTTTGTGCATGTTTTCAAAGTGAAAAAGCCCAAAGTCCACCCCATAGACTGTATATATTAGTGGACAGCGCATCCGGTTCAGCAAAATGCGGCAAATGCGGAAGTGCCTTAAACCTGCATTCTATCTGAATTCCAGCAGGGGGCGACACGTGCGGTTGCAAAAAGGAGGTCCGTTTCTATAGAAGTCTATGGCGAAATGACCCACTTCTCACTTGATTTATTACCTCAGTAAACATTTCAATTAAGAGTTTATATTCTCAATCGCTAGTTTTAAGTCTTCTGCAACATAGAATGATGTTCATTTTTTGAATTATGGTCTCGTTGATTTTAAAATCGGCGATAAAGCAGGGGATGTTTTAGGGCGTGGCTATGATGTGATTGACAGTTCGCGGCCTGTCAATCATGACAGAGGTTTAGCAAAGCTTATCCATGGCATGTAAACTTCACTTTGGGGGTTGACCAGCTTTCGTCTTCGTGACTGTGACAGTTGGTCGCCTAATAATGTCTTGTTCAACGTTCGGTTGTACGACAAGACACTCAAAGGAGTCGGCAGTTCAGTTTTTCCGGTAAGTAACGTTACATTTTGTTTTAATACCGTTTTTCGTTAGCCAACGTTAGCATCCCAATGAATATCAGTTAGCTAGCTAGATTGCACCTTGCTAACCAAGCTAGCGGGCTAACTAATAACGTTATGCAGACCAGACCGTATAAGCGGATTAAAATTAATATATTTAACGTTACAGTCGTATACAGTAGGTATGCACAACGGTCTCGCCGGTAATCTGTTTTTAACCATATGTGATGTTATTGCTAATCGATGCGCATGTAATGGTAATGTTAGCTTAAAGTCAAAGCCTGATATAGCTAACGTTATAGTGCAAATTCATATAAATCCTATTCGTACGGGATTAGAATCATTTTGGGACCGCGTGTGATTTAGAAAGTACCCCCTCACATCTGAGTTTTGTGTGGGGCATTCGCACGGGACACGGAGATGGAGATGCTTTTACTTGAATATACTGAAATATATGTACCCCGCCCGAGAGTTGGGCAACGTTACCCGGAGGCGCCCGAAGGACAGGCACAGACACCCACACAGCATCACCGTCACCCTCACCTCGGACAAAGCCGCGCTGGAGCGCGTCGACGGACGGGGCAGTGGGCCAGAATATCCGTTTTTGCAATAAAATGTCGCACATGAAAAAATATATATATTATTGTAAAGTTACATAAGTGTTCTATCTTGAAAAATCTTCAGTTCTGCAGCCAAATGTATTGTATAAAGCACCAGGTTCAATATTCTTTTCTCAAAAATCTAAATACATTATTTCAGACTGTAATGTACCTAACAAGCATGCTGTTGCAGGAGTTACTAACCACTGTTGTTGATGCTGTTACACTGAGGTCTTTCTTCCACTTACTGTAGTTGTGTCTGCTAATCTATTTGAAGACCTTCTGTCAGCACATTAGTCTGTTTTAAGATGAGTCACATACATGTTACAATCTATATTTACAAATTCTGTTTATTACTAAAATGTAAGTAATGTAAGTGTTGCGACAATACACATTGTCTAAGATAAATTTGACATGTAGGAGTATGTTTACTTAATACTGCATGTCCTCAACTGAAGCATGCCTTCATGTACAAGCTCATATATTAATATAATTCATTGTGATCTACCATCTCTTAACTACATGTTTGTCTTTACAAAGGTATCCACACTGAAAACTGAATGACCAGAGCCAGAGGGAAGACCTGGTGTATAGAGCAGCGTATTTGGTGCCATTCATCTTGTTGTGGAAAACAGATTGCATTGACCACATCCAAAGTTCTCAAATGTGTTCTGATTATAATGATGCCAGAAAATCATTTTCGGTTCAGCTTCTTCTGCTGAAAGGACAGACCAACTTTTAGCACTTTAGCAGTCATTGGTATTTAGAGGTTTAAAATTTGAGTCCTGTAATATTTGTGTCCTCTTATGTTACTGTTAGGCCTGCTGCTCCTAGGTAGCTTCTCTGTCTCTCCTCCCTCCCTCTCTCTGTCTGTCTCTCCTCCCTCCCTCTCTCTGTCTCTCCTCTCTCTGTCTGTCTCTTATTGCAGGAGTGGAGTCTAGAGGGTGGGAGTCTGGGTTCCAGCTGCCTCTCATCTACCACAATCAACCAACAATTTGTGATAATACTTTTGTTATAATGAATTTGCAATAACCTTACACAGATTAAACAGCACCTAGTGCATTTTCAATTACCTACTAAACACTTGACTATGTATGTCAAAATAAATATGTCTATAAATTAATCTAAAAGGATTTTGGTGAAGTGTTTTCATGGTGATTAAAATTGACAAGTACATAAAGACACACAAGAAAAGCACAAACTACATTTCCCTGATCCTTCTTTGTCAACATTCAAGTATGGTAACATTTGAGAAATCATATTTTTGTTGATTAAAGCCAAAATAGACACTTTTAATCAATTACAAATTCTATCAAATTACCAATGTCTTCTTGTATGACTACAATATTGTGTATGTTCCTATAGTTGCTTCAGAAAAACAAATGTAGCTTTAGAAAGACCTTTATTTCACATTGAAATGGGCATTAACTACAAAAACTACATAAACCACAAACAACACTGGCAATATTTTTAAGATTATGTTAGGGTTAGGGGTTAAATTGATGAATTAAATAATGTAGTTCACCTTTTACAATCCAGTGTACATTCCACACATAAAACACTGCTGTGGGTCATTTCACACATAAAACACTGCTGTGGGTCAAGGTAAGACATGTCTGCATATGAAAAAAAGGGTAGTTGAATCACTAGTGTCACATTGTTAATTACAGTAGAAATGGTTGACATTACAAACCACAATATAAAAATATAGCTTAACATATAAAGCTTAAAACACTTGTGCAGCACTCTGTTCAGTCAAGTCCAAATGCCTGGGTAAAGAAATAGAAGCTGCCTTTACAATTAAAGTGAGCATAGTGTGACAGTCTGTTGGTTGTCTGTAATGCACAGTGGAAAAAGAAAAAAAACCCTGCGAGCCTTGTCGATCTTCCCCGGATTGTTAACAGCCCTCCACCTGCATCTCTGGGTGATGCCAGAGAAAATGGACTTACTTCTGAGGTATTGGGTGGGTGCACATGCCATCGTGGCTCTCCACACTCCTATTTGTGAAAAAAAAGAGTCATCAATTTCCATTTGAGCCCCTCATAGTTAAATATATATGCACACTAGCATGTAACTATACTTCATTAATTATCGGGGGAGAATACAGATGAATCAACAACAGTCTATTGTTCTTTAGTGTAACTTTAATTTAGTTAAATGAGCTTATTTCTGCTAACGTTAGCTCTTAAAAGCATGTAAAGGCTAATTGTGCCAACCATAGACTGATGGAGCAAACAGTAGCAAGACATTATCAGTGCATTATGGTTGTTACAGTTAACCAAACGTTTTAAGAAACTTTGTTATACATCTGCTAATACTTAGCGTTAGATAATGATTATTGATTATGAGCATTAACAATCCCCGTTTTGCATTTCGTTGACACTACGTTTAAATTAGGACAACGTAAACTTCGATTTGCAGAAAATTAACGTTAGCATGTTTTACCAGTGGCTAGCTAACGTTACAGACAATTTACATGGTAACTTCAGATACATTTACTTTACAATGTGACTCATCTTATATGTAATATAACTATTGGACAAAGATATATTTAAAACCTAGCGAAGCTATATTTTACCTCGAATTATGTATGCTAGCTTTCAGCAGCAGTTGCGTCCAGATTGCCAGTGAACGTGTGTAAGGTAACGTAGAGTGTCAGCAGCGTTGCCAACTCCAAAAAAAACAAACAGTCAGACACCGCCCAATAGTCTATGGCTCCTCCCTCACTCCGCCCTCTCGTCTAAAAACGTCACATCCGCAACCAGGATGGCTGCGCCAATAAACGCAAACTCGACGACGGATAACTGATCTCCACAAACCAATGGGTGACGTCACACATGCTCTGTCCATTAATATATACAGTCTATGGTCCACCCCAAAGGGACTTACCATCTCCAACAGAAAACACTGTTCACAAACTGCTCCAAACAGCTCTATTGTAGTCCAGCCTTTACTTCCGTGACAAACGTGCGTCACTTCGTAACACACGTTATAATGCTCGCCTAGCTGCTAGCGTGGCACGCCCTCATACTCTGCTTCTGACTGGGTAGTAGTCCTTACCTAGGTACTGCTCATGTGTGACTCCCAACAAAGATGAAACAGAAGTGAGATGTCTCACTCTGTAGCTAAAACAGAGAGCTCAACACACAGGGTGAAAAGAGGAGCTGCAGCAATGTGCAGTACAACAAAAATATGGTGTTTTTAGAAAATTAAACCATGTAAACCTATTAAGGTACAAGTTCTAAATACAATTATGAACATGACAATGAGCATAATACAAGCACTTTAATAAATACAAACTACACTTCCACTTCTGCTCATTTGTAAAGCACTTTGAATTTCCATTGTGTATGGATTGTGCTAGGCCTATATACTTAGTTCTGGGCTCTTCTCCGGATACAGCGTTCACTGCCTGAGTATTGCATCGGTTTTATTTGCTGCTTTGTATCCACTGCTGACGTTACGAAATATGTTGTCTCGTTTTTTGGTTACTTCTTGCAGCAGTAGCTCAACTTCAGAATTACTAAGGTTTTTCTAAAGTCTTTACCACGGCTTTTCAACATTTCTCTAACTGTACACACGGCCCTGCCCCTTTTATGGGAATTAACGGGGCGTTTACCTTTGCTAAATAGGAGCAACAGGCACGAGCTTTCAATTTACGAAGACATTGGGATACATCATTCTAAGAACACACTTTTTCACACACAACTCTGCTGTTTAAGAACACGTCATGAATCAGACGTAGACTCTTAAAGACTATTTGTTTTGGGTTTTTCCGCCTTTAATTTGACAGGACAGCTAGGTGAGAAAGGGGAGAGAGATGAGGAAGACAGGCAGGAAGTCGTCACAGGTCAGATTCGAACACTGGACCTCTGCGTAGAGGCATAAACCTCCAAGTATATGTGCGCCTGCTCTATCCACTGAGCCAACCCGGCCACAGACGTAGACTTTTCTTAGGAACTTTCTTAAGAACAAATTTAAGAAAAAACTTAGGAAGATATTGGTGAATGAGACCCAGTGTCTTTTAATAACTGATTTTAGTTGATGGTCAAAAACTATGATAAACCTTCATTCCCTCCTATTAGAGATAATATCTTTTGAAAGCTTTCAAATACACAAACCCACTTATGAGATAAATTGCTGGCAGCAGATGCTCCGAGGACTCTAATTTGCTCTACGCAAGTAACCAACTCTTCATAGAAGCTTGTTTTGGAAAACAGCAATTAGTAATGTTTCTAGGCCCATTTTGTTGGTGATGTTACGTCTGTTGTTAATTAGCCAAATATAGATGACATGATATCTCAAGACCTGCCGAGCACAGCTCAAGGGGAATTTAATTGCTTTAAAAACTTTGTTATCTAAAGTATTAACCACAAACCCAAGACTCACAGAGCAAAAGGTATTTTAAGTGGCACCAATTTAATGCCCAACATTACAGGGACAAATTTATAGAACTTTTTCACCAAACATTTCCCAGAATGCAATGCATGGTGTATCTCACTTTTTCCTGACCAAGAATTTTTGTTCTCTCGTTCATGATTATACATGGTTTAAAAAAAATGCCAGAATTAGCCAAAAGGCTATTTTGCATCTGCTTCCCCCGCTTTCTTGCTTTCACTAGTTACAGCTTGATGTAGCAGGTTCAGACATGCACTTCTGGGACATATAATACATCACTGAATGAAGAAGTAGTACCAATGCAAGATGAGGTAAAGTAAATATAAAAAGAAAAATCACAAAATATCACCATAAATGAACTCCTGGAATGCACATCACACATTGATGATATCACATCTGAGTAGCAGAGTGACATTTCCCTTTCAGGATGACTGCAGTGATATAATCGGCTCTGTGTTTTAGCTGACTAATGATTAATTTAGCCTGGCTGCAAGGGACCAGAATACTGACAAGAAAGTTTTGATGCTGCCGTTTTAATTTTTCTAAGATAACATTTTCTACCAACGGTACAAAAACGTTTGTCACACAGTTAGGGACGAATCTGTCATGTCAAATGACAAGGCCAGAACCCTCTTCATTTTGTCCAGGGACTAGTCTCTTGCTGGCTGACCTCCATGTATGAAACATTTTGTTCCAAATAAACATTTACCGGAAATACTTTATTTCTCTTTTTAATTTGAAGCATTTTTTTAAAGAAACATGTTGCCTTTTTAGCAATAAACCCTCCATTTGTGGCCAGAACGGCATAAGTAAACACAGCTTGGTTCATACTGGTTGTAAAACTGCTTGAACCCAATACTCTGAATCATTTGAGTGTGCTTTTAATTATTTAGTCTCCAATCCTGGCTGCGGTCTAGTTGCTACTTGGCCAGAAACAACACTGTCAGAGCATGCAGCTGAAAAATAGGTTTAAGCCACTAATGGCTAGTGTGATGAATCTCAGTCTTCACGTACTGTGTTGCTTGAAAATGAGACAGCAAGGCTTTAATTCTGTGAAGTGAAGGGGAAATTATTCTGAAAAGACGTGCCACATGAATGATTCATGGTGTTTTTAAGAAAGCCGTGCACTCGCTTAAGTTAATTTCTGTAAGACTGACTGATGGGGGTAAATTTGGCGCTACTGACTTGCACAGTATTGATATGGCAAAGTTTAAACAACTGATTAACAACTCTTTCTGCTGTGACCCTTTAACTTTCTTCATATCAACTCATGTGCATGGACAGTACAGAAAAAAACAGTGGCTTACAAAGTCCGCCCAGTCTGAAATATCTCAAAAGCTATTGGATGGATTCCCATAACATTTTGCACAGACATGCATGGTGCCCAGAGAATGAGTTGGTGATTCTTGACATTTCCTCTTGCACCAACACAAGGCTGACAATTATGGCTTAGTCATTCATGTTCCCCTGAAGGATGATTTGTAATTACTTTCGGGATAGGCTACTCTGACATTTCACTCACCAATGGCAAATGAATGGCATTGCCGTTTGCACCAGTGATACTTTGGTGGAAGTGCTAACTGTCAAATGTTAGCATGCTAACATGCTTAACTAAAATTGTGAACATGATCAATATAACACCTGCTTACATCAGCATGTTAGCATTGCCATTGTGAGCATGTTGTCATTTAGTTTAAACCACTGTGCCAGTGCAGTCTTATTATTTTATAATTGTGAAAATAATTATAATTCTGACTGTCTCAAACTTGCAGAGTAATGGGGCGACCTCTATCTCACCCAGTAGAGTGTGCGCCCCATGTAGGCTGAGTCCTTTGCAGCAGCCCGGGTTAGAATCAGACCTGTGGCCCTTTCCCGTCTATCCACTAAATGCTGGCAATGCTGGTTCTTGATTCAAATCACAATTATGCTATTTGTTATATATTTTATTTCAGAAAAGTTCTTGTATGGTTGCTTATGTGGTGTACCTCTAAACAGAAAGGCCAGAGAATATTTGTATATCATTGTTTAGATCTTTAAATACGTTTGCTCTGCAAACATTCATTACTGGTGTCATTGACTGTAGACAAGAGACCATCAGGCAGCTGAACACACAAGGACAGATTTACAGGAGTGGAAATAAACATTAAAAACTTTTAAATGGAACTGCAGACATGAATATAATCAGTGTATCTGAACTGTCTTGTTGTCGAATGCCAATTTTTAAAAATATTTTACACTTTTTCATTATTAGTGATTTCTTAGACGAAATACAGTATGTTCAGAAATTATAAAAATTTACATGAACAAAGGAAGCTTCACAATGAATTGTTGTCTAACACAAGTCACATTATTACACAATCCAATACAATCGCACAACAAACTTTAGTCATAAAATTACCTTATGAGTTGAATCAACACTATATTGAAACAAACATTTCACAATAGTACTGTAGTATCCAATGCAAAGATATCGTATTGGTATTTCAGTGTACAAAAGTTTTGTTTATTGTGTCCACTCTCTGTATGTCATACATTCTTTATCCAGTTAAAAGGCCGGAAGGGAAAGCTGCCAATTTAATTTGTGTGCAACATCCAAACACAACAAAATTGTATTAAAAGTACAGTGTATTTAAAAGGAAATGATGTATAAAAAAAGAAAAGAAAAGCCACTGAAAAGGAAAAAGAAGCAAAAAAGGTTTTGAATAAACTTGTCTGCAAGTATAGACCCATCCCAAATCCTCAGTGCGTACAGTGAATAGACCAAGTCCGTATGGACGAACACTAAAGCAAGCATCTGCTAATCTGCATAGACGCCACATGACTTTACACACTCTGAATCAAGCTCACAATGAGTGCGGTTAGTTCTGAAGTATGGTGATGTGTGGCAGAAAGACTGAATGCCAAACACTGAGATACTAAGTAAGTCTTTGTCTGGGGGGGGTAACATTTAAGCTTTTCACTTGAGACTTAATGATGATCATTCCTGTGATTAATGACAGACATCCAGAGAAATAATTCAAACATACTAATTTTGTTTTTATTTTTTTTTCTAGTGTCCAATACCATAACATTCTGAAGATGATATCAGTAACCACAAATACATATTATCTAACCACTTCACCTGTGCATGGCTCCATCATTGCCATGTTAATGCTACCAAACCAAAAGTGGACTGCTAAACTACATATGTAGCTCCAGTTACAAAATGTTTACTGCTCATGTGTTGTAATGTCAGTGCTTGTTGCATTTCCATTTTTTAACTACATCAGTTTATAGATCAACTTTATTGTGTCAACTTTTGGAAGAATTAGCTGCCCTCGCTGCTATTGTTAACACGTCCTACTTTCACAGTAAAGTCTTACCATTGCCAACACATTAAAACAAATTGTGAGGCACATTCAGAAGGCGAGCTCTTCTCAATATCAGCTTTATTTATCACCATTTCTCCTCACTGAAACAAATGAAGCGAGAGGAGCAGAAAACAGAGCTCCTGCTGTGACAATGTCTCCTTAGTGACAGAATCACTGCAGTTAAACAGCTTATTAATAAGGCAACATTATGCACAGGGGATTACCATGGTGCTGAAAATGTTGGCATATTGGCTGCAGTGAATGAACGTATAAAGTATGAACACTGACCTGGTTGAGGCCTACACAGCACATTAAATTATTGGATTGATTACCATGAATGAAGGATTGTTAAATGGGTCAGTCACTGCAGGGAATGAGCGGTCCGTCATCATAGCAGATATCGCTCAGTGACAACTTAGGGCTACGTAGCTAAACATTAGGCCAAATGTAGACTCCTGCCATGTTTTGCCAGTCCCAGACACAATTTCAAAATCATAGAAATGTACCAAATCAGGTAGCATGGAATCTGCACTGGTGCCCGTATGATCGGTTGTCTAGTTTGAGTGGAACCCCTTGGAGAGGAGTTTTAACAGGAAATTCTAATGAGCAAAAAGGGGAACTGAGGCTGAGTAAAGAGGGAGGTGTGAAGAAACACCCTTAGGATACTGAATCCTCATAAGTAGGGCTGAAACGATTCCTCGAATAACTCGAATAATTTGATTAAAAAAAAGTCCTCGAAGCAAAATTCTTTGCCTCGAAGCTTCGTTAAATCAATGTAATTAAGGTTGTACGGCTCACTGTGTTTCCGCACGGAGGATAATTACTAGCGCACACAAGAGGTTGACGCTTCTGTGGACACAAGACCGTTTAATACCGTCTATGCACGAGACTGACGGCCCAGATTACAAATGAACGAAGACGAAAATAGTGAGGGTCTAAGAGAAGAGACAGGCGAGAGAAAACGACAGAAAGTTTGGGATCATTTTAAGCTGCAAACATGCTACTACATCATCTTTGTAGAAAACATCCAGTGTACTCATCCATTCCACAGAGCGAACCCGACACAAGGTAGCTAACTAACGTCTGCTGCTCTCGTCCACCGCGATGTTTTACACAACTAACCTACAGCATGCTACTCTGCAAATAGCGATGTTTTACCAACAAGCTAAAACGAAAGCTGTCAGTTTGTAGTCTGTTTATTAGTTTGCTACTAATCTTTGGAAACTTTGCTGCTGCTGGAGACAAACTGGCTCCTCCCCCCAGCATGGCCACTTAATATGCACGTGAATGACGTCATCATGCCGGTGATGTCTGCATTCTTTCTCCTCACTCAGTATTAGCCTTCTTAAAATGTGTCCCCCAGAACAGTGTAGTTGAATAGCCCTGCTGTAAGCTTTGTACAGTCACATTTACCTGGGCTTAGTGAACAGCTCTTTTGCATGTTCAGTGCAAAGAGCCAGGGGCAAGAAGGGGAAAGGGGTGAAAAATATTAACATTTGGGCCACCAAAAATGTACTTGGAATTTGGCAATAAAAAAATTTTGCTTTTTCAAAAAAAACCTGTCTTTTGTATATATACAAACTTACTTGTACTTTTTTTTAGTACACAGCAATAATACATATTTACTATTGCTGTTCACTAAGTATTTCTAACTAGGTATTTCTTATCCAATTACTCGATTAATCGATGGAATAATCAGTAGAATACTCGATTACTAAAATAATCGATAGCTGCAGCCTACTCATAAGTTTTGTGATGATTATTGCAAACACACACACCAATCTGCATCTTGTTACAATTATTTAAAACAGAGAAAAGCAGCAAATCCTCATATTGGAGAAGCTGCTTTAAAAAATGACTGAAACAAGTAATCAGCTCTGTCGACTGACTAATCGATTTATCAGCCAATGATTTCAGCTATGAAAAATTGTCTTGTAATGCGAGTAGTAGAGCAATTTTGAAATTTTTATAGTTTTCACACTTCACAACCTTTAGTGTACTATCTCTGTAATGTGAAACCTAAAAGGACTAAAACAGTCCCAGTTGTGCAGAAGTACACCGTCCTATCATTAGTAGTATTAGAAAAATGACTACTCTTAGTTTACCTACAGTACCTAATGTTATGGGTGTAATGCAATGCAGAAGTGAATTTAGCTATGTTCTTATTTGATGTCTTGAGAGGGCAAACTAATGCTTTCATGAGTGTATAACTATTGTAATGCAAACTGTTGCGATTATCATTACTTTTATGAGATTCATAAATTTGACCTTGGAGGCATTAAAGAAGGTAACATGGCACCAAGACCATTTCTAAGATTAAGAAAAGTTTGAAAAATTATAGAATAATGTGAAACCAACAAGATGGAAATGTTTTCTAACACAATTCTATGCAAATTGTTCTGCTTTTACCCGCCTTAACCATATGTAAATAAATCTTACTGTATAAAGCATGCAAATGTTTTCTGCCCTTAGAGCTTTAAAGGTCTGAGCTTATATGAAAAAGTATTTCTTTCCTGTCGTCCAACTTTTTCAAGCATATGGTGTTCCTTGTAGAACAGCATTAAAAAATAGCTCTGAACTTGACCTCTTTCTTAAACTGTATCCATGTTTGCATTTTTGACTACAGATATTTATGAGAGAAGAGAGATTAAAGGGGTGGTTCAGAATTTTGGACGTAGAACCTCATTTCCAAGTTAGCCAGTGTGTTATTTATCACAGGGTTCGTACACCCTTTCCAAGGTCAAATTCAAGCACTTTCAATGTCTATTTTAAAGCTTTTTCCAGCACCTTACACCACCATAAAATACATACCAATACATAGTCAAAATTATTTAGTGTTACCATCACATTAAAAGAGAGAATGCTATAAACAGCCAAAATTGTTTCGTAATAGCAGAAGGATTAGATATTTAAGCAAAACACCGGTTTTATTTTTCAAAATGTATCAGTGTAAGTAGACTTTGCTTGTTATCTAAACTGCCTGAGTCAACAATTACCCCAAACAAAATCACTCGACAGGTTCACTTCACTAACCCTGAATTATCACCTTTAGGAAAACAGTTGCTGCACCCTCTAGATTTTGCTCAAAATGTATGCTACCCTTAATGTCTTTTCACACTTTTTTCCAAATCTAGGGCATGCCGTACAAACTTGTAATAGTTCAGTCATATGGACACGTTTGTCTTCCACCCTACAAAGTTTGGGCTGCCTATGAATTATACTTTTCATTATATTAGTGTCCAAATATTGCTTCCCAGATAATGTGATTTTCAGGCTGTAAAACTGAAGTAATTTCAAGGGCTGAAAATATGAATACATAGGATTTGAGCAGAAATATTTTACAGGCCTTGGTTTTGGGACACATTCTTGATATAGACAAGGTTTGAACAAAATCTGAGACAGTACAACAACAACCTGTAATTCCATTTTAACCCAGAAGACTGACAGTGCACAGGCACCTGCCTGATAAATAGCCTATATTATGTAATTGAAAAAAAAAAAATGTATTTCATTGCCAGGACATATACATTTATCTACTGGAATAGAGCAGTGTAAATATTGCATAAGGCCATCCTCAACCTTACAGTAGGCTACTTGTATTGTTGTATGACACTCCATCTGACACGATTTCTGTTCAGCAATCAACGATTGTTGTTATGCACTGGGCTAACGTTTGCAGGTTTTAATTTGCGGGGTATTTAACGTTACAGTTACTGTGATGTAACTTTGGCTATGTTCACTGCATATTCCACAAATGAATGTGCCATAACGGACATGCAATACTAATGTAAGGTATTTTATTGTGAAACCTCTCAGTTGAGGCTTAAAAGGAAGTTACTGTTAACATAGAGCTTTTATTTTGACGGGAAAAACGGAAGTGGATAAAGTGTTTCTGACGTTTGACTGTGTCGGGGTTGAATAAAGTGAGACGTGCAGTGCCGTCTTGGTTCCAGCATTGGAAGCCTGTGTCTTTATTTTACAGCCAACCTGAGTCTAGACAGTATAGGAAACCCTTGGTTACACTAACATTACATTGTCACACCAAGTACTCTCAGTCACTTAGCCTGCGAATTCCTAGCTAGCAGTTACTAGCGTAAACAAATTGGCGCTAACATGTACAATAGGCTAGCTACTTCAGTTGGCCAACTTGAAAAGTCTTACCCTTCATGTGACTCGAGAGCGCAGACTTGCCCATTGTGAAAAGCTGCACGTCTTTTTTGCAGACTTTACAAGAGGCAACTCGTGGGGTTTGTTTAATCCATAATTGTTTAATCCAGAAATGCTTAAAGCTCTGGGTGTGTAGGGGTTGTCTTGGTTGACACGCCTCTTCAACATTGCGTGGAAGTCGGGGACGGTGCCTAAGGAGTGGCAGACCGGGGTGGTGGTTCCCCTTTTCAAAAAGGGGGACCAGAGGGTGTGTGCCAATTACAGGGGTATCACACTTCTCAGCCTCCCCGGTAAAGTCTACTCCAAAGGTGCTGGAAAGGAGGGTTCGGTCGATAGTCGAACCTCAGGTTGAAGAGGAACAATGCGGATTCCGTCCTGGTCGTGGAACAACGGACCAGATCTTTACTCTCGCAAGGATCCTGGAGGGAGCCTGGGAGTATGCCCAACCGGTCTACATGTGCTTTGTGGATCTGGAGAAGGCGTATGACCGGGTCCCCCGGGAGACACTGTGGGAGGTGCTGCGGGAGTATGGGGTGAGGGGGTCCCTTCTCAGGGCCATCCAATCTCTGTACGACCAAAGCGAGAGCTGTGTCCGGGTTCTCGGCAGTAAGTCGGACTCGTTTCAGGTGAGAGTTGGCCTCCGCCAGGGCTGCGCTTTGTCACCAATCCTGTTTGTAGTATTTATGGACAGGATATCGAGGCGTAGTCGGGGTGGAGAGGGGTTGCAGTTTGGTGAGCTGGGGATCTCATCGCTGCTTTTTGCAGATGATGTGGTCCTGATGGCATCGTCGGCCTGTGACCTTCAGCACTCACTGGATCGGTTCGCAGCCGAGTGTGAAGCGGCTGGGATGAGGATCAGCACCTCTAAATCTGAGGCCATGGTTCTCAGCAGGAAACCGATGGAGTGCCTTCTCCAGGTAGGGAATGAGTCTTTACCCCAAGTGAAGGAGTTCAAGTACCTTGGAGTCTTGTTCGCGAGTGAGGGAACAATGGAGCGGGAGATTGGTCGGAGAATCGGCGCAGCGGGTGCGGTATTACACTCAATTTATCGCACCGTTGTGACGAAAAGAGAGCTGAGCCAGAAGGCAAAGCTCTCGATCTACCGGTCAGTTTTCGTTCCTACCCTCACCTATGGTCATGAAGGCTGGGTCATGACCGAAAGAACGAGATCCAGGGTACAAGCGGCCGAAATGGGTTTCCTCAGGAGGGTGGCTGGCGTCTCCCTTAGAGATAGGGTGAGAAGCTCAGTCATCCGTGAGGAGCTCGGAGTAGAGCCGCTGCTCCTTCGCGTCGAAAGGAGCCAGTTGAGGTGGTTCGGGCATCTGGTAAGGATGCCCCCTGGGCGCCTCCCTAGGGAGGTTTTCCAGGCACGTCCAGCTGGGAGGAGGCCTCGGGGAAGACCCAGGACTAGGTGGAGGGATTATATCTCCAACCTGGCCTGGGAACGCCTCGGGATCCCCCAGTCGGAGCTGGTTAATGTGGCTCGGGAAAGGGAAGTTTGGGGTCCCCTGCTGGAGCTGCTACCCCCGCGACCCGTTACCGGATAAGCGGAAGAAGATGGATGGATGGATAATTTGTATTTTTCATCTTCCAGCCAACATTCATTGAAACGACAACCTGCCGGCGATATTACGAATCCCACTATGGCCACGCCAAGACTCACCCTACAAAGCAGCTCGATTGGTTAGGGTTAGGCATTTTACCTTGAGTGGTTAAGGTTAGGATAGCCAATTGGTCAGGGGATAGGACCATAGACAGTATATAAGAGTGGACCAACAGATCCCGTTGCTCTGGACGGAGACCAGTGAAGGATATTAGAAGCGCTTTTCTGGTGAGCGCTGAGCCTTACTGCGCAGCCTCCAACTGAGAGAGACGACGTTAATGTGACGTGTGCAACCTGTCTGCTAGATTGGGAATGATTGAGATTTCTCTTGGCACAGCTACCAGAAGGCTTACAACTGTCAGAGACGGAAAGCGTAGGTATATCTAAGGAGATAACATGGACACAGGCTAATTATTGCTAACTAAAATGCTAGTTAACATTAGTAATTAAACTTAAACAGCTAATGTAAGTCGAAACTGTCTGCGAGCTTCTCCTGTACTATACGGTAATTCCTCTACTATGCGACAGTAAGTCCCGTGGTTATGACACAATCGTTAGCCTATTTTTACAAAAACGTCTGCTACGGAGCTATAACGTGAGGTACAAGGTAATGGAGCCTTCTATACATTGTTGTGTTTCTTTAGAAATAAACAATGGACAAAAAAGTCTTTAAACGCTTTAGATGTAAAGTTATTCGCTGTCAAAGTGACGTCAAAATGAATGGCAGTCAATGGAATGCTAACGGGGGGTGAATGCTTATTAGCATCAAAATGGCGCCATAGGAGGTTCGGGTTGTGAGGAGACGCTTACCCCCTTGGATAGGACCTGTACAGGGGGCAGAGTCACATATGGAAACAGACTGACAGATCGCAGTCACACATGCACAAGCAAGCAGGTTTCATTTTAAGCTTTCCAACATTTTATTTCTCTATTTAATAAACAAACTATTCAGTTAGATAGGTATTTGTCGTGAAAGAAATACAGTTACAATTTCAATTTTCAAGCACTCGTACGAACCCTGTTATCAGTGGAGACCGTTTAACACTTTCATCCAGTCCTTCCAGTTGCAGAGTTCGCTGGTGCTAGGCTAGCGCAAGTCAACAGCATCTGCTAGCTTGCCACTAAAGACGTCTTACCCACTCCACAGTATACCCAAGGCAAATAAATTATAACACCAGACTATCAATGTAAATGTCTGTGTTGATAGAATAATGTTAGAAATAAAACTACCCTTGCATCTCAATGATCGCATTACATTTTGAGGGACTATTTTCTTAGCAGCGGCGGAATTTTACTTTGCTCCAGTTAATAGTACTGCGCCGAAAAGTAAACAGAGAAGCGCACTACAGTCGGGACACCTTGTAGTAGCCTAGTACATTGGTATTGAAGCATTGGATTGGAAAGATAAGATAGACTTTATTAATCCCACACTGGGGAAATTCCTGTGTTACAGGACTAAGGACTAGGCAACATGGTGATTCAGTGTGTATTTAGAAATTGTAAAAATAAACCAAACAGATGGGCACCACAAAGTTTCCACAAATTTCCATTGGGAGATCCAGAAAGGAACCAAGTGTGGCTTCTTGCTGCTGGCTTGCACATCAAGACACCGGCGGAGACTCTACTCAAGTGGCGAATGTGTCCGTCTTTCCAGATGCACCAACAGCTACTGATGAACAGGTAATAACTTTTGGTAGACTACTATAGCTAATAAAGCAAGCCCCTTTCATAACGTTAGCCTAGCTGCTACGAATAGATTGAGACTGACAACGTTAGTGGAGATAATGTTACAGTTCAATGCACTGTGGAGAGTGACAACGTTAGCTAATGGTACAGCTACACTCTTGGTAGATACCTGGCTGGGCTAACCGCTAACTTTAGGTAATTGCTGACAGAAAAGTCATGTAAGCTCTGACAGTTTACATGCAAATTGCAGCGGCAGGTAAATAAACTCGTGTGATTGTCATGGAAACTGGCTCTCTCAGTAGCCTAGGTAATATCACTCCACCGCTGCTGTAGCCTATGCTACCAACTAGGGCTGGGCGATATGGAGAAAATCAAATATCACAATATTTTAAATTATTATGTAGAGAAGGTGATTTAAAAAGAGGATAAGGACTGTACAGAGCCTACAGTATAGGTGAGGTGTGGGTGTTTGGAAATTTGGGAATGTAGGATGGACCAGATGGTGGCTACATGGTTTAATGACTATATCCCTGCCTTGGTCTGGACTGCCCACACAGGGAATTCTTCTAAGACAGGTTAGAATCTGCTGGGAAGAAGGACCTGGAGATTTAGTCTAAAAGTTAAAGATGTTCTTGTGGGTAAGGGATGCATATGAAACAATAGTTGTAATTAAGACAACAAAAGTCCTATGTCGATGGCCTCTTTCTTATCTCCCGTCCTGCTGGAAGTAAATTTCACCCTACATTGTCATATTTACCATGAAAACATTCCTCGCTTTAACAAGAGTGCATCCACAAATTAGTGGTATAATTGGATTATTAGCTTACATTTGTTAGGGCACAGGAAGGCAAAGAGAGACATGCAGTGCAGTGTAGTCTTGGGGTGGCAGGTGGTGAACAACAGCTGGCTTCCCATGCTGCTCTGCTCTGGTCAGAACTGTCCTGATGCAGCTGCCCTGTCGGTCTGCCTGGCCACTAGGCTTGTCTCCTTTTCAAATAAGTAAAAGGCATACAAAATACTCAGGCTTGACAAAGAAAGAGAAAAGTTGACTGTGTTTGAAAAATTACCATCAGCAGAGTTTTTATTATAGCTTCACTGCCAGCCCTTCTTTTCATAGTTAAAATATCAGTGTCTTCACAGGTTGAGGTCAATAGATTCAAGTCCCTCGTCTCAAATCACATCTCCAACTAGACACTGCCACATCTTAAGGCAAACACAGTACCACCCAAATTCAAAAACCTAATAGGTCACAGGAGTTGTTGTAATGCCACCATTCGGTCTGGCTTTACGGACCTCATTACTCAGTACTCCTGTTGGCACACTTAGTTGATATTCCACAAATCACAGAGACGCCCAACGGGGCCTGAACATAGAGTGTTTCTCAATCTGTGTTCTTCTATTGACTTGTGTTCTTGTGTCCCTCTGAAACGTCATCTCGTGTTGCCAAAGTACTATCCCAATACACAAGTTCGCATTTCACCAAGAACAGTTAAGATTCCCGGAAATGTTCTTGACACGCCCATTTTACCGAGGATGCATTGGTTGGTAACTTGTATGAACTTCGCAGCACCCGTATCCCAACATTCATTTTGGCATTCAATGGTGGTCGCGTTTCCGGTACATAGACAGACCAAAAACGCAATCTTATTCATCACTAAATTCACTTCTGAGAACGTTTTAGGTGAGAAATGAACGGTTTAGATTTCTAATATATGAAGTCTTGCGAAAATCTTTGCCGAATTGACAATTTGCTCCAAAGTTTTCGGAGGTGAGTGGCTCCATAAAGTGACGCGGCCGCCAGCTTGCGCCTGCCGGGGCCGCTAGCTCGTCGCTCAGACGTTCACGCTCGGAGACCCCACTGTAAGCCGGAGGTCTTTTAGACCGGGCGGTAAATAAGAGGCTTTTATTTCTCCGTTGACTGATTGATTGTTTAAATATCACAACACATGTCCATCATAAGATTAACGGGAACCTGTGGTTAACTGCCTTTTCGGAGTTGAACTCCACAAGCACACACACAGACACACACAGCGCGGCAGGCAGAGGCGAGGGAGAGAGATATATCGGTTTCTTTTCGGGAGACTTGTTTAAATTAGATTACATTAGATTTAGTATTTAGTTCATATTTTTTTGGTGTATTTGTTTTCTGATTTATTAGAAGTTGAGTTTCAGTCTGTATGATAAATCAACAGTTGTACATAAAGTGGTAACATGCTAGACAATGTAGACTAAAGGGGAGACACCAACCTTTATAATTTCAATTGCTAATTTCCATCTGTTGTCCCTGGGCATATACAGTGCACTACAATAATATAGAAATGATAATTTCACATAACACTAATAGGAACAGATAGGACACACATGCACATGCCTACTTATTTTTTAATTTAAACTGACTTAAACTTATACACTAATAAAAAGGGATTGCGTTCCACTCTTTTGAATAAGTAAGGGGTGTTTGAGCTAAACCATAAACAATAAAATTAAAGCTCAATAAGTTTGATTTTTCAATATTATTGCAATAGTTGTAGCATTATGAGGTTTTCTTGTCCAGAGATTGTTTTAATACAAAAGTGGTTATATTGTTGTGGTTTTTATTTCTAGCTGTTATTTTGGAGCACTGCAGGTAGCCTCTGTGCTGGGGGTGTTGAGCAATAACAGGAAGAATGCATCGTCTCAAACTGTTAACAGCATTTTCTGTGCTTGTGAACTTGCGGGTTCATTCTTCCAAGAACAACCAGCAAGAACATTCTCCCCAAGAACACAAGTCCGTTCTTTGCATTCTTGAGATTGAGAAACACCCATAGTATGTGTGAGAACCTGAATGGATTTATCACTTCCTCAGTAGATAGATCGGAGCTGCACGTGGCTCTAGGCAATGTTTTGGATAGGAGAGAGCTGTGGCCAGTGGATTTTCTGCGCCAGAAGCAGCATCATATGAAAGCATCCCTTGAAGGCTTCCTCCAAGGCAATTCAAAAGTGCATCTAATTCCTACCTTATTACAGCCACACACAGGACCACTCAACATCTGACTCTAGGTCCTCCAGCCAGCTGAATATAATATCACCTCACCTGTCTGATGGACCTCCTTTACTGTTAAAATATTCCCCCTTTTCACCTTACAAGCAGAGCCCCCAGTTGATACTCATCTGTTGTGTCAGAGCACAGAGAAGCTGCAGCAGTCACTTTGAATCAAAGGCCAAAATTCCTCACACTTCATGATTGTCATTCAAATTCAAGGTCATTTATTTATTCAGCTCTTCATCACAGGTTTGTTTGTTTGTTTCAAAGGCTTTAAAAAGAAAGCCTATCTAGACAAAATTAAATTATACATTAGGGATGGGTGATATTTCATAATTAGTCAGAGAAATCTTATTGTCTTACAAAACTAGGTCGTCCAATACACGCAAATTGTAATTAGATACTAAGAAACTTAGTAAAATTGCAGTAATTTGGGTTATGACAAGGTATTGTCAAATTTGCGTCACAAGGTGGAAGCACTGGAAACTAACTGCCAAATGACAAGTTGGTACTTCACATCAGACCGTATTCAAGCTAGGGCTGTCCGAAACGATTATTTTTTAAACGATTAATCTAGAGATTATTTTTTCGATTAGTCGACTAATCTAACAATTCATTTTTCGATTAATTTAACGATTAATTTTTCAATAAGCGATTATTTTCCCATTGCTCAATTATTAACAATTTACACAAAACAAATTTCAATAAGGTTCAAGTCTCTATTTATTAAAATTGTTTAACAATGCACTGTTCAAGTAAAATGAATTTGTAGTGCAACCTGAAGCCAGATGTAGGCTATCAATTCAGCTACAAAATAAAGTCACTTTCAGGAGGAATACAAAAATAAAAACTTAAAAGTAAACGGAGCAAGTGCAAAAAGAGTAGCCTGTGTTTGCTTTTTTTTTAACAGTAGTAGGTAAAATAATGAATAAGTTCTTGTTTAACACCCAAGCTCTTCTCCCTTTAATCTTACAGTAAAAAAGTGCAATTTTAGCAACATATGAAATCAGATGTATCAAATAAATCCAACATAAGGCAAGTTGCAGAGTGTCTAATATAACAGTCTGTAATCAATTGGGTCACTCATGATGATGGTAAACCAAAAAAATAACACTGCCGACTGACAGCGTTTGATAATGCTTAATGTTAAATCATAGCGGGGCATTAAAATGAATCAACGGACTAACGTACCGTTGGGCTACTTCTGGGAACACATTCTGTGTCACTTTGTTGATAATCACACACGTCTACAGTAGGGCTGAACGATTTTTGAAAATAATCTAATTGCGATTTTCTTCCCAAATATTGCGATTCGATTTTTTTAAGCTCTTTGTCTTCTGTATTATTCAACAAAGACAAACAATAAATCATTTTATAGTATGAACAACACACAATTACACACTAGACAGTTAAACAAGTAAAAATATAGTATATACACAAACACACAGACTGCATTTTTTTTTTTTTTTTTTACAGTGCACAGAGAGGAGCTGCCTCCAGCCCCTCCCCCTCGTGAAGTTGCGTGCTGCCGAGTGCACTTGCTCAGAGAGGCTATCGTTACGTTAGCTAGTTGCTGGTGTTCTTGCCGTGGGATTAACTGTACTAATAAAACTATTGAAACACCGCGGCCACGCTGCTGTGAAAGCTCCCCGAACGTCATTTATCAGAGTCTGGTTGTTACCCCTCTCAGTGGCAGCTCCTCCACTCCGAATCTTTATAACGGAGCTAACCGCTAACCGGAGCTAACCGCTAATCAGAGCTAGCTAATAGTTGCCAACCGAGCCTTCAGTTCTGCGTGTCTGTATCCATTAACTGCACGTATGGACTCGAACCAGAATAAAACCCTTCATTTTATTAAAATGGCTGTAAAAGTTTTAAACTACAACTCAGAGTTGTCTGAATGACAGAAATCGGCTCAAGGTACAGTGTAGCGTTAGCGTGCTAGTTGATGCTTTCTCTGCGGAGTGCAGACTGATTTGCTCTTGCGAGTCATGTGACCAAATCGCAGCCTTTGCGATTAGGAAATCGCGTTTTAACATATCGCGATATTATTGCAAATGCAATTAATCGTTCAGCCCTAGTCTACAGTGCACGTTGTGTCCGAGCCCAGCCCACCCCGACACATTAACTGGAATTATGAGCCCGAGCCCATTTTAACCCAACAATTTTTAATACATGGGCCGTTATAACTGACATTATAAAGGAATCGTGAGATATCTGAAACAATCTGGCCTGGTTGCCCAATTATCGAAGACAGTGCTACAGATGGGGGATACATGATTATAGCACAGTTTACCTCACACTCAAGTCAGTGCAGGACATATACCCAGAGCTACGGGAGAAGCTGGAGAGGCATAGCTTTCTCCCCACCCAATTAGGGTAATAAAGTAATGATTAAAAAAAACACAAATACTTGATGAAGGGCACAGCCCGAGGATAGTGGCGGTACATATCGGCCCAAGCCAGCCCGTGGGTCAAGTTTGGGCTCGGGCAGAGAATCTAAACTCTACTTGGGAGGGAAAGGGACAAAAAGGTGAGCAGAACTTAGAGGGTTTTGCTGCTGTTATCCTGACTCAGGGACGCATTTTACAAAGTCTACAGACTACCACGTTGTTGTTGGCATTAAGAGTAAATACTCCCACACTTTAGAAGACCGTGTGCAAACCTTTTTCTGAACGTGTTGTTGAACTTGCGAGGAATCCATACTTGCACTGCTGCTGGAGGCAGCCGGTTATTTATAGATTTCTATGTGTGACGCGTCGGCGCAAATTATCTGTGTCGACGCGTTTACGTAATTGATTATGTCGACGAATCGTCCCAGCCCTAATTCAAGCTTTAATAATCTCAACTGAAAGGCAAAATAAACAGACATCTCTGTCCATGACTATATATCATCCATAAAAACATGACTGTCTCCAACCTTGGCAATCAGGATCATGAGATGGATCGGAGGCAAGTCGGATTGACATGCTCTTCGGAGGCTGAATTGGTATTCATGCTTCATACCACAAAAACAGCATGATAATAGCCTGGACCATGGGCCACCTCAGCTTACTTTATCAAAAGGGTTATTGTCCCTTCTTAAACTAACAAGTTCAACCTAATTTTAGCCAGCCCTTTTGTCACTATGATAGAGGTTTGTGTTGTTAACCCTTGTGTTGTCTTCGGGTCAAATTTGACCCATTGTCTAAATGTCTATATCAGAAATATGGGTTTCTTTTTAACTACCATAATTGGATTACCCAAAAAATAACACAGATGAATACAGGTTTAAACAAATTTATAAAGGACACAAACGCAGATCATTTATGTCAGTAGAAACCTTTTGAGATCAGTTTAAGAGGATGGAGCATTCCTGCTTCCTGAAGTTGGGAAAAAAGCAGTTTTCATACTACGATGTACACAGATTCAGAAGTTGTTGTATTTAACTTTATTTATACCACTGCAACTTCTTGGTGGCTTACTCAACAAAAAGTCACTTTTAGTCTCTTCTACTACTGTGTCTATGCTGTTGATTTAAAATGTGTTCCTTCCAGTCCACTGGCTAGTTTAAAAAAAACTTTAATGGCAGTGTCAAACCAGGTCAAACAAGCCGATCAACATCTCCCAATAAACTTAAGTTTATTTCTTTACTTTGCCCTGCTACTGCAGTACTCTAAACAGTGTGTCTAGGTCAAACACTGCATTCTGGTTAGTCTATTCTCACAGAAAGTTCAGTACAGAGGATGTAGATGAATATAATGTCATGATGAGATTTTCATTGAACCAAGGGATGATACAGTCCACCAGCTAACAAAGATGTCAGACACAAAATGCACATGACTTCTGGTGGCTGCATCCTACTTGAAACAAACATTTCCCAAGCATTAGCCTATGCCTGTTAAATGTCACACATTTAACACAAGACTTTAGAATATACAAATAAAAAGAGGATCAAACAGGTCCACAATTAATTAAGTGCAAGGCTTAATCTAGTTTTTCCATTTTGTACCACCATACACAATGTGACTGATATAGGAACATGTTGCCGTCACATTTCATGTCCAATATGCATTTTCAACTTGTATTTATCCAGTATGACTCACATCTGTCTTATTCATGGTTCATACAGCACAATAGATGCAAGTTGTATAACAACTGAGACATCCAAAAATGTCTGAATCATAATGACGGAGAATACACACAAAACTTCCTATTAAGATCCTCCCAGCATTCCTCTTCCAACTATCTCTTCCAGAAGTCTGGTCAGCTGGGTCTCTGGGCTTTCAATTGGACCACTCATCGATTATAGAAGGTTGCTTCACTAATGAGCGAAGGTCAGCCACTCTCTTCATCCATCACTGTCTTCCTCGCCATCCTTTCTTTCCCGTGAGTTTCTATTCCCTTCTGCTCCTCTCCCATTGTCTGGCAGGCAGCAGAATGTGGCGTAAGAAGAGGACATGTCAATGTTATCAGCATGCAACAGAAGACAGCTTGGAGGGAGACCATTACTTTCAGCTACTACCCCAGTGGCTAATTACCAACGCTCCTCATCGGGCGGACCCCTGCTCGCCACTTGCAAAATAAACCAAGCTATAGGCGGCCATTTTGCATGTTGGAGCCAACGCCTGTTTTGATTTTTTCGGTGATACTTTTAATTAATTACTAATGCTGAGGAGCTCATTAGCAATGGTTCAGGGAAGATACCCCCATTGACCACATGAGCAAAAACCCCACTTGTGTTTCTTATTTCCAGGTAAAATTTGCATGTTATGTATAAAAAGTTTTCTGATTTGATGAAGTTGAACAAGTTTAAAGCTGTGGGGAAATAGATTGATATAGCCGAACATGCCCGTCTAGCAGCTGAGCAGACAGAGAGCAGAGAGGGTGACTCAGCAGTCCGCTAACTTGTTGCTCTCTCTACCAATATAAGCCGCTCTGTTTTAGGCTACGCAATGTGCATGCAGGCTGAAATTCAACCGTGCCGTGTTATCAGGATAAAGCTATAAAACAGAAGGAAACTCCGCTAGCTGCTAGGCTAATGTGCAATGGTAAAACACTGCAGCTGTAACGTTAATGTGTCTACCTCAGATAAGATCCATATCAATGCAAATCAAACCAGCTATTAGGCTAACTGAAATAAAACCATGCCAATCTCTAGGTATGGTGAAGGGTATGTGATGATGTGGGGCTACGTTAATTCCAATGGCCAAGGGAACTTTATCAGGATGCATAGTATCCTGGATCCATGAAATAACTGGCCTTTAAAAATAAAAATCTGCCTTCCTCTATGGGAATTTAACATAGGGGTATGTATAATTATGGCCCCTGTATTTTAAAGGAAGAACATTTATTTATTTACAATACATTATTAATTCACAAAAAATTTGGTGTCCTTAAAAGGTCGGATTTTTCCTCATTTTTTTTTAATTAAGGCATTAAGATCAATTTCCAAAAGATGATTTTTTTATTCCTCTTTTTAGTCAACTTGACCATGGGTATGAATACTTATGAGCAGCACTGCATATAGGGATGTCCAGATCCGATCACGTGATCGTAAATCGGGCCCGATCACGTGGTTTCTATCTATATCTAATCTATAGTTATGCGGTGGCACAGAGTTAGACCCTTTTGACTCCGCGTATAAAGTAAGATGTAAACAGTAGCCTAAACAATAAGTAGGCTACCCCACATCATCTCCAGACTCCATCTGGAACTTGTAAACAAAATAAGACAATCAGCTCGTAGTGTGATATGGGAGACAAGCGCTGCTCTCATATGTGAATGCACAGAGCAGGGGTGTTAAAAGAGCAGCTTCTTACACAGAGCAGTTGGCGAATTGTGGAGCTAAAAGCGGAGCTAACAGCGGAGCTAACAGCGAAGCAAATGGGCCTGGAAGCCATTTGTGGTCGAGGCAAGAAGGGATACAGCTACAGTACATCCGTGTTTGGTTGTATATGGAAGAGACTAGTTTGCTTCATGTGGACCAGAGTGATAAAGACATGGCTCTGGTCTGGACTCACTGGACCGACTTGACGTGTAGGTGGAGCTCGGGAGCTTCGGAGCCAAGGCGGGGCTACAGATTAGGTGTCCCTAAGAAACGCATATGTAACAGTAGTTCCACATTACATTAATTAATTTGCACGCAAGTTTTATTTATTTTTATACCGTATTCTCCGTGTAAATTCATGCACCGAACCGAGACGCCCGTACCATCCATCCATCCATCCATAGCTACTACTAAAGGCACAACTCCGGTAGGACTTGGTGTCGCCATCGTCAATGCTTTTTTTATATACGAGTGCGCACACATAGGCATAGCGCATGCGTTACGTTGCACATTATGGCAAAGGGCAGGGGACATGCAGCTCGTCATACGTTTACCCAATGTATATGCGCCAATAAAAGAAAATAGAAATACATGAATAAAATTTTATTTAAAAAGCAATAATTGTATGAAAACAGGTTGTTGACGAGTCTCGAAGCTCGAGTCAAGTCTGAAGTCTTTTGGGTCGAGTCGCAAGTCAAGTCTGAAGTCAGCTGTTTGTGTGACTTAAGTGCGACTCAAGTCCGAGTCTCAGACTCAAGTCCCCCATTTTGTACCACATATTTTCTTTTGCTGGTTTAGTTGCAATCATCCACTCACTGATTGACTATTTCATGCATTCCATTAATGTATTTTGTTACAATTTCTGTAAATAAATAGGATTGTTTGATCTTCCCAATTCAACAGTGTGGCCTTCTTTGTGTTGTGGCCTAAGAGCTGGGTCATGTTAATATATCTTCAGTATTTTGTACTCCAACTGTTTGCTATTCATCAGTGAACGAATATGCAAATACTGATATATTGGCAATAACCTAATATTGGCTGATTTCTAATGGTTGCTGTATACTAATATCATTTTTAGCTGCAATTAAATGGAAAATAAGTGAATCCTTCATACAAAAATGTATGTTAACACACTACTACTGCTGACACCATTAGTTGATTAATTGATTTTAATACTTTACTTATTCAGTTTGTGAGAAGAAAATGTAAACTAGTTTTCTATGATTAAAATGTAATATTTAAACAAACCCTAACTAAAACATAATGTGAACATGTATAAATAAAAGCATTAAAAATACTAGTGGCAGTAGAATAAAGAAAAAGTATGATATACGTAAAAACAAATAGCAGAAACAGTATCAAGTGAAATTAATGGTTGGTTAGATTATTGTTTTGTTTCAATAACTGATGTAAGAACTAAGCTAAGAGATGAAAACATCATTGTATTCATATACAGAGAACAGCATAGACAGTGTTATTGGAGTTCTAACAAAAACAATCTACTGAGCATTTAATAACTTCAATTAGTAAAGTCACAGATTCCATTAAAATGTTTTCAAGGGGCAATAACTTTGACATTTACTGCATCAGAGCACAAGTTGACTGTAATAAGAGGTTGCTGATCAATACCAATAACTCTCACTTCACCAGGTGCGATTTCACTTTCTGACCCAGGCTGCTCTTTTCAAAACAAAAGCTCTCTGCTCACTGGAATATTAAATGGACGCTTTACAATGAGTGTCAGTTAAAGGCCATAATGTATGCACAGACGATGGGTGGGGACATTTCATCAATGTTGTGATTCCTGGATAGCAAAAGAAGTTGATTACAATTGTAGATCACTTAATGCCCCTTTGAAAATGTAATGTACCCAGTGTTCCTTTTCAAATTAGAATTAAATAGAATACACAAGCACATAAAACTTAATAAGCCCATATAACTGTAATTCCAAGGACATTTAATTTTAAGGAACAACGCGTGACATTGATCTCATTGCTCATTTAGCAGCCATATCAGATGGGCCAGACTTGTATTGGATTATCTGATTCAGTTTCCTGTCATCTATTCAGATATATTCGCAGATTGAAATTCCATTAAAAAACAACCGATACATATAAATGTCAATCAAAAGCCACATTTCAGCTCTCCATAAATATCTTTGTGGTACATTCAGGCAGTTGCTTTGTGAAATGCAAGAAAGAGCCCAGATCAATTGCATTTTATTCAATATGGTGAGCGGCAACAACTGAGTTTGCTCTAGAATGGCTGTGGCTGTAAAGTTTTATTCCATAGTTAGTGTTTACAGCAGCAAACAGTTATTTATACCATGATTAGAAATGGTTCTCTGTTAAAGGGACTATGGCACAAACAAGAGCTGCTGCTTTATATTAATGGTCTATGGTCAAACGAAAAGTCTAAAAAAGGCTTTTAACTTAAATACTTGCTTGCCTAGAGTTTCAACTTACTGTATTTTATGTGGGTATTTGTATATAAAGTGAACTCTACCAGCACCAGTTTCTTTCAACAAATTCTAACACTCAAGGCTAATTTTGATTATTGCAGCCTCAGTATCATCTGCAGCCACTGCACCATTTTTTTTTTACTATTTATTTGTATGATACAGCTGCAAGTAAGTATTTGAACACCTGAGAAAATCAATGTTAATATTTGGTACAGTAGCCTTTGTTTGCAATTACAGAGGTCAAACGTTTCCTGTAGTTTTTCACCAGGTTTGCACACACTGCAGGAGGGATTTTGGCCCACTCCTCCACACAGATCTTCTCTAGATCAGTCAGGTTTCTGGGCTGTCGCTGAGAAACACGGAGTTTGAGCTCCCTCCAAAGATTCTCTATTGGGTTTAGGTCTGGAGACTGGCTAGGCCACGCCAGAACCTTGATATGCTTCTTACAGAGCCACTCCTTGGTTATCCTGGCTGTGTGCTTCGGGTCATTGTCATGTTGGAAGACCCAGCCTCGACCCATCTTCAATGCTCTGAGGGAAGGAGGTTGTTCCCCAAAATCTCGCCATACATGGCCCCGGTCATCCTCTCCTTAATACAGTGCAGTCGCCCTGTCCCATGTGCAGAAAAACACCCCCAAAGCATGATGCTACCACCCCATGCTTCACAGTAGGGATGGTGTTCTTGGGATGGTACTCATCATTCTTCTTCCTCCAAACACGGTTAGTGGAATTATGACCAAAAAGTTCTATTTTGGTCTCATCTGACCACATGACTTTCTCCCATGACTCCTCTGGATCATCCAAATGGTCATTGGCAAACTTAAGACAGGCCTTGACATGTGCTGGTTTAAGCAGGGGAACCTTCTGTGCCATGCATGATTTCAAACCATGACGTCTTAGTGTATTACCAACAGTAACCTTGGAAACGGTGGTCCCAGCTCTTTTCAGGTCATTGACCAGCTCCTCCCGTGTAGTTCTGGGCTGATTTCTCACCTTTCTTAGGATCATTGAGACCCCACGAGGTGAGATCTTGCATGGAGCCCCAGTCCGAGGGAGATTGACAGTCATGTTTAGCTTCCTCCATTTTCTAATGATTGCTCCAACAGTGGACCTTTTTCCACCAAGCTGCTTGGCAATTTCCCCGTAGCCCTTTCCAGCCTTGTGGAGGTGTACAATTTTGTCTCTAGTGTCTTTGGACAGCTCTTTGGTCTTGGCCATGTTAGTAGTTGGATTCTTACTAATTGTATGGGGTGGACAGGTGTCTTTATGCAGCTAATGACCTCAAACAGGTGCATCTAATTTAGGATAATAAATGGAGTGGAGGTGGGCATTTTAAAGGCAGACTAACAGGTCTTTGAAGGTCAGAATTCTAGCTGATAGACAGGTGTTCAAATACTTATTTGCAGCTGTATCATACAAATAAATAGTTTAAAAAAAATCATACATTGTGATTTCTGGATTTTTTTTTTAGATTATGTCTCTCACAGTGGACATGCACCTACGATGACAATTTCAGACCCCTCCATGATTTCTAAGTGGGAGAACTTGCAAAATAGCAGGGTGTTCAAATACAATTTTCTAAATTGTCAGGAAAATCAATTGAAACACTTTTTATAGATAAAACAACCAAAAAAGGGAAGTCTGTTTCTAGCAAATTGAATACCAGATAAATCAAGATACTTGAATCCTATCGAAATAAAAAAGCATTTGTTTTCATTGATTTGCAATGTTGTCTACAATTCTAATAGAACCAGAGATATAAAAAAGGCATCGCTACCACAGTATAAAAGTCACAGCAACATTATTGATGACAGTCAAATTTTGTATCATCATATTTCCCAACCATTCTGCTACGTTATTGGGTTGCTGATCACACTCACAAGTCATATTGCACAGGCCACTATAACCCTTAGAAAGGTTTAACACAAAAATAATGTGTTTAACAAAAGAAAATCACATCCGTTTAATTCACTTATTTCTCATATAATATCTCTATAAAAGTCAGTAGAGAATCTAAAATGAATATGTTCAATCAAGTGTGCAGCATGTGAGTCATTAATCTACAGCACAATATATCACTCAAAATACAGACCAAAAAAATGTGTTACTAACAATATGTATCCCACACTGAATGTAGGTTTAGTATACACTGGATCATTCATTATATTCAGTATACAGTACCTTATTTAAAAACAACAATAGTTTTCATCAAGTCTCACATATAATTTCATCTTAAAATGTATTGTTGCATGAAATAACACAAGGAAGATTATATATTGTTAGAAATTAAAAAAGGAGAAACGTTGCAATGTGTTTACAGTACATTAACAGTGAAGCTCTTACATTTAAGATAGATCTGATTGTTTCTACTGTGTTCACTTCCTCAAGCTGCTCTCAGCTCCAATGGTAGCTTTGATTGGACTATGAAATACAGTAAGACAGGAACCTGCCAAGACAGTTTTCTACTAATGAAGCATGAGTGTTGTCCTTTATCCAGAAAAACAAACAAACAAACTAGGGACAAAATGTAAACTATAGACACAGGGAGCTGTCAGCTGGTCAGACTGAAGTAAATGCAAAGAAAAAAAAAAAAAACTTAAGAACTAATGAGCTCTTATACACACACTGTTTCTGTGCAATTTACCTCCCTTATAATGGTCACAGCTGGCAGCAGCAGTAAAGATTAGATATGCTGTTTTCCACATGCCTGCACCCACACTGACAGTGTGGTCTGCTTTTCTATTGTGGTTTCTACATTGGTATAGGCTCAGCAGAGGTATGCCATAATCAAAATTGTGCTGGAAAGGTACCAAAATCATATTTTGGATTGTTTGTCTCTCCAATGGTGGAGGCAGGATTACATGCTGGCTGTATTAAACAAACAGGACACACAACCCCCTACTATTACTGCAGACGCACAAAAGGTTAAGATACATTACATTTTCGGGGCATGGCAATAAATTCCGCATAGCAGATGCTGGCTGTGATTTATTTCTTCACATGACAATAATGTGTCACTAAAATATCTACTGAGATATGCGAGGCCATATAGCTGTTAGCAGCTGTATGGGTTGAGACTATTAAAATCGGATCTGAAATAAAGTTACATACACTGAAGAGTTGGGGAAAAATGTCTTTTGCCTCCCACTTTAGCCCAATTTATTTTAGTAGTTTAAATTTGTTACACATGGCAAAAAGTCATTTTAGTATTCCACTCAGGGACTAAAAACTAGAGCATTTATCTCTGATATACTATGTCTTTGCTATAACAATACATGTGATTGTGTTCTGAATTCCTTAAAGCTGCACAAATCAATATTTTACATGAACAATGGCTCAAATGACAATGTGTAATTTGAGAGTGACAAACAATTCTCACCCAATTCTGCAGGTTCCTCTAAGCTTACAAAATGTTTTAGCATCTTTCTGCAGTGGTTTGCAGCGAAAAAGCTCTGATAAACCCATTGAACATTACCAAGCAACAAACAGCAGACAGACACAGTTAGCAACTAGCTGGTAAAGCCAGAAGAGCATTTAGCAACTAAAAAGAGACAGATGTTTCCCTCAGGAGTTGGTGAATATTGAACTTGCATTCATCGGGGGCCAGAAGCACAACTCCAAATACTCCGAGTCTGCTGGATTTGCACTTCTGCCATAATAACTGGCATTATTATGGCACATAATTGTTAGAAAGCGATAACATGTCAACTTGTGTTTTTTTTTCTTGTTTTGACGTTGTCCTGCTCCCAAATCAAACCAATGTATGCAGATTTAAGAGAGATTTTGAGAGCCTATTATGATTACAAAGGTTTAATCTAGATACGGTATATTATAGAAGTACACATGTTTAATTATTAAACTGGCAGAATTAGGACCTGAACTAACAGTTAGCTACTCGGATTAGGCAACCCCTTGTTAATAGCACAATTTGGTCATACTGGTCCAAGTCTATCCCTAAACTAATAATACTTGCAAGCTAGCATACAAGCTACTTTAGAGGCCAATATCAACATGTGACTATTGTTGTCACTATGCTTCTATTAATACTAGTTTTTATTATGTACACGAAAATATGATCGACAACACTAATCTTACACATCAATCTATTTCTTTTCAGAAATTTAAGTTTTAGATTTAGAAATTTTATCAGTTTTTCACAGCTGACCTCCAATATGCCTGCCAGGCAGGAGACTCCCAGTGACTCCTTTGCACATTAACTCATGGCAGTTAGCTGAAGGCAATTCAAATATCAAGCTACTTAGGGCCCAGTAGCCATTAGAGGGACATGACTTCATGAATCAAAAACTGAGAAATTGAAAGGTCATAACACCTGAAACTAAAACAATAATTATGCCATCACCTCTTTCATGGTTGACTGTTTTTTACCCTTCAAACACATAATCCGGAAACGCCCTGTGAAGGTAGTACTGGGGTTTAAATTTGAGCATTTCTGACATTTTAGAGCCACATTACTGTGGTGTGTTGCATCTCTGGATAGTTGCGTTGAGGTGGGGGTTATAGAAGTGGCAGACGGTGGTGCTGGTAATTTAGACTTCGATTAGGGGCACACATAGAATTTCACGCTGAGCCTTGAAAACCTAATATTAGGACAGAGTCAAGGACCTGCTCTTTCAGAGGCCCCCTACCATTTAGAGCTACAAAACTCCTTCGTTTAGTGTTCTCAAACTGACCTTGAGTTGCAGAAACCAACAGATGCCTTTAATTTAAAAGTCATCAAATCAAAAGCACTTTATTTTTCCCGTGAGGGAACTTCGTTTGTGGTCAGGCACATTCAAACACAACATCCAACAATACATAGTACGTATTAATCATACCAGAGAATAAATAAATGCTAAATACTAAAATACTAAAAGAAATTAAAAACCCTGAGGGTAGGAGTAGAGGGGTGGGTAGGGAGAATAGGTGCTTTTGCTTTTCCTGCAGTTGTATGTACCGTAAAATACTTTATGTCAGTGTCGATACCACTATACGTGAATAGGCGCTTTGGGGTTTCATTTCAGCGTACACAGGTATTTTATACCATGATTAGAAATGGTTTGACATACATCTCCAAAATGTCAACTTTGCAATTAGCTTGGCCTTCGTGCATTTTTACTTTATTCAGATGGTTTAAAATTTCAGTTCAGTACACTGGGAGGGGGGGGGGTGTTATAATTTTGCTCTCAACTCAAACATAGAAATCATTCATTTGGAGAAGAAACATGAAAAGCAGTAAAGCTTTTAAGGCTTTTCTATGACAGCAACAGGAAGACAATTCTATGCTGGAGTCAAGTTAAAGCTGATTATTCACTATTACAACTCAACAAACACTTTGCTGATATTAGACATTTCTAAAACACCATGGATTCATTCCGACAATTTAAAATATTAATGCAAAATGGTTTAATGGATTATGACCACAACATCCGCACATGGGAATAGCAGTGCTTGAGGTTATGGTTACAGCCTTTGATCTGAGAAGGAACACAAAACCTGATCTCTGGCTTCAAGATCAAATCTGCCCTTTAATCAACACAATACCTTAAAGCTGAAACTATTAATCGATTGAGGATTGACTGATTAATAAGCTATTTTTTTTAAATCGACTAATCATTTGTCATTTTCTTAAGCAAAATTGCTAAACATTCCCTAGTTCCAGCTTCTCAAAAAGGAGATAATGCAGCTTTTCTTTGTTTTATGTTGTATATGGAATATATTTTCTGTTTGGACTATTTAAATTGCTTGGACAAAACAAGCAATTTGGAATAATGTAAATAATCATTAGTTGCAGCTCTATACATCCTGGATGTAAATTGTTTACAGCAGAATATAAATGTAATTCGAAGAGACAATGGGCTGAGAGTGCAAGTGGATTTTTTCTTTTCTTCCAGTGACTAGGAAGAAATGTGGTATGACTAACATGAATCATCTGTTAGTGTTATTATCTCATGCTACCCCCTTAAGTCACCCAAAACATTAGGAATTACTACATCCCAAGATGGTTTTAGTGTGCAGCCTTGTTGGTTTGATTGTCTTACCAGAAGAAACTAAACAAGACCTTGTAAAATAAGTTACATTTCTTTAACTTTGCTATTAAGTACCAGTTGCATCAGCATAATTTGTCCAGAGGTTATCTAATCATTCTGTGTTATATTGTGTGATTACCGATTGTGTCATGTATTAATATGGAGTGTTAGACTTCACCTGCTATTGGTTATAATAGCGACACAAAATTGCAAAGTGCTTCAAAGCCTGTCATTTTTCATGGGGGTGCTATCAAAAAGCTTTTTTACTTTAATGTATCCTTCTGAATAATCCAAAAGATAAAACAGGGTGCTTTGCTGTCGAATAGTTAGCTTCACTAAATGAATTCCAGCAGGTTTGGAGTATCGCTGCTACATGCCGATTCATTTTACAGATTTCAGTGACAAAGCAGTTCATGGTAAATACTTTTTTTTTTATCCATTTGTCAGATTTAGAGCAACCTCAGGCCGTTTCTGGTGTAAAGATAAATGGTAACAGTAGGTATGTAGGTACTTATTTAATTGTTGCTAGAGGACATACAGTACATCATTGTATTTCATCTTTCCTTTCTTCCCCTCTTCCTGTCACTCTACTTAAGCTAATGACGTAGAGTTCAGGTTTAAATAGTTATGTATATATGTATGTATGTATGTATGTATGTATGTATTATCACAGGTCAAGTTAAACTCCACTTTAACATTTCACAACCTCACAGAGAATCAAACTTAACTAATTCTGATGATGATGCTGCAAATGTGATATTTTCCTTAGTGCAATGTTGTGTGAAAGCAGCCGTCTAGATGCTAATGGCTCTAGATAACTCAAGTGGACACCATTTAAATGCACACATCAACTCAGATATTTGTGGGCAGCTGGTGAAAATAACACAAGGAAGGATACAGGAATACTAATATCAGCGAGCTGATTGGCTGTTCTCCAGAGACAGCAGAGGAGATATGGGTGGGTTGTGGCCTTCCACTTCCCCCTGCTGTATGAGAGGTCACATGGCAGCTGTGTGGAAGAGCCACTGACTGCAACATGAAGCTGCAGCTAAACATGACTCTGGTGTTTGAGGCGTGTGAGAAAAGTGAAAGGCTTTTGGGGACATTTGGAAACATGAAAGCTAACCTCAACCTTTACAGAAACCAGGATGTTCACTAACCATGTAATCAGAGCACTGTTCCCATGTTTCCAGTCCGCTAAAAAAAAATACCTTCCATCCAGTGGATTTGCTATACTTGTGCTACTTGTGCGTATATGTGCTACATTTCTCACAGACTACTGTAAATCTGTCAAAACCTGATTTTAATGGTCGGGTGGTCATTAGATACGACTTCGCCAATTCCTCCTGGGGCCCAGAAGCATAAACATGAAAGGAAACAGCAAGAACGCATGAAATAAAGAAGGGCAGAGCGGACAGGGCCATTGAAATATGCTCGGCCTACAATTTCTGTAGTACTATCACAAGCAGGAAAAATCACTTCACAGGACAGGCTAAAGCAGCAGTACACCTACTGAATAAATTATTAAAATAAAGTACAGTCTGTGTAAAACAGAATATATATATATATATATATATATATATATATATATATATATATATATATATATATATATATATACACACTGTATAACAAATGAGATAAAGACAATCATATTCATTCACATCTATTGGTCTCCTTAACCTAATACAGCACTATGTGTAGATTTGATTATGTGCATTATTGACTGACCATTAAAATTAAAGCTAGGTTAAAAGGCACTATATACTTGTTTTCATGATCTGTTACGCCATTAGTACCTTATTCTGTCATTAGCACAGTGTGTGACTTTACTGTCCATAAACAGAGCACTATCTGTAAAGATGCAAAACGCAAGGCAAAGCAAGACCAAATCTTTATTTAAAAAGGAGCTTATATTTTACTTCCAAGCCCTATGACACAAGTTCATAAAATTGTAAACACTGCTTTAGATTATTCTACCAACATATGTAGACATTTCAGTCAAATTATTTTGTTTTAATTGCTTGAATCATGACACTCCACATGGATGGAACAGATTTATGAATACAGAATATATCCAGTTGGTCTAGGCTCTGACTTCATCACTCCCCGCCAGCATAGACTCAGCAGTGACTTTCCACATTCCAAATTATATCACATAGAGAGCCTTATGACAGCCATTATGTGGAATCTAGTGTGGACACCAACTACTGTTCGGTGCGACCATTACCCAATGAAGCATCTGCCAATTGCAAGTAATATATAGAATCTAGTGAATCAAGACCAATCTAAACCCAGCAATGTGCAGCAGAATAAGAGACATCCGCTATGCAGCAGATAATTAATAACTTATGCATTTTAAAAATCAAAAACATTCATGGCTTTAAACATACCACGATAGGCAGATGATGACCATCAAAACATGTCAATCGGTGTGGTTTAATGTTGCAGCAGCAGGAAACCAACTGCAGCTCAGTATTTTAGATGTAATTATGATATTCAGAATAGTAAAGCAATTAAGTAAAGTAAGTTAAGTAAGCAGTTAAGTAAAGCAAAAAAAAAGGCGTCACATTGCAGTTTTCTGTAACATTTAGCTGGATATGAACTAACTTACTCACAATATTAGCCTCTACAAGAGACAGAGCTTGCAATCAATCCCTCAAAACAATGGTGACAACAAGAAAATATGTAAAGTCAATCAAACGTGAGAATTCATTTCCACTATGTAGACAAACAGCATGAAAGCATCATAATGCACCTGCCAAACGACCACCAATGAGCTTAGCCTCAACAAAGTAGGGTCATTCATAATTAATACCAATGCAAACATGCACAAATAGCAAACATGCACAAATAGCAAAAGCAGCAGCATTCGAACAAAAATTACCAGCTGGAAGACGCCAAGATAATTGACAAAAAGCACATCTGAAACAACCAGCAGCTTCACAATAGCACACAAACTCCACTGAACAGTCAAGACATCAACTGGCAATAATTATTTAGCAAAAGCAGCAGTTACTTAGCTTGTTGAAGTGAAGCAGTGGTCTATGATGTCGCAGGGGAGTAGAAGAGCCATGGTCCAAATGGGCAGACAGCAGGACAGGAAACTCAAAACTTTCCAGGTTGTAAGTGCGCCTTCGACGAACTTCAGCAGTCAAACATCCATGATTTTACTGTTGCGGGTAGTTAATGAGATGCAAGCTGCTGTAGCATCGTTTGCAGCAGTGTTAACAAGTGGAGTAGCAGTAAAAATCTGTTCCAGTTAGTGCCTTATGAGTTGGCCGGGGTCAGGCTTCGCTCCATTATAGGCTTTTAAAATAGCTTTTATGAATTTAAAATAGGCCTACAGCACGATAAACGTTTAAAAGCTAAGTACACTGGAGGATAAAAACGTAGCCTACATGTATACAGGGTGGAGTGTTGATGCCAGTGGAGGTAAGTAGGTGGTGGTCAGATGCTAGCTAAAGAGACTGCAGGTGCAGGTAATTATGCTAAAGATGAGCACGGGCACGGCAGGTGGATTATCGCGATATCACGAGATCACGCGAGGATCGTAGATGTATCAAATATACATCAAACCATCCAAGTGTTTTGCGCGTCAGGTTACGTGGCTAGCTACAGCCAAGCAGCCAACCAGTAAATAGACATAAAAAGGGAGCTAGAGGGAGTAAAAAGTAGGCCTATTTTAAGTACAGCCATTATGTATAATTTTGAGGTAGGCCTTCTGCTTGAATATTTCTGTTTTTTCTACTTGATACTTCCAACATTTCTACAGATATCGTCCACTACCCCGGACAGCCTGTACTGTAGGCTAATAGTTGTAAGAAAATAAAGCAGAATATGGGATTGGATTTATGATTTATTGAGTTTCAGTAAACTGTAGACATATGTAAAATAAAATTTAAAAAAATACCTTTTAGGGGGGTCCCTGCTGGATAACACATACATTAACATTTTGAAGTGCATAATAACTTGGCTATGCAGTAGTTCAAAATCCAAAGATACTGAAGTGGAGTGAAGTCATCTTTACTTGATATTTTTACACTTTGCACATATTAAACATGATTTACATGTTAGTAAGTGATATATTTGTAATGATGATTGATCAGTTACTAGAATTGTTGTTGATTCATTCATTGATATTTCGATCAACTAATTGATTGATCCTTAGCCTATATGTTGAGGCTGCGTGGGGTCTTTCAAACAACCACACAATAAGAGTTTGCTGTTATTACACAAGACCAGTTACAACACTCACCTTGCACCTTGTGATGCTGAAGCAAAGGCTGGAGACGGTCTGTAGCTCTCAGCCCACCACAGAGGGGGTGGGAGATGTTACTTAAGATGGAGTTTAGTTTAGTCGTCATCCTCCCCTCTGCTGCTGCCCCCAGGCTGTCCAGAGCTTTTTCACACCAGTTTGTTTATCCTGCCTGCCTCCCCCGCTGTGGTGCTGCCTCTCAAGCACTCTGCTGTACACAACAGAGGCTGCTGGTACAAACTGCAAAGAGAAAGATTGAGAATGTCAGTCAAATTATAGAAAGAGATGTTGAATGGTGTTCCTTATTATCAGTCCACATGTCCACAAGCATCCAAGTTTGTCAAGTGAAACATGATTTGTAGAAATGTAGCAACAAAGTGTGATTATGGTAGGAGAACATGTCTGCACATGCCAATGCACAGGTTATATTGACTGCTTAAATTGCCAGGGGGCAGTGTCTACACTGATATTGAGTACACTATACATGCTGCTCCATAGGTGTATTGCTCCAAAAAAATCTTTCAACATTCAACTCACTGTTCATAACAAACCACCTGCGGCCCTCTGACCTTTTAAGCAAACCTTTGTGCAATTTATTGTGCAATAAGTCAGCACTTTTTTTAATTTATGTGCATTATATAAATTTGATAAGTTTATGAAATTCAGATGTGCGCTGTCACCGCTCGCTGTAAATGATGAATTATTGACCATCTGTATGAGAAGCTGGTGAATTATAAAATTGGTGAATAATGACAATTTGGTTTAGAGGCAGTTTCAGCTCCACCTTACTCCTGCATGATTACATGTTGAATATTGATTATTCAAAGCCTTTTAAATGGCATTATAGAATAAATTAGCTTTGAGGAAATCAAGACTAACCTGGACTTGTTCTGTTCTGATCATTGACAGAAAGTTGATCTACTGTATTTACCGTGCAGTGCATGTTTTAAAGCATGTGTGGTCATATGAATGAAACAGAGGTTTCATACCACTTTTTATTTATATATTTCTGCAGGTAATTGTCTTAAAGAAAAGCTTACTATTATAGTGACAAAAAATAGCCAGTGCAACACAGATGTCTTCTTACTTGATAGTTTTATTATTTAAGGTGCAAAACGGTGACTAACGTTTCGATGTAGAGTTACATCTTCATCTTACTATTATAGATCAGACTATTACTCATCACTAATAGAAGAAAATAAGAACAACCCAAGGTTTCTTTTCAGCACTGTAGCCAGGCTGACAGAGCGTCACAACTCTGTTGAGCCATCTATTCCTATAGCTCTGAGTAGTGACGACTTCATGAGCTTCTTTAATGATAAAATTATAACAATTAGAGATAAAATTCCTCACCTTTTGCCCTCAACTTCTAACGGCTCACCTTTAAACGCAGGACCGCTAGAAAGAACGACAAGACCTGACATAGACTGCTTTTATCCTATAGACCATCAACAATTAATGTTAAAGGTCTCTTCAGCTAAGACATCTACCTGTCTCTTAGACCCCATCCCAACGAGGCTACTTAAAGAAGCTTTACCTGTGGTTAACGCTTCATTACTAGATATGATCAATATGTCTTTATTAACAGGTTATGTACCACAGTCATTAAGGGCGTTTTCACACATGAAAGTCCAAACCAAGGTCCGGACCAAGTTTTCATGTTTTTGTTACATTGTATACATTTGATCCGATAAGTTTTGGTTTCACACTGCAGTTATGCAAGCGCACTAAAGATCTATACGTGACAAAACTAAATCCTGCCGTCATCACATACGTGAGCTGCGTCTCCAGATACTTAGAACTGATTGGTTTGTTGACGGGCTTCCCCGTCCTCTCGTATCTCTCTCTCTGTCGGAGTTTCTTCAACTGAGTGCTGATCTCCCCTACTGACTGCTGCTCTCCTCTACTGACTGCTGCTCTTTTGGTTTTGTTGTGATATTGAGAATCAAAGACACGGGAACTTTCTGGAGAATTTATTCAGAGACAAACGGAAACCTACACTGTACATTTACTACCACTTAACAAATAAACTGCTGATGTATTCTTTGCTCTGATTGCCGACAGCTCCGGGGGAGGTTTCACACCTGTAATTTGGGTTCGGATCAAACTGAAAAGTCAGAAAGTCCGGACCAAATGAGGTATGTGTGAAAACGCCCTTAAAGTAGCTGTGATAAAACCTCTTCTGAAAAAACCCACCCTCAATCCTGAGGTCTTAGCCAACTATAGACCTATATCTAATCTCCCCTTTCTCTCCAAGATCCTTGAGAAGGTAGTCGCTAATCAGTTATGTGACTTTCTACATAGCAGTAGTTTAGTTGAGGACTTTCAGTCAGGATTTAGAATGCATCGTAGCACAGAGTGAAAATTAGTAACGACCTTCTAACTGCTTCAGAAAAAGGACTTGTCTCCATACTTGTCTTACTAGATCTTAGTGCTGCATTCGACACTATTGACCATACCATCCTGTTACAGAGACGGGAACACTTAGTTGGCATTAAAGGAATCGCACTAAGCTGGTTTAAGTCCTATTTATCTGATCAATCTCAATTTGTTAATGTTAACAAAGATTCCTCCAGGCACGCTAAAGTTAGCCATGGAGTTCCACAAGGTTCAGTCCTTGGACCAATTCTATTCACCTTATATATGCTTCCTCTAGGCAATATTATTAGGAAACACTCAATTAACTTTCATTGTTACGCGGATGACACCCATTTATACCTATGAATTAAGCCAGACGAAACCAGTCAGTTAGCCAAACTTCAAGCATGCATCAAGATATAAAATCATGGATGACCTACAATTTTCTGATGTTAACCTCAGACAAAACTGAAGTTATTGTGCTGGGCACTAAACACCTCCGAACCTTATTATCCAAAGATATAGCTACTCTGGATGGTATTGCCCTGGCCTCCAGCACTACTGTCAGAAATTTAGGAGTTATTTTTGATCAGGATATATCCTTTAACGCCCACTTAAAACAGACCTCAAGAACAGCCTTTTTTCATCTTCGAAACATTGCCAAAATTAGGAATATCCTGTCTCAAAACGATGCTGAAAAACTAGTCAATGCATTTGTTACTTCCAGGCTGGACTATTATAATTCCTTATTATCAGGATGCACAAATAAAATCCTTAAGACTCTCCAGCTGATCCAGAATGCTCCAGCGCATATTCTGACAAGAACTAAGTAAAGAGATCATATTTCTCCTGTATTAGCTTCTCTGCATTGGCTTCCTGTAAAATCCAGGATTGAATTTAAAATCCTTCTTCTGACCTACAAAGCTCTAAATGGTCAAGCACCATCATATCTTGAAGAGCTCATAGTACCTTATTGTCCCACTAGAGCACTACGCTCCCAGAATGCAGAGTTACTTGTGGTTCCTAGACTCTCTAAAAGTAGAATGGGAGCCAGAGCCTTCAGCTATCAGGCTCCTCTCCTGTGGAACCAGCTCCCAGTCTGGGTTCGGAGGGCAGGCACCATCACCACATTTAAGAGTAAACTTAAAACTCTCCTCTTCGATGAAGCTTATAGTTAGGGAGTGAGGAGTTGCAGCGTCCACCTAGCCCGGCCCACCTGCTTCTCGTCATAGTCGTCAGATTCATTTACCATATAATCAATAATATAATCAAAGTAGAGGGAGGCAGGCCAGTACAGCCCAATCTGGTTGGGGAGAGTTCTAGCCCAACCAGGCTCCTCTCCTTAACCTGTCTCTCTTAATTATGCTGTTATAGTTTTAGACTGCCGGGGGACTTCCTTTGACACACTAAGCTTCTCTCTCCTCTCTCTTTCCATTTGTGTGCATCCATGTCCCAGAAATGCTTGTTACTAACCTAGCTCTGGGGAGCTTATTCCCCGGAGTCCTTATATTTTTTTTTCACCCAGCATGTTTCCTTGGATTAGGGTGGCACCAAAATCATGGTTGCAGATGTCACCGTGGTCCTGCTGCACGCCCTGCTATGCCCTGTTACACCCTGCTACGCTCTGCGGTGCCCTGCAGTGTCCTGCTACGTCCTGCTATGCTCTGCTGTGCCCTGCTACGTCCTGTAACGCCCTGCAGTGCCCAGCTATGCCATGAACTACTACAACTACTATTTCTAGTCACTGTTCCATTATCTTTTATTGTGACTGTTATTGCCACTGTTCATCACACCTCCAACCGGCACCTTCAGACACCACATACCAATAGCCTGGGTTTGTCTGAGGTTTCTTCCTAAAAGGGAGTTTTCCTCGCCACTGTCGCACTAAATGCTTACTCTTGGGGGAATTACTAGAATTGTTGGGTCCTTGTATATTATAGATTAGATTATCTTTAAAGTGTCTTGAGATAACTCTTGTTATGATTTGATACTATAAATAAAATTGAATTGAATTGAATTGAATTGAACTGGATTGAATACAGCAGCATCACGAAACTATTATGTCAAGATATCTTCAGTCATTCATAATTTTTACCATTAGCTTGTACATCTATTTGTCCCCAGCCCACTGCTTCTCATCTAAAAGGACCACTCAGATAATAGGACCTGGCTGCAATGGTTTTTGGTTTCAACAGAGAGAAACAGAAATAGTAGCAGAACTAATGCCAGCTTTAAGAAAAGAGCCAGAAAGAGCCTCAGATTAATATGATCAGTTGTACTAAGAAGCAGTGACAGCCAGGCCTTAGTAATGTCCCTCTATGTGGACCAAACTCTCTTTCTAAGCACTGACAGACTTGAAAGAGCCTTCTGATGTTTTGACCTGTGAGTTTACCTTTTGTCCATCCTGAACTATGTGCTGTGTGTGACAGGTCCTGCTTTTTAGATCTGGGTTCTCAGCAAATCCAAATGAATGAATGTCCATTGTCGATTCTGTGTTTGAGTTTCTCTTGTTTTGATCTATGTTTGTATATTCATAACCCTATGGTATGAAGCGCTGAGTGAAAACCTGTTTGTTTGAAGTAAAATAAATGTGATTTGACAGCAACCACACATCATTCAATATTGTCGTAAATGCCTGCAGCAATACGTATTTGAAAAAATGGACTTAGAATGTAATAATTTATCATGAATGTGACAAACCTCTACAGTGAATTAATTATTGTGAAGGCTTGCTGGATAATTGTTTTATTAAAAACTATTACAATGTGTAGCTACACTTCAAGAGATGTAGTGATGATGTTTAATGTAATAATTCAGTTCATTAATTTGTATTTTTCCTATGATTCATGACATTTATAGTCAAAAGTATTATTATATCACCAGATATTATGTTAATGCAATAGTATAGTGTTTCAAACTGTTAGGAATACCACTAAATATTATTTTCATTATTGATTAGCTGTCAGTTATATTTTAGATGAATCAATTATTTGTTTAGTTTTTAACAGTAAGAGTATTGTGGGAAAAAATGGCCTTCACGATTTCCAAGATACCAAAATTATACTTCAAATTGCTTGTTTGTCTGGTCCAAAACACATATATATTCCATTTTCAATGATATAAAAACAAAGCAAAGCAGTAAATCCTCATATTTGATAAGATGCTTGACAAACAATGAACTCATTAATTGATTAACAAAATTGCTGTTGTTACATTTTAAGCGAAACTGTGCATTTGACCAAATGCATAGTATAGCCACAGAGAAACATAAACACACTTGAGCATTGATGGGTTTTCCTGGCCCAAGTTGCGCGGTTTCAAATATTGACCAGCATGAGTGGCCTCCCCTTATGTGGGCCACTTGCCAGAGCAGCAAGACAGTGTGGAGGTGAGCCGACCTACCAGAGGTGGGACGTGATGTGAGAGGGGAAGTGTCTGTGGCCCTTTAAACCCAGTTAGGCCTAATAGCCAATTACTGTTTCAGAAGGGAGGTGAATGTCAGCTCATTGTTTTGATGACTGTCACAGCAGCTGGATAATACAGTATCTCAGCCTGGGTGAAAAACACTGAATACTGGATTTCATATGTTATCTATCTATTAGGGATGCTGCCACCAATCAGGCACAGAGAGCAATTGACTGGTATTGATTATAAATGACTTGATTTTTTTTTTTTTTTTTTTTAGATCAATTTGTTTTAAATTATTTTTATATTTTTGAACATACAGAACAGACAAACACAATTGAACAAGATAAAAAAAACCTCTCCCACCCTCTGCGGTCTCGAGGAAAACAAAAACAAACAAGCAAAAACAAAAACAGAAATCACACCTTGCCTAGTCACTCTCCTCTAGTTCTTGTGATGTTGAGGTCATTAGGACTGATACTTGTGCTGCTGCGTTTTTCCATAGGTCTATAGTTGATGATTTGGCTTTGTTAATCCTTGCTGTAGAGAGCTCAAGCATAACTATGTCTAGAAAAAACGCCAACCACTGTTTTATACAAAGCGAGTGGGGGAGGGGAGCCAGCGTTGAGCTATCATTTTCTTGGTTGCGGTTGAGCCAGCTAGCCAAACTTTCTTCTGTCTCCCAAGCAGGTGTAATTTAGAGGCATCATTAAGTAACAAGACAATAAGGTCAGTAGGAATTCGACATCCTATCACATCAGATATTATTGATGTTGTTTTATTCCAGAACGCATGCACCTGTTCACACTCCCAGACCATGTGCAGGAAAGTTCCAGTTTGTTCAGGTTGACAGAACGTGCAATAGGGAGTGGGAATGACTTTAGAAATGTATCTCTTCTGAGGCGTCCAGTATGTCCTATGACATATGTTGAAATGGATATACGGGTAATTTGGGTTCTTGGAACAGTGGAAAATGTTGTCCCAAACTGTCTCCCAATTAATTGCGTTCCCCTCAGTGCTCAGCTCTCGCTCCCATTTCCTTGCTATTGGGGGTTCTCCTATGGATACTTGCATCAGTTTAGCATAGATCTTGGACGCTAATCCTCTCACAGGAAAATCAACAAACCATTTAATAACTGGGTCCGGCTCAAGACTGTTTCCCCATGGCACTCCATAACATTTTAGGGCTGCTCTTAAGCGCAGATAAATAACTTGATTTTTAAATTTGCATGTAAAAAAGGATCATAAAATAGGTGTCTGTGCTGACTTTAGACGGTGCTGTGGTAGAACTGACTGTAATGTATTGCAATGGAGGGAGAACTATTTATTATTTTAATGACCAATTTTGGTCAGGTGTAATTAAATATAACTAGGTGAAGTGAATCACTTTTCACTGTTATTCTGCCACCAGCAGTTGGTTTCGGTTGAAGTTGAACAATATGTTGCTATAGCAACTGCTACTGGCACAATGCCATAGCAGTTTAACTGACATCGCAGCTCGTCCTCACACAGAAAATGACGATATAGGTTGATTGTTGAGCAGCGCATAACGACCCATTATTAAGTTTACTGTTAAACAGTGACCTCTCGTGGCTGTAGTAATTATCTCAAGAGCAAACTAGGAAGCGAGGGGACAAAGTATAAACAAACACAGGACTTTCACTCAGGAGACGGGGCTTCGTGCCCTGTGTGAAACCAGGAGTCAGCTGTCACTTTTTGGAATCAACAAAGTTTTATAGACTTTAGTCTGTGACGCAATAATGTCCGAACTTTGTTGATATTTATAAAGTTCAGTTTCAGTATGTTTACTATGTGTTTAAAACTGTGCCCATTACGTTAAATAGAATGGTCACATAATAAAAATTTCCACCGCGGTCACTTGTTACAGTCACATGTTACAGTCACATGTTTAAAAGCAGTAAATAGAACGGTCATATCTGTAACTTAATAATGATGTTTAATCATTATTTATGACCCTATACTCAGATTGGTTGACAGTATTGCTGGTTCCACCACCTCCCTTGACTATTTAGCAATACATGAATCAGATTCACAAAAAAACCAAAAACATGGACTCTGAATACCATTCTTTGTTCCCAGTCTGACATCACACCAAGGTGAAACTCTTGGTGAATGGCTATTTCATTACATATTATAAACTGTGGACAATCGTAGTTTCATGCATTCACAATTCTTCAGTAGAATATCAGACAGCGAAATCCAGCACAAAACCTGGCAAATTATGCTTTCCACATCCCTCCTTTAAAATCGGTGGCTGGTGTAAATGTCAGTGTGGATTATCACTGAAGTTATTAATAAATTAAACATGTTTGCTTACACTGCAGTGCAGTCACATTCTAGGAGAAGATTAATGGAACTTTAATGATCGCCATGAAAAAAATGGATATTAGGACATTAACAGTTTTACTTTTGACATTTTCAACAGAGGGTCCCTGGATACCATTGAGATATTCATGTATTTTAAACTATGCCAAAACAAAACGTTCTCATAACTCAGTAGACTATGCCCAGTTATAAATTATGGGTCATTACTTTATTATAGACTCCTTAAGCCATTTTTTGCATTTTAAAATATCACCCTAGGTTGAGACCTTTTAATCACATGCTAACACACTCAGCCAATGCATTGAAATGGAGGGCCAGCCTCTTCCCTCTGCATGCCAACTAGCTTATTGTAAGTCAGGTTTGTAAGTGAATCCATGGGTGGTGGTTCCCTTAAAAGATCCATTTGAATTCAGAACATCTCAAAGCATGGCTCTCAGCTATATTTACAGCTTGGATAGCAATCAAATAGGATCCTTCAGGGTCGATGAAAAGGAGCAGAACACAGCAACACAAAAGGGAATGAGTCACTTATTGAGTTTCATGCTTCCTACACATTTCCCATTACAAAAAAATGTATGTTTCCAGCATTTCATTTTTTGACTGAATGTAAAGCTTTTGTTTTGATATGTTAGTGACTGTACGGTACACTGAACATAGTTGTTTAGAACTGTGTTTTGCAATGTGATCTGACTGTGGCTCTACTCTACTTAATCTAATGTTAAAAATGTATTTATTTCTGATTCCACCTTCAAAGCATATTTTTGAACCCAATCTGTAAGTGCTTATTAATAAGGCAACATACTGCAATACAGTCATTAGAGCAACAGTTCAAATTTTACGTTTACATGCTCTTTGCATAAGGTTAGATGACAAGATTAATACCACTCGTGTCTGTAGGCTAAATATGAAGTTACCGCCAGCCAGTTAGATTAACTTAGCACAAAAACTGGAAACAGAGAAACAGCTTGCCTAGAAATATTGTGGTAGGCTACATAACTTCGCTTCTTACATTTTTTTTGTACGGATTTAACAAACAGCTTTAGAAGTGCTGGCAGGATATGCTGTTACTTTTGGATAGAGCCAGCTAGCCGTTTCCTCCTGTTTCCAATCTTTGTACTTAGCCAAGCTAACCGGCTGCTAGCTGTCAAAAGACTAGGTGTAAAAACGACTGATGATTTCTTGGTTGAGCCAGCTAGCTGTTTCACTGTTTCCAGTTTTTGTGCTAAGTGTAAAAACATCAAGTTGTGGTTTTACAGTGGGTGATGTACTATTTCTTGACTGAGCCAGGCTAGCTATTTTCCAGTTTCCAGTCTTTGTGCTAACCCAAGCTAACCATGTCTTGACTTCATATTTAAGCTACCATACAGATATGAGATCTTCTGAACTAACTCTCAGCAAGAAAGTGAATGCTTGTATTTTTTCCAAAATGTCCAACTGTTACTTTAAATTAATTTCTTATTCTTCTCCTAACTTCTTGGCCTGAAACTGCGGTATGTGAACGTTGAATGCTCGGCTGTGATCTTCTCCATATAATCCCAGACCTTTATTTTACTCCACAGCAGATGCTGAGTGGATGTTTTCCCGCTCTGTGATTTCTTCTACGTGCACCATGAATGAAAAGAGAGTCATTACTGCATGAGACAACAGGTTCGAGCAAGTCACTTCTCATAGGCAGCAGGGAGCAGTCGGGCACTGAGTTATTTATGGGACTAGTGTGAAGAAAGACACTGGAAGCATTGGGAGGGCCTCTGCTGAAAGATGTATAGATAGATGGATAGATCGACAATACATCTAATTTGTGAATAGTATAAACCCAGACATTATCATATAGCCTATTATAGAGGCAGATAAAGAGAGACAGGACGTTGTAGAAAGACAGAGTTCTGAGGGTGCTGAAGCTGCACGACTGGTTTTGTTCCCTGTTTATAGGGAGGCTCTATCTTCTTATCTCTGCACGTTTGCAGGTGCTCTGTCAGAGGCAGACCTCACTATCTGTTAATCTACCACAGCTGGGAGTCGAGAGCTGGAGCAGCAGCAGAGTTGAGGGAACAGCAGCAGCACCGAGAGCGCAACAGAAGAAAACGGTTCCTCTCTGACAAATAATAACAGATCCGAATACTTTGGAGACACTTATCTTCAAAATACTCTAGGTGTTGTGTGGATTTGTAGTATATATATTTTTTAAGTGTCATAAGATATCAAAATGTAATGCTCAAAATGTTGGGTTTTCTACAGTGGAAATTTGTTATTGGAGGGTGGGACTCTGGTTTGAAAAGCTGAAAGCAAGGTTTGAATTAATCTCTATTGTATGAAGAAATTATAGTATAGTGTATATTTATTTTAAGTTCTGATAACTTATACTGTCAGAACACTGTGCAGAATTGTGTTCATTCTTTTGAAAATGTTGTATGTGGAGATTGTGCAACTTAAAAAGTGTGTTTCCTGTTGTAATTGCAATAGTTAAATAACTGGATTCTTGTGTTTTTCAAATGTTCTAATGAAAGATTTGTGCAATTGAGAAATATAATTTTCTCTTTCACTTACGTTGTTATAATAATATATATATACATATGCCAACAATATATACAATGACATATATAATGTAACAAGAGCAGAGAGCAACAATAATATAAAATATTAAGAATAATATGCAAATAAAATATAGAATAAATATTCTAAATAGCACAAATCCTTCATCACACAAATGTGCACTAATGCACTAAAGATAATCTAATTATTACACTATGGCACTAAGAAAAGAAAACACTAACTAAAACTAAAAGCTGATCTTTCTGGCCTTCCTTGATGCAAAATTATCAATGATGTCATCGTATGAAATCTGCTCCCCTATTGAATGATTGATACTGACGAAAAAAACCCTAACCCTAACCCTATATCCCAAAGCTGAGAGAATCATAAAATGTAATAATCCAGGGTGAGCACCTGCAGTAACTAAAGAACTCCATGCTGACTGGCAGCAGCACAGGCTCTCTAAAAGAGTGTTTAGGAGTGAAACAGAATCAATCCCTTTATGAAACATGCTGAATGTGGAAAATCAAACAACAATCTGCTCTAAACTGCTTTCCAGCTTCCTCTCACCCCCTAACCTTCACTGGATTTTACTACAGCAAATTACGCAGGAAAGCACCTGCAGAGTAGCATACGGCTTTTATTAATCTTTTTTGACTCTGACAGCTTTTAACCGAATTGTCTGCTCAGGCCTGCTCAGCCCTGTGGAGTCCAGACACAGGCCGGTGAACGCTGTGACATCTCCACTCCCTTCAGCTCTAGTGCTGCTGCCTTCCTCCAATTTACCATGAAAGGAATCCAGACAGTCCCATAATATAACCCAGGGCTGCCTCGATTGAACACGGTCGACAACTCTGGGCCCGGGCTTCACACACATAACCAGCCGGCTATCTACAGAGGACCATTGGCTGCCTGCTACCCCTTGATAAGACCCATTGCCCAGGGAAAGAGTGGACAGGTCCATCAGGCGGCATTTCATAGTGAAGAGTGCCCCCTGGTGCCTCTGAGGGCACAGCACAGTTACAGAGCCAAATTAGTGGTAAACACATCGCCTCTAACTGTAATCAGGGGGTGGTTTTACTGTCGGACACAGATTACAGCAGTGTTTCCTCTCTAATTTCATGCAGCGCTCCAAATCTATCCTCATGTCAGTCACAGCTATCTTACTACTGCAGGCAACTGCAGTAAGTATATTTTTTCTTTTCATAAATACTTTATCTCAACCAAAACATGATTTGTCAGTGTTAGAGAGGTGTTACAGAGGGATGTTAGTACCTCCATTTGTTTTGAGTGGAAATTAGAAAAACAAGTTATAAAGCTATGTTCTTGTCACTTTTTTACTTGCAGTGTTGACACCGCATGAATAATGAGAAATCAACGCAGCCCATTATAATCAAGCCCCAAGTTTCTGACTGAATATATTATATTCAAAACAAGTGAGTGGTTTCCTGGCGTATGAAAGTATGTTTGACAAATACGGATTTTGATTTGAACCCTTAAACTGTCCTTTGTCTCCCTTTCCTCTCTAGGAAGAGACAATAGACACACTTAAGCAACATGTGTTCATTTTCTTCTAGTGGGTCTGTAACACAAGAGATAACAACACTGCAAAACATGGGAGCCTTGGTAAAACGGCTCACCAAATCAAACAGCTAAATGCTTCTGTAGAGATCTGTCCTCTTCAACTTTAAAGATTTACAAACTAATGGAAAGAATAAAATGCTCAGGTGCAGGGCAACAACAGCATCCCTGTAGCTGTTTTGCCATTTTTGACATGGAACAGATTTACAATAATTCTGAATATTGGCACACATTGCGTGCATATTCAATCAAATGAATGCTCCCAAATCCTCCATTCTCTGTCTCTGCATGTGATAGACTGAGAATAGAAACAGAAATGGAGCAAGAGACATTGAAACTTGATTTTTTACCCTTCATTTACCAGGCTGAAAGTTTGTATGAGTGTGTGTGTGAGGGCTGCTCCCTATTTCTCATGGTCAGAGTGTATATCATTTTTTTGGAGAGCGTGACAAATTGGGGCCCTTGGCTCTGTGATAGAGGCAACCAGGACCATCTAGCTTGCGTTATTCATGAGGAGTGGGAGCTGTGATATGGTGTCTACTACCATAACAAAGCTACAGTCCAAATGTTAAACTGTACGAGCGAATACATTTCTCCATCTGCACCCACATTCTGATAGGAAACAAAGGCATTATGGCGCCAACTAATGAAATGTTAACTGTTTTAAGATGTCGATTTTTCTTTTGAGAGTGGGTTTACAATGAGCTAACTCAATCTTTTAATGATAAGAACACAAGTAGTGATAATTTTGTGAGTATGTTTAGACCAATTACAGACAAATGAACACAATCTGTATACATTATAATGAACGTATTTTCAGGCCGTAGAGTTGTTTGCAGAGAAACAGCACACTCTTGTGGTGTGAAACCAAAATAATCTTCAACATTTTAATCCATGCACCATACTGCTATATTAATTATCTATGTAGTGTAGAGTTTTAAGATATACAAGTACAATCATTTTCTAACAAAAGCATAAACCTACTTAATCATTTTATTATCTTTGTCTGCCAACCTTTGTTACCAGAGGTGACACTTTTTGAATTATATTTTTTAAATCTAATGGTATGAATGGAAATGTATCCATAGTATATTAATGTTCCTTTAAGTTATTAAAAATATGAGCAATATCAGCAATTACGCCAAAAAATGAGCCACAAATTACAAGGTTTTACTTGCAGCAGAAACAACTGTAAGAGCATGTATCCCCAAAACATAGCCCAATCATTTTTCTTGTAATGTGTATGTAGTGCACAGCGAGTTGGAGATATTGAATTTTATTATGAAACAGCTAATTTGAGAAACAAATTAAAAATGAAATTAGAAAAAGTGAAAAAATGGGAGCTGGGACTTGCACTATTCTCACAGCTCTATGATAACAAGACAACACAAGTAAATAAAATCAAGGGGAGACTTCAATATCTCTTTTTTATTAATTCTGACACACTGTGGTCAGATAGAAAAGTATGAGAGTTACACTTTTCAAGTTGCTTCCATGACTTGTGCAAACACTAGACGGTATCTGGGGGGAAATCCTCTGAAAGAAAAAAAACGAATTGGAAAAGAAAGACATTGAAATGAATAAGTGCATTTAAACCTATGTGTTGATTCTTTATGCAGTATTTATTGATTCCCAGCTTCATATAAACTGGATGTTGAGGCATAAACATAGTACATTTGAACAAAAATATAACCAATATTTACAATTATTGTATTAAAAATACAAAAACAACCGATACGTACTCCACCAATTGTCTTTTTAAAAGACATACAGGTCAAAGTAGTACAAGAAAGAATGAAGAAAAGAAGGTCATCACCAGCTAAATGTACATTTCTCACTGACATCACACATCAAACGGAGTAGCAGTTCTACCTACTACACTTATCTTTATGCTTGTACATTTTTGTGCAACTTTTTGTTTTTCGAAGTAGGACTCGGCCCGCTAATATGCACATTATCTTCAGAGTTGAATGAAAGTGAATGATGCATGTCACCACTGTATTACAAACAAATTATTAACAATCCATCTGCAGCCATTACAACAAAATTACAATAACAAAAAGAAACCCAGGAAATTAGTGTATAGTCACAGACCACAGTGGAAAACACTGCACTCATTCATCTTTTTCTCAGTCTGTAGTTTCCAAGACTGATCAATGTGATCAGTGCGACTCAGTGATAGAAGAAAACAAAAACAAAAAAAGTTACTTTTCACAATTGGATTTCTAAGCGTACTGATTGGCAGCCTTGAAAAGGTTTTCTTCATATATCAACTTCCCCACCGGAGTCCAAGATAAAAAAGAAAACATAAAAATCTTCAGTCACTTCCTTTGATGGCAAGATACAGTGGAAAACTGGATGCAGGCGTTAGCGATTTACATACAGCATCTACTGAGCTGTTTGTCTGTAGTAGGTGAGAAGAGTTTCGGAGGATGAATCTATGAGCACAACAGCAGAGGGAGAGGTCGCTCTGTGTGTAGACAAAAAGATCTACACTGTAACACGTAATGGCCACAGCAAGTCTGACGCCATGTGAAAACAAAACAAAGAAAATGCTTGGCTTCATCTTGTACTGAGTCTTAACATATTAAAAAAAAAAGTCTTGGGGGAAAATCTTGAATAAGGCATTTCACTCCACTATTTGCTTGATTCAAGACTGCTCTTGAAACGAGGTGATTTGTGATGGGAACAACCATGTAAAAGAAATGTATGCAATCATGGCATTGTAAGGCGCTTTGGACATTCACAAAATGTGGCATATGTTCACGTTGGAAAAAAAGCCAAATCTGAATTTGTGGATACTTTTATCTTAAAGGGAAATATGTGTTATAAGACTCTGTACAAGATCATTTGTAAAAGGTACATACAGGTACACTGACAATTTACAGATGGCAGCTTCTGAAATATGCTGATGTGGGTTTGTGATCCCTTCATACCAAAATAAAGGAACGAGAGGCAACGTTTCTAATGTCAGTGAGTGCCCGCTTACTGCTCACAGTTTGTGCTATGATTCACAAGTTGCTGTGAGATTATAACATTTCCTGCCAGCGTCCATACCGCACATCAGCTTTTAATTTGGGCTTAAAAAGGTCAAGCTCCAGGAAAACATCTTTTCTATTGCAGCTGCAGCTAAACTTTAGTTACTTTGTGTAGCTCTGATGCACTGTAGAGACCAACACGATGGTGTCCAACATGTTCGCTCGGTTTTCAGTCAATCACCTCTGTGCTTCTTGATATCATCTACAGGCCAGTAACAAAGCATTATACGTTCAATGTAACAGCAAGCAACATGATGAAGAAAAGACTTTGATATAACCAGACGAGCTCCAAAGTGGGATGACAGTAAGATATGGTTCACTCATACCCTGGTATCCAGACCAAATGTCTGGTAACATCTAGGATTGTGCTGAAAGTGCTATTTTTCTTTTTTAATTAATTGTGTTTTTGTGTATGTACTGGTACATAAAATGTACGCTGTGTATGTGTGTGTGCATGTAGGTATGTCAGTACACTGTGCATGTTGGTTCTCCCTTCTGGGCTCTCCTCCTAGCTTTGATTTGAACCAACACTTGATAAGCTTTCACATGTGAAACGAGATAATACTGGATTTAGAGTTCAAACACTCGACAACAGATTGACAGGTTGTTTCAGTCCAAGCAGAGAAATGGGCTGACTTGGTTTCTCTTTTTCGGCCCCCAGAGTGCAATCAGTCAGAGAAAATTACAAAAAAAAAAAAAAAAAAAAAGAAACCTAGTGGGAAGTTGAAGATTTAAGAGTCAAGTCAATCGTGGTTTCTCTCGGTCTTCAAACAAACGTCTGTTTTCTTTTTATTTGTTCTGTTTTTTTCCGAAAGTAGAAAATGAGAAAGTGCAGATGAAGCTCAACACGTCTTGATGCTGTTGTGTTAACAGGTGGGTTCGGGGTTTTGTCACTGGGAGGAGGGACGGTCTTAAGGAACCGCTCCAACATCTATGTGGTTTTGTGTGTTTGTGGCCAGGTTGACCCTCCTGGCACCAGTTAGGTTTCTGTAGTCTTTTTCCAAAAAGTGCCAGGCATTTTGTCATCGTCTTTGACCTTCTCTCCATCTCTTCTTCACAGTATTTTTTTGCATGCAGGGTCATTCAACCCCGTATGATGCTTTAAGGCAGGGGAGGGAGACGAGCAGAGGAATCCACCAATCAGGAGGGAGAGCCAAGTGGAGGAGGCAGGCACGTACGTAACTGATGAGTCCATTGGTCTGTCTATCTGTCAGTCTCTTTAATCCTGCCCACCCCAAACCAGGGGGCCTTCAAGTTACTGCAAAAGGACGTCCACGGTTGTCCCTCAGACCGCTGACACCTGTTCATCCTCTGTGAAAACAAACAACAGTGAAAGGTTACATTGAATGTGGACATGCAATGTATAAACACATTTTTAAAGGTTAAAAAGTAGAAAAGTGTTTACTTCAGTGACAGCTCAAAACTAAAAAGAGCAGCTGCAGCAGTATTTAGTTGGAATGTCAACCTTGCCTTCTTACGCCAGCTTCACACTGGATGTGTGGCGTGAGCGCGGCGTTTTCAATGTCTTTGCACACCAGAAACGTGTCTGACGCGGCGCTGCTGCTGCTAGCCTTGTCTGTACACATGTATGTTTCCCATTGATAAACTGCACTCAAGCAGTAGTATACTTCATGTTAAACATAAATATATACTGATTTGATAACAGCAAAGACAACATCGGCAGTATTGACGGCAAAATAGGCTACAGAATATTTCGCTCTGTATTGACAGGTGCAATATTTGAAAATCGATAATTATTTATTATTATCTTTTTAAATTACATTTATATCTGCATTTATGTCAATGTCACCTAGAGACTTTCAAACATCAAAATGTCATTTATGAAATGTATTCGTGTCAAAATGACATATAAACATCTTTTCCAATTCTATTTGAATGGAAACGCTTCCAACACGCTTGCGTGTCGCGTGAAAAATAGACGTTTTCGGAGACGTGCGTGTCACGCAGGCAGTGTGCAAGCTCTAACCTGTTAACATGGGAGCCAAAATAAAAACGGACACGCCACGCAGCTGACACGCTCACGCCACGCATCCAGTGTGTAGCTGGCCTTATAGGGCACAAACCATGAATTGCGTATACTTTACTACCAAACATTTTCCCAGAGCATGCCATCATTTTTCCATGATCCATGTCAGTATGATATATAAATTAAAAATAAATCAACTTGCAGGGACTTGAAACTTGACAGTGACAAAGGAAATGTTGTCACTTTTATTCTGAAATAAATGAAAAGTTCAAAGGTATGTTATTGACTCATTATTGGTAATGCAGGTTTGTGAGCAGGGGGCTGTTTTGAACTTGCTGTTGTCGTTTCATATAAAGATGCACCATCATCAAATATATGACCCTGGATGTCCACTGGATGCTGATGCACATTCTGAGTGTTGACTTTAAGTGCACTGGAGCGTCTATTCTTTAGCAGCTAAATTTGTGATATATATTTGAGTTGACTTGCTGACATCTTTTATGTTTTACAACCATTGAATACAGGTTTGCAGCTCAATTAAATTGGGTGACAGATGTTTAATTACCGTACTACCCCATGATGTAAAAAAAAAAACATCAGTCATTCAGTCTGTCTTCCTTCCCCCTCTCTTTTCCTTCTTCCAGGTTCTCTCTCTTGCTACTTACTTTCAAATAAGAAAAAAATAGTTTTGCTGCTTATATTAAGACAAAGTCAGTAACAAATGAAATGCATCATTAAGTATACCTATTTCCCAACGTATATTAACATAGGCATTCATATTAATTCACAAAAAATGTGAAGTTTGTACTTCAGAGATGTGAGTTTGTCGGGCAAAAAAGCCCCAAGCCCATTAAGGTAGGGTGGAGAAAAGAGACATGTGTCAGGGGGAAGTAAGATGCTATGCTTCACATGTCCAGCAGACATTGGGTACATAACAGCAATGTTTTAATGTAAGAAACTTCTAAAAACTAATTGTCAAACTTCAGACTTCATTAGAATGTGAAAAAAACCTTTGAAAAACACTGGACAACTGCATGTATAAAAAGTGCTGCTACAATAACACAGAAGTCACTGTAGGTGAGTCAGGTGCGTGCTGGTGCAGGAGAATGGTGGTGCATGTTTTCAGGCATTGAGTTTGATTGCATGGGTGAGAGGGTCCTAAGAGCACTGTGCCTGCTGATGGATGCTCTTCGGCACAGTGTGTGAGACGGTGAGAGAGTAGAGCAGAATGTGTGGTGGCAGAGAAGTGGTGAGTTTCTGGTCCAACCAGTATGACTCATGCATGATGACATATTGTGAGTTAAAGGTGATGGTCCCAGTCCAAATAAACAATTCCCAGATCATGAATACTAAATGTCTGAATTTTTTGGTTAGGAACATTGACGGAGAATTGTAATCTGGAGTGGGATGATCCTACTGGTGCTGTGGGAAGTTGTGTGAAGGAATGGTCAGTCTCAGTCCAAGTGTGTGTTCCTGTTCACATGCAGGTTCATTGGAGTGGAGGGGCAACCTGATAAATTAGTTTTTACCTGCCTTGGGGCCTGTTAACCCCCGTACACACACTCTCATGGTCTGGGAGTCTCAGGTGTATGCTGTGCCAGTGGCTTTGGCTTCCTCAGAGCGATTAGTTTGGAAGACAAGGACTCACCCTCCTCTTCCTCCTCAGCTTCTTGTTCCTCGGCCGGTGAGCGTGTGCGGTGGAGGCCGCCCGTTCGCTGTTTGGCCCCCTGGTGGGCCAGGTGGGAGTCGGGCGACTGGGTGACCATGCGCGAGCGCTGCAGAGCCGTGGTGTAGTCTGGTGGCCGGCGGCCTGAGTGGGTCGCCGTGGACGTGGTAACAGATGGGGCGGCCGGGTGCTGCACTTCAGCGAGGTCGGAGATGGTCAGGGCGGTGTAGCCGGGGGGAGTTGGGGGAGGCTCCCGGTAACGGCTTTCTTTCCGCGCTAGAAAGACACAAAAGAAGATGAAGATGATGAAGGCACTTTCAGAATACTAATTTATAACATTTGTAAGTCTTTCAGGAGGGCATTTTTTCCCCCTGATAGCGATAGTAGAGAAATAACAAGAAATGGCCAGTGAGAAAGGAGGGATTAAATGCAACAAAGGTCCTGAGGCAAAAAATGCTGCAATTACATGGTGAGCATCCTAAAACCCCAGGCCTGTCTTTGTCTTGAGATAAAAAATATTCTGCCTGAAGTATAACAAAATATGTTTCCTATAAAAACGTCACCAATCAGCAATTAAAGCAACAGGACTGTAAAGTGTAGTCACTCACAAAGGAGGCCTTTACCCCCAGCGGTGATAGGTGATGGTGAGGGCCGGCCGAGCTGCTTGGCCTCCTCTGACCCGGTGGATGTGATGCTACTTGTTTCTGGGTCGGCATTGACGTCCTTCCCTCCTCTCCTCTTAATGGTGCCAGTGTCTCCCTCAGAGTCCTCTCCCCAGTACGCAGCGGAGGATGAGGAGGAGCTGGCGGATGCCCAGCTCCCCCTGGCCTGGGCTGCCCACAGAGCAGCAGGCCCTCCTAATAAGGCCTCTGGTCCGCCAGGAGGGAGTCCTCCAATGCCCCCTCCGCCTCCACCTCCACCAAAGGCCAGAGTCTCCCAGCTACGCCCCTGCTGCATGGTCTGAATGTTGTCGTGGGAACCAGAAGAGCAGGAAGTCCAGGAGCCGCGGCCGCTGTCTGCAGCATCGAGGGAAACACGATCGCCCTGATCCTGGGTCAGCTCCTCCGAACTGGGGGAGGAGAGCACTGTAGGGCAGCCGGTGTAAATGCCTCGACAGTCCTGCATCGATGAATATGACCTAAGAAATGATAACAAATAAAGAGAAATTACTCAAGTTTGAAGGTCAGATAAATAAAACTGAACTTCACCTCAAAATAAACTACTGAAGTTCCTACCCGAGGCTGTACTGGTCGGGGTCGGTGGTGGCTCTTCGTTCCAGCCGCTGTCCTCCGATGTGTGATTCCCCGACTCCTCCAGAGTGACGGAGCCTCCTCTCCTCCTGCGCCATGTCGAAAGAGGAGTTGCTGACGAGGCTGGAGCGAGAGGAGATCTCACTGTGACCGGAGTCCGAGTAGGCGTCTCCCATTCTGTTGTAACCTGGGTGAGAGAGCAATAAGTGTTCACCTATGGAGGAAAGGAGTTCTTAAAAAATGTATTTAAGCGTGTATTTTGCGTGCAAAAAAGTAAAGCTAACCGATTACTTTCAAATCCCTAAAAGGAAAAGGATGATAAAGCCCTAACATGGCGCCCTTACATGCTGACTGGGTTTCAACCACGTTCCAACACAAAGCTCCAAACATCAAAATAACTTATGGTGGGTCAACTTTTTTTCAACTCTCATCATAAAACATCCGAAATTGACCTATCTTATCTCTTTTATATGTGAATGAGGCATCACACACACAGACTGCAGGGATAATTGCCATTTCCAAGTAAGCCAACCAGCTCTTTGGGGTACGTGCATTAGATTCTTACTGAAACAGCAGTTTGCTACAACATTCAGGGTTTCAACACAGCGCTGAATAGTGTGGAAAAGTTTAGATAATAAGCGTGAAGGGACTCGGAATTACAAAGTCTGGGAAAATATAGAGGAGTCACTGGTTATGATTGCTGACACGTGTAAGGACATATTTTCTAGTTATAGGCGACTGTCATTGTGGCATTTGCTGTAGCTCAGCTTTAAGGTTCGGTCGTATTCCCCAGCTACTATCAGCATAAATCACCTCAATAACCTCCTTAATTCCTGTCTTTTGAGTCTGACAAATGAGGGGATGTTTAAAGGAAAACTTTTAGGAGGCTTTAACTATAAAGATGTGGAGCAAACATGAGCCACTAATAGGTGACATGGTCTAAACTCAGGCCTAAGGGGAGACACATGAACTCACAGGACCCTTGAGGTTCCAGCAGCGACAAAAACAGTTAATTTCTAAGTTAATTTAAGCAGCAGATAAAGCCAGAGCCGTGAAGTCTACAGTAAAGCCACCCAGTCCAGCAGCTTCTATAGCAAGAGCCAGTTGCATAAAGAAAAAGTAATATGTTGCATGCTTGCCACACTAACTTTTTTAGGATCAATTTTTACTCTTTTTGTAGCAGAGAACAATTTTAAGATTATGATTGTAATTAATTATGGTATTATATTATAAATATTTTGGTGTTTTAATATGTTTAGGTTATTAGGTTATAACTTCTGAACTGCGGGCCTTTGCACTTTAAAGTATATTGTTTTCAGCCTGTCTGTCCTGTACCATGAGCTCACCAAGACAAGTTTCTAGCAACATTTGTTGTAATGGCTATAACGTTAACTCTAATGCTGTGTATAACCACTGACAGCCGGATCGACCAAAGATTTCTGTGAACCATATATGTCGTGCTCAGCAAAGATGTTGCCAAAATCCTAAAACAAAGAATTATTAGCATTACAATTTAAAACGCAGGTTTACGGCTTAGATTAGTGTTGATATAGGTTTAATGCACCTGACTCCAGACTAGTTAGTGCCATGGTTCTCAGGCCTATAAGCGTCCCATCAGACAACTACCAGTTTATCTGTGGCTGCTGGGGTTTAAAGGGCAAACTATTTTTCTGACTCTGTGGCTTGCTAGTCACAGGATGAATACTAGTACCCAACAGCATATCTGAAACATAATGCAATGCCTGCTGGCAGCCACAAGGTGGCATTTGTGGCACATCATGACAAAAGGAAAGAGCATGGAGATGGTGTGGGAAGGAGGGAGGATTATTGGCTTACCCTTCTTGGGTGAGCTCTGGGGGGAGATGGGAGGGGAGGAGAGCTGGGAGGAGGCGTTGGACACAGTGTCCTCTGGCTGCCTCCGGTGCCTTTCGTTCCCCTCCTCTGACAGAGACAGGATCTTCTTCAGAGACTGAGGGGAACTGGTGCCTGTGGATATTTACAAGAAGATGAGCAGAATTAGCATGAAGAACACTGCCATTCCGCCCCAGGGGGGGCTGGGATGCTAAACTGCATTGTCTGGGTTTTTGTTTTGTATTTGCTTGTTGTCAGACAGCCTCCAGGTGGCAGCACTGTCACAAGGAAGCTGGCTCTGCTATTGTCTGCAAATAACAGGATGCGGAAGAGAAAACAGGGCAATGGCGGCACCAAGAAGGACAAGTGAACAGAAGATTTATAAAAGCTTTTTTTCACTTGATCCATAACAACACTATTATTCATTCAGTCATTAAATATGACGTGACATGCCCCTTACTATAAAATACAAGTACAGTAGTAACTCTGGTGGACTGTACAGTTCAGTTGCTGATAAGGATTGTTGGACATATTCCACAACAAGAATCATTTCAAACAATCCAATTATCTCTATTACTTTAAATGATACTATAAGCAAAATGTCCCATGCATTGCGCTTTACTAAAAAGATTTATACACACTTCTCAATACAAATACCTTTCTAAAATATAACTTTTCAAATACAGAGAAAATGATAAATATAAATCATGTATTAGTGTACCTCAAATGACTGGTTGTGGGTATACATTCAAACTTACAAATCTCATTATTCCAAAGTAATCTTACCAAAAGGTGGGAGATCCTTGACTGGCACTTTCTTTCGGGATGGGTAAAGGGCCACAGCGGGGACCTGCAGGGCCTGGTTTCCTTTGGCCAACTGGCCCCTCTGTTGGCTGGCAGCTCTGGACACGACTGGGGAGGTGTCTGGCCGTTTCCCACCGGCATTCTTGGGCACTAAGTTGGGCGAGAAAGCAAATTCCCATTACAAAGTTAGATTTGGATTTTAGGCCTTAAACTGAAATGTGTACGTAAAAGGACGTACAGTATGAGAAGGAAGGAATTTGCTGTGAAATTTAAGAAAACAGCTGGTGACTGATAGTCAAAGCTGTTCAAAACTGTGTGTGAAGGTCTTTCTACCAATGCATTAGCAGCAAGTAAAGTTGGCATTAACAATGAGAAACTGGCCTAGTGATTCAGTCATTTTTATTCACTGCCAATGAGTCTTAAAGCAAGACACATTCATCCAGTGGTCCCACCCTTTCTGTGTCTGCTGTGAATCCTGGGAACATGCATGTGTCTCAAGAGAAGTATGCAGTTAAACAAAATAAAGAACTCAACGTTTAACTCTAATTACAGTATATTCTTGAAAAGGAGTGCTCTGCAGGGAGATTATGGGTTTATCTTATACATTATATTAATATGCCTACATCTGTTATGCATTTGTGTGTGCGCTAAGTTGTGTCACAAACTCACATGTACTGATGGAGGGTTCACACTGCACCGAGAGCGTCTGCAGACTCTCCTCGTTCGTTTCCAGGCTGAGGTTGGACAGGTACTGTTTGACCTTCCTGGCCATCTGGGCGTCCTCGTAAAGCTTTTTAGCGTTCAGGAAGGAGCTGCGTCGCACCCTCTTCTTGTGCCCGCCTGTCTGGTTGACGTCGAGCACTGCCGCATTAGCGCTACCCTGGCTTAGGGAGCTGGTCGCACACATAGGCCACCACACAGACATATAAACACAGAGAGGAACGCAAATGTGCAGGCACAAACGCAGACAAAGACGCACAAAAACAAATAGAAAGAATAGCGAAAGACTTATTAACATATTACTTTAGTGTGAACATGTATAATTGTACAGGTAATACTACTGTGCTACACAGAGAGCCTGGTATTTAAACTTGGACATGCAGAGAGCAGCTTTAGGTATTTCTCTCAACTCCAAAACATTCCAGTCATTCCAGATAGCAGAGGGGGTTAGGGACGATGGCTATAGTCAAACAACAGGGGAGTAGAAAGGGGGAGTTCTACTAGTGTAGCACGATCATAGTTTTACATTTCTGTGGTTTGAGTCATAGCTCGTAGTAGGAGTCTCAGTCAATGGTACACAAAACAGTGTAAGTCCATGAGAAGTCACGTTTGTTCTCATCAGTGGAAATCTATTGATCAGCTTTCATTTCCACAAAATGTTTCTAATGTGGATAGTTTAAAATGTTGATTCTACGAGATACCGACTATATACAATTTATGTGTGGTATGTATGGATGCTCATTTCATTCAATCATTTTGTTTGAAGTACTTCTTTCGTAACTTGTAATTAAAACGTAGCACCTCATATTGCTGAGATTAAGATCTCATAATTACAAGAAAACTCTCACAATTAAAGCAACACTAGAGAACTTTTCCCACTTCGGTTTTTTTGTCCCATTATGTCTCATTCGAACTACAGATCCGCTACCCGATCTGGCAAACTTGCATAGTGCGGTTATAGCCGGTACAGAACCGCAAAGCGAATGCAGAAGTGCCGTTCACCCTGTTTCGAGTTGATGGACCACTGAAACAATTTTGGAAACATTATTTTAAGTTACAAAAGTTCTCTAGTGTTGCTTTAAGAGATACAGATGTTTGTAATTCCAAGATGCCTTTCTCATAATTACAAGACACAAAGTCATAATGACGAGATACAGAATTCTTAATTATCAGAAAACTTCCTTTAGTGAACGCAATGTGCTTCCATATGTTTCCCATTGAATGTCCAGTAAATGCTGTATGCACAGCGATGTCCAATTTGACCACAGGAATGTAAAGCATTATAAAAGAAAATACTGTATATCCAGAATCTCTGGCTGTTTGGAGCTTTGGTATACAGATAAAACCTCAGACAGGTACAATTCTGAAACTGAAGCTGCATGCATATTGTTAGGTAAAACATGTCAAAAAGGTCACATTTGCTAATGTAAGGCCGGAATCCAACATCAATACTATTAATGAGTTGTGTGTTTAGGATATATGTATTAGTTATAGTCTAATTCATGTTCATGTTAAGTTTACAGAATGTGAAATAGTCCAGTGTGACCAAATGTTAGCAAAAGTTACCTTTGTTTCATTAAATGCACTATAGTTAGGGCCAGGCAGTGTTAGGGGGAGAATTCAACTCAAACTGGTTAATGGAAACAAGGTTTCAGAAAAGAAGAAAAGAAGCACGCAAATTGGCGGAAAAAAGGACCGTGGTGCAGGGAGAGCAAAAGGTTGTAGGGTCACCAAACTTACCCTAAACTTCTCCATTTCTTCTTCCTAGAGGGTGCGTGCCATGAACAGAGAAGCATGGAGGGCAAAGGGTGGATGAATAGAAAGAGAAAGAGACAAAGCTTAGGACAGGAAAGACCACCAAGATCACAAAAAGAGAAGCAAATTTCACCAAAGACCCACGTGAAAGTCAGAGGAGAGGAACATTTAATGGTAACACCACTAAGAAGTGACACCATTAGACAAAGACACACTTTCACAGGAGCACTGTGCACATTTTATGCCAACAATGTGTATAGGGAAACAGTTGCCAGAGAATAGTTGCCAGAGGGAACAGCTGCTTGAAAGAAAAGCGTGATGCAGAAATCTTTACTGAATCTATGTGAACCGGCTAACCCCAGAGTTTGGTTAGTCTGTGGAGTGCTGACTGGTCCTACAGAGAGGGTGAAGGATCATTTTTAATCTAAAATCTGGTTTTTGACAGGCGTCTTACCTGGTCCGGAACATGAGGGCCGGGTCCATGTTGACGGAGGCCATGCGACCAACATGGCGAATTTCTTTGGCAATCATCCTCAGCTTCTCAAAGTTCACCAGGCCGTCCACTTTGGAGTCGTTACCTGAGAAATGAGGGGAGAAAGAAAGTGAACACCAATTACTCACACATTACACAGCTGACAAAACTAATACCGATCAGGAGGGCTGCAGGAATGAAGAAAGTAAGTAAGTAAAGTTTATTTGTATAGCACCTTTCACAGATAAAGATCACAAAGTGCTCCACAATATAATGTAATACAATACAATAAAATAAAATACAAGAAAATTTAAATAAAAATAGAAAAAAAAACCTTGACTAACTAAAAGCCTGCTTGAATAGCAGAGTCTAGGGGTGTAAGAAAAAATCGATACACTTGAGTATCGCGATATTTTATTTTGCAATACGGTATTGATTTTCAAAAAGGAAATATCGTTTTTTTTTTTTTTTTTTTTTTTTAAAACGTTCAACAATATTCATGTAAGACAGTGGTTCACGTTTATGTTGTGTTTAAACCCCCTACCGCTAGATGGCTATGCTGAGACGCACCACTAGTGTCCTTGCCTAACAGTGCCTGACTTTTTGCTAGTAGCTATAGCTGTTTACCTAAAGTAAACTTCTTTGACTTCTATGAACTTCATATTTTTTTAAATATTAGTTTTTCTAAAATTATACTTTAAAAAAATCCCAATATATCGCCTTACGCCCAGTATCGAAAGATATTGCAATATATTGAATCGTGACCCATGTATCGTGATACTTATCGTATCGCCAGATTATTGCCAATACAGAGCCCTAGCAGAGTCTTCAAGTGCTTTTTAAAAGAGTCGACAGAATTCACACAACGTAGAGAGGGAGGCAAGACAGTCCACAGCCTAGGAGCCACTGCTTGGAATGCTTCCCTCTAGTTATAAAATGAGTGCGGGGAACCACTAATAGCCTCTGACCTAATGACCTCAGACTACGGGTGGGAGTATGAAGCTGTATCAAGTCAGAGATATAGGGAGGAACTTGACCATGCAGGGCTCTTAAAGTAAGGACCAGGATATTAAATTGAATTTTATACTGCTAAAGGTGTGATGTGTGCTCTTTTGTTAATGTGAGTTAAAAGCTTTGCAGCAGAGTTCTGAACAGCCTGGAGACGGTAAAGCTCCTTCTTACTCAATCAGGTAAAGAGACTACAGTAATACAGTACAGTAATCTAAACGAGAGGAAATGAAAGCATGAATGATCATCTCCAACTCACCCTTTCACACTAGTGTTCTTAATTTGGAAATATTCCTCGGTTGGAAGAAACAGTTTCTAACTAATTGTTTAGAGTGGTGCTCCAAGGACATAGCTGAATCAAAAGACATAATAATAAAGACATAATACTGCCCTGCAAAGCAAAGCCACAACTACAAATTTGAGGACCATAACCTGACATTAGGTTTGTTATACCATATAACAAATATTATGGCAAAGAAATGTGTCATTTCCAAGGAAACTGCAGAAACTAGCCTTGGGTACATTTGTTTGAATGTTAATTACATTGTCCATTTTTAAATAAAATGATTATATTATTATTATATAACGACATATTTCTGTTACACAGTCTGCCTAACTATCCTCAAAACTTTAGGGCAGTATAGCCATAGCACAGTAAAATAAATGGTATGTGTACTTCTACTTACAATTGTTTCAATGTAAAATGTGACATTTATAATTTATCATATGACTATGAAAACTATGAAGTCTGGAATAGATTTTCAGTCACTGGTTAACTTACTGTAAACTTTACAAAATACTACCAGATTAGAGGAGGGTTTTTTTATATAGACACATGCTTTTCATGTCATATACCTTCATGTAGGAAGGTGAGGTCCTTCTTGATGACGGGGAACAGGGGGATGATTGGTGGCTGGAGGTTCTGATTGTTGAGGACATTCCTGTACTTGGCCATATTTCTTGAGGGGTCGAAGAGGTCCTGCAGGTCCCCGAACAGCTTTTCGTACTTGCTGGGCAGCTTCTCCCATGTTCCCCTCATTCTGGAGACTGGAGCCAGGTTCAGACCACTGTGAAGCGCGGGGGGAAGACATATTAAGCATGGGCATGGCGAAGTGGGCCAAATGCACAATTCACTACACATGTATTCATTATTCCCTGTCTCACCTGATGATGGCGAACATGGAGTTGAAGTTCTTGCACTCGCGGCAGTGCAGGGCGATCTTGATGAAGTGCTTAACGGTCTTCATGCGTTTGAGCTGGTTGGGCTCCCGCGTCACCTCCGTGGCCACCCAGAAGGTCTCGTGGTTGATGGCCTCCTCGAAGCGCTTCAGGCTGGCCGAGCCCGTCTTGGAGCGCAGCTTGTACAAGTCGTCGATGTATTCAGTGGGCTCGATGGCACAGAAAAGTTCAAAGGCCCGCATGGAGAGCTGAGTGGCAACCTCCACTGTGCTGAGCTGTAACAAAGAGATCTGGCCTTCTCGCAGGAGGTCCTGAGCGTCCTCGTCTGAACATAGCGTCTCTGTCTCCATGTTGCTCTTTAGGTAGTATCTGATGATAGGGGAAGATGCGGGGTTGGTTTCACTTAAATCAAGCAACAATGGCAAACATTTTGCTAGTGAGAGGATTTACTTATTTTCTCTATTTCTTATCATTCTAAACTGATAACATTTTGTTTTTTGAGTGTTTGACAAAACAGGCAAATTAAAGCCCCAACCTTGTGTTCTTCATTTTAAAGACTAAATGATCAATTAAGGTTTTTTTTTTTATTATTATTATTTAAAGATTTGTTGTGTGCATTTTCGGCCTTTATTTGATAGGAGAGCTTAGACATGAAAGGGGAGAGAGAGGGGGGAATGACATGCAGCAAAGGGCCGCAGGTTGGAATGAACTTGGGGCCGCTGTGTCAAGACTAAGCCTCTGTACATGGGGGCGCCCGCTCTACCAGGTGAGCTACCCAGTCGCCCCAAGAAACTAATTGTTAATTGCAGCACTAACTTATTCTTATTTGACCTTTATTTAACCAGGATGGTCTCTTGAGGTTAAAACATTTTTTTTGTTGTATCAGTGTCCTTGCTAAAATGGCAGCACAATTATGTTACAACATCAACATTCATGTTAGGAAGAAGAATAATCCTATGTCTAATCCTGACATAAAAAGGTGGCACTTACAGTAGCACATCCAATTTAAGATGTCATTACCTGCCACTTAGTTGAATCCTGTCGGCTAGTTTAGACAGCTGGTCTGGCAACCGCCTCTGTTTGATGACGCCCTCAGGTGTGACGGATACTTCACACAGTGAATAAGCCTCTGCTGCTGCAGTCAGGGCAAACTCCCTGATAGCCTGAGCCACAACCTCCTTCGCCGTCGTGTCCTTCCCGATCATAATGTATCGAGACTGCTGGTCTGCCTTGAAGACTCGTAATACCTGGTCCGACATATCTGGGGATGAACAGAACACATAATGAGGATAACTGTTTATTTATCAGCGTTGTTTTTACTGTGAGGTTTTTCAAATCTCATTATGAAAGTAATGGCAATGATTTTTTGCCGTTTGTTTTACAAGATATATCAATAGCCATTCCATCTTCCCAGCATCTTTGGGACGTCACCCGCAAACCTCATTTCCCATCATCATTTATTAGTTTGATCAGAAACACAACTCCACCAATCATATGACCCAAAATCTCCATTAAATACAAACCAATACCCATGTGCCCTCAGAAAACTTTAAGGTCAGCAGTCAGCGCAATGCTGTTAGCTTGATTTGATTAGCGTGACAAGCACCAATGCAGATTAACTGAGTTTATGTTACGTGTACAAACTAAAGTACGGCAGCTGATTAATGTCTGTAAGTCTGACAAAGAGGCTGACAGCATTGATAAAAGCACGAATGTTCTAGGAGAAGCAGGAACACAGGGAGAGCAAGATACTCACTCAGTATGACTGGGACTGGAAGAACACAAACACCATGTGATGGACAGGAGTTAATAAAGATAGAAATACAACAACCATATTTCTATCATTGGCTCTATACAGTTGGTAGGGTAACAGACTGTTTAGGCAGCTATCCCATCAACATCTCTGGTTGAATTAGTCCACTGCGGCCAGAGAGCAGGTCTTCTTTACAGCAATAAGGATTTACAGATTTGATGCATCACTATGATAAGGTACCTTAATCCATGTGGTGTTTAATTACCCCACAAAGACATTTATACCTGGTTATTTTATCTTCAAACGGCATCTCAATTAAGTTAAGTTCATCTTTGACCTTGTAAACAGCAATTGACAAACTGGGCTAACTCCACCTGCTGATGAAATTCATGTGTTATGATCGAAAGCTACAACAAACAGCTACTAAACAGACCTCCAGGTGAGATTGTTTTGTCAGCTGGTTTCTCAATTGAATTTCAAGAAAATGAACCATATCACAATCTATATCAGTATGAGGTAACATAGCATATCCATATTAACCCTATTAATATATCAGAGCCCCATCATTTCTAAAGTGATCAAATGTGTTGTATTCAAAATCTTAATGTGTAAAGTAACCAGTAACTAAAGCTGTCAGAAGGAATAGTATTCTATAATTTCACGTTTTAGGGTTCCTAATATTATTATAGCAACTGCTGCTAATGCAAATTAGCAATAAAAAAAACTTTTAATACAGGGAATAATGATATTTTTTAGATCTTAATTGCCAATGATGATGTCAAATGTTTATAGGTAAGGAAATAAAAAAGTGATTTGTTACTACAAACTTGCCAGTCTCACATTATATCCACACAGCAATGTAATACACACCAGGCTGGTTGTTGAAATCGAGGATGCGGTGGTGAGACTGCAGAAGGTCTGGGTTTGAAGACGAGAGGTTTCCACTAACGGGCAGAGCTGGTGCGATCTGTTTGGACTGCTTCATCCCCACAATGATGTCGTCCTGTGATTGGCCCACGCAAACGTCACTATGGAAACAAGAGGGAGAGCATGGGAGGGGCGAGACAGCAGTTCTGTCAACAAAAGGCAGGGGGCGATATTAGTGTTGGCAGGAGTTGGAAGATGTAGACGCCTTTTGGGTAAGCAATCCATAGACTATATTCTGCAAGAAATAAACCCTCCTTTTAGAACTAATATTTGGTGATGTGTGCTGTGACAGTTTCACAACTGGGTTGGTGAACAGAAATATCAATCTGAAAGCTGAACCTGGTGCTAGATCATTAAAATTACAAACTGAACAAGAATCCCACTGTCCTCAGGAGCTAGTTACAAAAACTCAGTATTGGCACACCTGAAAACTAAACTTTACAAACCTACTTTTTTATTCATAATTTATCTCAGCTCTCTACAATCAGAATTTATATTAAGAATTTGTCATTATCCACAGTGGAGGCACCAGATCTCGCAAGAAATTAAGCGATATTCAGATATTTTTATAAAACCTAATATTAGGCTTATTAGGCTTCAGGGAAAACGAGCGTTGGCGCTACCACACACAGCAAAGGTCACATATTTTATCACTGGGGGGATTGTTTAAACTTTCATCTGGTAACTACACTGATAAAGAGATGAGATGCATCAAGATATGTCTGACGCAGCTCAGCGGGTGCTTGATTGATTGAATCAGAGTAGCACGTCACAATGTCAGGAAAAACTTTGAGCTTTTACAAATTGGATAAGGTAGCGACAAAGAGCCCAATCAGTTCAAATTAGATGGGGATGTGTGGATCACTGCTTCCTCTCTGCCCACAGCATAGGCCCAATCAAAATCATCTCATTTCTCTCTCTCAGGCTTTTAGAATCCTTTTGATATAAAACAATCACAGACCTGCTAGTGGAGTGAATAGGCAGCTGTGTGCAGTTTTCTGACACCATCACACATAATTATATAGGGTACTTAAATGTTAAATCTCAAACATTTACCTCTCAATGCCATCTAGAACGGTCAACATGAAAACAACAAGACAATTTCAAACATTTCAAGTATGCTTGTTTGGTATATAAAGTGTTACATAATCTTGCCACCCCTCCGCTGCATGGCTTTTTCCAAAGACTTGAAAGCCGAGGTAGTACACGGGCCTCTGTAAAAGGGGACTGTGTGATACCATTTAGACGCACCACTTCTGGACAAAACATATTGTCAATAATAGAAGGTAAACTCTGGAATAGCTTGCCCCTCCCAATAAGAGAGTGTCCTACATTCAACACCTTTAAAACTCACTTAAAACAGTGGCTCCTAGAAAACCAGAGATCCACTCACTTTTAACTGTCACACATTTCATCACCCATACACTTTCCCTGTTAAATTGAATGCAGTATAGAGGTGGATGAATAACGTCTTTGTCATCATGTATTTTTTGGTTTGTTTTGTTTGTTTGTTTTATCAACGTATATGTCACCATTATGTGTACCTTTTAATTTATAGTGAATGAGCGCTGTAAGACTGCTGGCTGTCTCTATGTTAGTCCTACGTATGTCACCTGCCTAGGGACTGCAGATGAAAAGTAGTTATTTTTACTGTGTTTTTTATACAACTATGTTCATAAATATGCATGGTCCCTATCAAATAAACCAATAAACCATAAACCAAAAGCTATCTTGTGCAGCTTTACGATAAGGTACAATTATTGCCCTGATAAAAAGTTACAATCCACATGGTGTTATTACTTGTATGGTTTAGGAGGCAGGATGCTGGTGAGCGTCTTGTCGAAGATCTTCTTCAGTTTGTTGCGTCCTCCCACCGAGTTGGCCTTTGCTTTCTTGCTGACCTTCTCCAGGCCCATCACCTGCTCCACGTCCACTGCCAGGTCGGGGATGGAGTAGCGACTGGCCTTCTTGATGTCTCCGATCTTTGGAAGGTGGGGCGCACCGTTCTTTCTGTCATGTTCCTCCTCACCATCCAAATCGTGGTCTTGTTCTGGCCTGGTTAGCAGCTCTTTAAACACTGGACAAAAGGAGGAAGGAGACAAACATTTTGGTAAAAGGGCAAATTCTTTGTATTAACCCTTGTGTTGTCTTCCTGTAGACCATGAACTTGTTGTCCTTCCGGGGTCAAAATTGTAAACGTTTTTTGAAAACTTTCTTTGGTGCTTTCTTACCCCGCTGTTTTTGTCACTTTCTTCGAAGCTTTTGATTCTTTTGGTAAATGTTTTTGGCACTTTTTTCAGAGCTTTTTATTTTATCCATGTTCAATAAACCTAATGTATATGACATTATACCTAATTCTTTTGTATAAAAAAAAAAAAAAGAAAAAAAAAAAGAAAAAAAGCAGAAACTATTAATTATTTTGAGTAACTGATAAGATCAGAGGATGTCGTGTGGATCACAGACTGTTAATGTCAAAGTTTAGTCAGAATGCTGTTTTGAAACAATTTAAAAAAAAAATTCAAATGCTATGGAATTGAATAAAACACCCAAAATGCAAAATTCAATGAAAATAATTATTGATTTTTACCTGCGAAGAACGTACATACATGTTGTTTTGGATTAATGAAAATACTGTGAAGATCATTCAGTGATGGCTACTAAAGGATTTTTTCCCCAGTCACTCACTCTCTATTCTTTCAGTAATAATAGGATTCTCTTTGTTTAAAGTATTAAGTTTATATAATTGATTAAATAAATACACCAGTTCCCAAAGCATTTGGTTTGTGATGTTTTAAAAGGAAGCAATGTCTACTTGACTACTCCTCCCCGGTTACATGTATTCTACCAGTTGTGACCAATTCAATCAGAGTCATTTTGCTTGCTTATGCTATAGTTATTTATTTTTAATTCACAAGAAAAGAGCAACGATTTGAGAAAAGTCAGAAATCATTTTTGTATTCAAGAAATAGGTTTAATAATCTCGCGACCGCTCACTCACCCCCACTCCCCCTTTCTACAAAATGCTAACAAGGTGTGTCTCATAAATATGATGAAACCTTACCTAAAAGGTTAGTTTTCACAGTTATGGACAAGTGGGTGTTGTTCTTCAGAATCTCGTTGGCTTTGTTGAGCTGGACATTCTCAAAGTTCTGCCCATTGACCTCCAAGATCTGCAGAAAGAAAAAAAGAAGAAATATATCAGGTGCATTTGACCAAACAGTCCATAATATTGACCTCATTACTCTCTAATAACATGAACCAAATCTAAAGCTATGGCTACCTGGTCCTAACATACACGTGTAGATTTAACAGTCGAATTGCTGCAGTGGTGAGCAAGAAAAACCTGCCAGTAATGTCTTTTCTGCCTCAGTTGTCACAGTGTCACAATGAACTGCCTTCCATCTTGGATCTGTGCAGAAAGGTGCTGAGCCTTGAACTAATGTATAAGTTCAGTAATGATCTCTAAACTACATATTTTATCCAGTGAACATAGAGGCACTCCTCTGGCATGTTATACATCATGACATTTAGCCCAACACATGGTTTTGACATGAATGTTAATTGTCCATGTCACATTCAAATTGTCTTAACAGTTTGACCTCCGGTATGTGAGCAGGATATTTGCATTTTAACACAATCTGCTAACCAGCCTTCACTGCTTCCTCTTTAGTGGAAGAGGAAGTCACCTTTGACTGTAACTTAAGTACAGGCCATCCTCTGTTACCGTGAAGCCGGTTAACACTGAATTAGATGACCAAACGTCTGTTTTGGGATCAGCAGCGATTAGAAAGACGTTGCATGGAGTTTACCTCTAATGGCCTGAAGGGACTAATACTAAAGCTCGGAAATTATAGGTCCTGAGTGAATGATGATCGTAACTGAAGCTGTAAAAAAACCCGGAAGGCGTGAGCAGGGCATGAGAGAGTGAATGCTTCCAAGGATGCCAGCTTCTCCGCTTCCTTTTTGGAAAACAGCTGCAGAGGATGTTTGGAGTCAAGAGGGCTTAACTTGCATCCAGACACTCTTAAGATGGTTTCAAGGATTAAGGGACTTTGCTTAAAGCCCTGAGGCCTGCAGAGTGTGAAAATGGTTGAGAAGTCAAGTTGTGAGGAGAAAGCCAACACAGGGTGCCTGCAGCTACTGGTGAGTTCAATTTAAGACTTAAAAAAAAACAAACAAAAAAAAAAACTTTTAATGCAAGTTAGAGCAAAATGTAAAACCAATTTCACAACAAAAAGGAACTTCCAACACGAGAAAAAAAGATCAGTTCAAGTGCTGGTCTGTGACAAAAGTGATTTCTGCTCACAGTTGTAGCCTAAAGACAAAAAAAAACGATTAAGTTGAAGGCTATGTGCAGCTGCATTTACAGTTTCCCTCCCTACAGTTGCCAACAGGAAGAGGAAATCCCAAGATTTTAACAAACTGCCGACACTTTCTTACAGCAGAAACAATGTACTCTGTCTGAGGAAGATATTTTACCTGATCTCCACGCTTAAGGCCAACTTCTGCTGCCTTGCTCCCAGGCTCCACGGCATCAATGAAGATGCGGAAACCTTTCTCCTGACCTCCGAGAAGGCTGAAGGCCAGTGGAGAGTCCCTAGAAGGCTTGGTTAGCGTCACCAGCCGTGGCTTGGCTTTAGCAGCACATGCTATATTTAACAGTCTGAGGTGCCCACACATTTTCTGGAAAGAAATATGACATGTGAGGAAAATGCAGTAAAAGGCATACACAAAATACATTTTTGCACGTGAGTCATCCCTATGTAAGTGGTTCTACTTACTTCTTTCTCCAGATTGTTTTCAAACTCTTCCAGAAAGTGAGTCATGGGAGGGTCACCCTCAAAGTCATTAAAGTGATTGTTTACCCACAGCAAGACTACCCGTGTAACCTGGAGCAATCACATCATCAACACGGGTCAATATACAGTTTACCGGTTGACTAGCAGTGCATGTATTATGTAGTTTACATCCTGACCTTAAAATGGCTATGGGTTCATGGAAGATCTCTGCTTAGGGGTGTTTGAGTGTCTACACTTTCAGGCAAGTTGTCTATTCAATTATTCAATTGCGTGTAATTGCAGTATATAGATCAGACATTCTGTCTCTAATTAATATTTAAATTATTTCATCAGTTCACGCAGATGTACAGTGGTACAAACACCCGTACCTTGTCCCTGAGACTGGGGTCGTGGAACCACTCCAGGAGCTTCTTGCCCACGACCATGGGGCTGGAGAGGAAGGTCCTGTAGGTCAACAGGAAGTCCTCGATGTAGGTGGGATCCACCACTGAGTGTTCCTCCACCAGGTGCATGGTGAGACGCTCCGATGTGCCCTGAGGTTTAAAATGATGGTGTAATTTGTTTAAAATACCCGTTCATGCAACGTGATTGGCTTGCAAAGATCTGTTTTAATATGTAGCAGTACTTAGACCAAGAAAGTGGATCACATCACTCCAGTTCAGAAGTCTTTACACTGGCTTCATGTGCCTCAAAGAATTGATTTCAAAATACTTTTGCTGGTTTAGAAATCACTAAACGGTTTAGGGCCAAAATACATTTCTGATCTGCTAGTACACTATGAACCACCCAGACTTCTCAGGTCGTCTGGGACAGGTCTGCTTGTTGTCCCCAGAGTCAGAACTAAACAGGGGGAAGCAGTGTTTAGTTTTTATGCTCCACATATCTGGAACAAACTCCGCCACAACTCTCAGTTCTTTTAAATCAAGGCTGAAGACCTTTCTTTTTGATGTTGCCTTTCTTTAAATAATTGTTAATTTCTTATACTGCACTGTAAATCTTATTCTCGTATTTTATCCGTTTTTAATTTTTTAATCGTTTTTAAGTGCTCTTTAATGTTTTATGTAAAGCACTTTGAATTGCCCTGTTGCTGAAATGTGCTATACAAATAAAGCTACCTTGCCTTCTTATTTGGTTGGCTGTTGAGTGAATCGGGTCTCTTTTGAGCCCTCCTAATTTTTTTATTATGTTTTTTGAAAATGTAAATTTGCTGAGTGTTGATTTGTCACCTTAATGACGATGTGTCCTTTCCTGGTGCCAGTGCGATCCAGTTCGCGGTGTTCCTTCACCATAACGATCTCCCCTTCCTCTTCTACCTTCTGCATGTTCTTCTCCACCTGGTTGAGGATGCAGCAGTAGTCCTGCTGGGCTATGCACACAAACTGGACAAGACAAGATCAAACAAGAGTTAGAGGCAGATTTGAAACATATTGACTCAAACTTAAAAAATATATTGATGCTACCTGCTTAATAGTATTGCAGTTACATGTATGATATGCGTGTTACTAAATCTCACTAATTCTTGAACCATCATTTGATCAGAGATCAGCAAATCTCTCTAAGAAAGCAACTGATTAGAACACAGATTAAAAGTTAAATTGATACAACTGATGGCAGCTGATTAGAAAGAATGTTTGCACAGCAACTAAACTACTATCCCCACTGATAAATTATGAAACATTGGTCATCACTAATTAGAAGTAAAGATTGTCTCATCCGAGCCGCTGAGCTCAGCTCCTGATGATTAGAAGGACTAAAAACATGTCATTGCTCTTTACATGTGCTGGCCTATTTTCTTTGAAAATGGTTGTTTCTTACATTTAAGTGGATGCTATCGCCCAAAGCAATTCGCATTGTCATGAGTGCAAACAATGCCTGCATGAAGTGGGTCACAGTGGGATTTTGTTTTTCTTTTTTTTTAACAATGTTTTTATTCATTTTTGGGATTTAATATCATAGGATATCAGGATTCTTGCCAGGCTCTTCACACTAAGATGCATATGAAATAGACCTGCTAACCCTAATCCCATGATACTATGCAGGAACATTTACAACGAAGATCCTACCTGGCAGTCATCCACCTTGGTCTTCATCACGCCCTTCATGTATTCCTTCTCCATGGTTGGTGACACCCCAAAACTGTTTCCCATACATAGGATTTCTGTCCGGCCCTCAGGGTACGTCACCTCCACCGAACCGTTCAGAATCACCGACCACGAGTCAAGCTGGAGCCGAACAAACACGTAATTATAGTAGTTAGGTGTTGGAAGAAAAGAGAACAAAAAGAAAAGAAAGAAAATGTTGGAAAAAGAAAAAGGAAACGCAACAACAATAATAACTTTTTAGATCAGATTAAGTTCAGTCAAGTAATATTCCAAACAGCTGGTGTCCCTTAAAGAGTCAAAGTTATTTTTCAAAAAGAACAATATGCAGAAACTACAAGGGGACTGCTGCACTAACAGATGGTGTTTTACTTCCCTCAGAGGAATATAACAATAGCACAGGATTATCAGAGTTGCCCAGCAAAACACAACCAGAATGTGAAGATGCAATCCAGTCAAAGTATTGTTCCAAGTCATACACGCTTGATTGAAATTAATTTTTTTTAATCTTTTTAAGGGATTACGTGAAAATAAGGATGTTTTCAAGAATTCCTGAAAAGCTGACATTCACATATTTTACCCTGACAGCAACAATATGCTCACTGAACCCCTGCATTCTCTGTGACCAGACATTAACTAAAGTGACCAGCCCTTCAAGGCAAGGTCTGCTCTTTATTGTTTGAGTGCATCGTAGCAAATACAACAATCAAATTTTCTTCATTGTTGTCATGTTATGTCTTTACCACAGAGAGAGAGAGAGAGAGAGAGAGAGAGAGAGAGAGAGAGAGAGAGAGAGAGAATAAGTGATGCCTGCTTTAGTTGCCTAAGGGATCCTAGATCAGGCATGCTGGTTGTCTGCCATTCAGATTTAATAGAGCAGAAAAAAACATTAAATGGAAGACGAAAGATTCATTGGTGTGAAGGGGTGAGACTAAAGTTCAGTTCCTCGACAGACACACACATATATAAATATAATTAAAGGCAAGACAAAGTCACAAGACAGGGCTTATGTGTGCGTACATATGCACCAACACACACCTCCTCTCCATCATTGAGAACGATGGTGCCGGCACGTTCCACCACAGCGAAAACCATGACGGCGCAGAGTTCCCTCCTCACTGACATGGTCATGTTGGCAAATGCTGGCAGCTGATGCATGAACTCCAGTAATTGCTCTGTGAGAGGGACAGAGGAGAGACAGCGGAGGAAGTGGAGGAGATTTAGAAAAAAAAGAGCAAACAGAGTTTTGACACCCAGAGGAGAGAAAGAGGGCAGGCAGCGCTCTTGGCAAGCCTGCATTGCCCTCACATCCAGCCAATAAAGGCACGAGCTGGAGACAAAGCATCAAAATGGATCATCACCACAGTGACTAGCCAACAGAGGAATCCTTATCTGGAGAACAAAAAAGCCAAATATCAATTCCATTGATATAACTTTCAAGGCAAGCCATTGCAGACACTAAGACTGAAACCACATTTAGTGCTCTGATCATGTATAATGGATCAGATCACCAAAATTAACAAAATATATATATATATTTGTATAACTTGGAAGCATTGAAAATGACATTTAGGGCTAATCTGCCTATTATGTCCTTGATTACTTCAATCAGATAATAGTTTTAAAAAATGCCCAAATGACTTGTTTTATTCAACAAACAAACCCTATATATATTTAGTTCATGACAAAGACAAGCAACAGATCCTGACATTTGAAAAGCGGGAACTATCAAAGGTTTGGCATTTCTGCTGACTAACATGATTAATCAATTATTAAAATACCCATTACCCGATTTTGGGTGAATGGCTTTAATATTGGATGTATTTGAGTGACGGTGTCACCAAGGGAAATGCTATATATTATCTCCAGACATTCTGTAGAACCCTACTCTAAGGTCCAAAGTAGGAAAATACCCATCTCTCGCCATCTACCAACCAACTATCCCCTCCTGGCTGGCCATCAGCAGTCTGGCTTACTAGCTGACCTGTGCTTGGCATGGCAACAGCCTTGTGTGTGAAGCTGCGGAAGCAATGAAAGTTTAATGTGCTGGGAGAGGTGAGGGTAGAGGATGTGCCAGAGTGACCTAGAAAAGCCTGCTGGCAGAGGGAGGGGTGTACTGCGGGGGAGATCAGCGAAAGGGGGGAGGGGGAGAATGGTTGGCCCTCATTCTCTACATCCAGTGCATCATCCTCCCCAAGTCCACATCTGTAGCTAAGCTTTGAGAGTGTGTATGTTTCTTTTAAACATGCCTATCATTATCATTGGAGTTGAGTCATAGCTTTAAGGGATAGGATACTGCAAGCCTGATGTGGCTTTGAGAATTACTCGAAAGCCTACCTTGTAAATGAGAGCAGGAAAGCAAAATAGGCTTCAGACAAATGTAGATTTATTGTGAACAATTTAAATGACAAAGGTGGGCGTGGCTTTTACACAGCACCAAATTAATCTAAAATTGGGACAAGGAGTACTGTCCCAGACGGGAACAACATTGCTGGTGCTTTTTTACTGATATTTTTGAAAACACACCCTTTCTAAAGAAGTCTTGCAAAGACTGCACTCTCAGGCATGCACCAAAAATAGATTGGATATTTTTAAAGTAAACACTGCATGGCAAAATAACTTTATTCACAATAGTGCTATTCGTAAGCAGCATGCAGCGTATGAAAAGCTCTTTCAGAACTTACAGCACAAACAAAAAAACACAATAAAACCCCCAACTGGGTGCTCACCTATGTCATCGTCGGTTCTGTCCATGGGGTCCTTCTCCAGGCAGTCTCGCACAATGTCACGGCTCATGAGGGGGTCAGACGCTCGCTCGATGTCCTCCTCATCGTCGTCCTCCTCGGAGTCAACGGCGGTCTCTGGCAAGCCACTCAGGTCCATGTCACCTGGTTCGTTTTCTGTGGCCTGCAAAGAGTACAAAGACGAGGAATTAGTTCTCTGCGATTAAAGATAAACAAGGTGAGGGATTTGGTGTCTCCATCCAACATCAACAGTTGGAAAACATAACACAACCAAAAAGTCAGAGTTCAGATGTCCATCTATAGCCATGTCTTTGAGCGAGACACCTACCTCAGTGCTCGTTACAAACAATGCTTTAGCCCGTCAGCTAGATGCCTAAAAAGTGAATAAAAGGATGTTATCTGCTGACCAAGCCATTGACCATAGTCATGTTTTTTGTCAAAACTCAAAACTCAGACGGCGTAAACTCATTTGTAAAAAGCCAGTGTAAAAAAAAAAATCAGCATAATAGGTATACAGAGGCAGAGGTTGCATATGCCAATACACACTGCTAAAATCATTTTACAGTACAAACATCCGCTGCGTTTCCAACCAAAAGCAAAATAAAACAGAAGAAAAAGAGATCTGTTGTGAAGATTTGACCTATTTAATGAAATGGATTACAGGTATTCAGTAAAGTATAGGAAAGACCGACGTCAACACTGCATACAAAACCGTTCGCTATGCATAGTAACAGGCTAATTAACTCTCAACTTTCCTCTCCTCTCCCCCTCAGCAAACTCCACCGCCTGCCTCGAAGCCAGATCCTGTTCTTTGAAAGCACAAGAGGAAATATGTGCGGAAGATGAGGAAAAATGAACCGAGATGAGGCGCAGGAGTGATACTAACAGAGTTCCTTCTGCCATCATCAAAGGAACTGTTTCTATAAATGACAGAAGTGCCATATCGCCTGGTTCATGCTCACACAACATGAAACCTTCTGACTGAAAAAACCCAAAGCAGTTGGAAAAAAGGACTACAAAAGCATCAGCCTTGCTACCTCGCCACAGTGCAGAAAACAACCCTTTTTACCTCAATATGGTGCCCAACCTCAAGCTTCTGAACAGAAAGAGAAGAAAAGGTTGCCTTTGCAAACTGTCCACAAAATCCCAGAGCCAGACGCATCTTCACCTCCCAGACTGTCAGTCTGCTTTTAATTTTTCAAAGCTCAGAGTCCCCGTGCCCGGTCCCTCACAGAAACCCTATGTCATTTCTCCATGCCACGCCATGTGCAAAAGGCTCATTAATGATTCAGGCCAGTGTCTGAGTGGCCATTTGGGCGTCACCGGCGCACACACCCTGGTCGGCGGGGGCCAATGATCTGGTTGTACGAGTGAAGCTTTTTGACAGTGGAGAGTCACGGATCAAGTAAGAAGCAGTATACAATACAAGCGGTGTAGTATTTCTACAGTGGATGCACTAAAATAACTTTAGTGTTAAAGAGGCTGTGAAAAATACTGACTTTCCGTAGCTGAAAATCTTAAAACTTCATCCATATAATTCAATAGTATTCCCTGAGCACTCTTAATCCACAGACAGTTGCATATTCATTGCCCATTTTCTACAGATGGACAGAGGACACACCAGACAAGTTCACCACACTTGTTATCTGCAGCAAATATATATTTAAGTGAGCATGCATCTTCCTTCATAGATGCCACAGTGAGGTAATTTTATTTTACATGGAGACATGGAGATGAAATCTGAGAGCGAGCACGCTGTATTTCAGGTTGCCTGTGTGGCTTTGTATCCGTGCACAGGCTCGTTTTCCTGTCATCTATGCATCAAAAATCCATCAATGCGCAGTAAGCATTACAAGTCAGCAGGCAAGTCAGGTGTTATTAATATTTCATCAGGGCTATTCTTGGATCAATGCTTTCAAAGTCCTTCTGAAGGACCAATTTCATGTTTTATTCAGACACAAAACAGCGGCCATGTTGCCGGTGACGTGAGACTCTTCACGGGGTGCTTCAATTGTCCAGGCCAAAGGAGGCTGTGGAGATCAGAGACAGCAGGGTGGGCCAGTGGTTAAACTATTCAATGCTTTACCATCAACAATCTGTACCCCTATCTGCTCTGTAACTCTAAAATTAAAATCTAACACCATATTTCTTTGTACCATCAACTTCCTGTGGTCTCAAGTGTAAAGAACCAGGCTTCCCCTGATCCGTTTATTCAGGAAGCACCCCCCAGGGAAGACCACAAACACCGCTTGTGATCTACTACGCCACATTATTAATTCGGAAATCTGCAGGGTGCAGCTTTAGCTCACAATAAAAAAAGTAATGTTGCATAAAACAAACAGTTTGGTGGGAAGTCATGTCATGTACCCCAGGACTGTAAGATGAGTTTGAATTCTTTCCTTCATGTTTTACTGCTTGTACATTTTATGTATTTTAACATCGTTGTGTGCAGAGTCTGTGAATGCTCTAAAAGTTAGTGAGAGGGGCTTGTGAGCATAAAGCAGTTCGACCCTGAAGACTAGCTGACTTAAGTAAAAGACAAACTACCTCCTTTATTTAACAACTGCTACTTCATCCTCATTACAGGGGTGGTGTAACAGTAACTCCAAGCAGTCTTAAGATTAGTCCGAGAGGTCAGGAGATGATTAAGAGAAGAGGCAAATAGAAATATTTCTGCAATATAAATATATTTTAGACATTCCTGTGAATTACTGGATCATTTTATTTCTTCAGACCTTTAAGACATATTCAAACTAAACTATGAAATACATCCATTTGTCATTTATACTACTCATAACACAAGTAGAAAGAAACTGCATGATTTTAATTCATCAGAAGCTTTCTCTCAGCTAGTTGACTTTGGTTGAATTGAAACAACAGATTATTTTCATTATTGATTAACCTGCCAAGTATTTTCTCAATTAATTGATTCATCAAGGTCTATAACATGTTGAAAATGCCTCCCACAATTTCCCAGAGCCTAAAGGGCCACTTTCATATTGCTTGTTTGTCCAACTAACAGTAGTAAATCCTCAAATATAGGACTCTCGCACCAGCAAATGTTTGGCATTTCTGCTTCAAGAGAACAAAACGATTATCAAAATAGTTGCAGATTAAAAATAGTTGCATTTTCTAAGAATTTACTAATTGTTTAAGCTCTAATTCAAAACAGTAATTACACAGGCCTGTGAAGAAAAGTGTACAGACAAAAGAGCTTGCATAATACCTGTCCAAGAAGTAAAACAGATGTAGCACAAGCTCATATAAAAAGTAGATCACCAGTTAGCAGAGAAATTTGATCACATGGAGATTCAGACATAACAAGTTCAGGTGTTTGAGTGAGATATATATATATATATATATATATATATATATATATATATATATATATATATATATATAGCACGAGACAGAGCAGCTGTTGTAGCTGTAGATTGAAAGCTGTTAAGAGCTGGAATCGAGAGCCTAAAGAAAAAAGGCAGGGCAGTGTGTTTTAGAGAGAGAGAGAGAGAGAGAGAGAGAGAGAGAGAGAGAAAAGAGCAAGCAGATGGCTGTAAGACCAGGATCACAGACTGGGGACAGGAGAGCCTGTTCAACCTGCCCTAGCCAGCCCCAGCATGGCCAAACATAACAAACACGCACGCGCACGCACGCACACACACACACACACACACACACACACACACACACACACACGATAACACACGCTTATGCAGGCCTAACACGCAATTATAAAGCTGTATTCAAACAATTTGATCTAATGCTCCAGCAAACACAAACACGAGCCAAGAAGCGGTCCAAACAAAACAAAGTGATTCTGACTGATGCCCCTGAGCACACTTACAAACACACACACAAATAGGCACACAGCAGGTGGCAGTATTAGGAGCCAATAGGGTGGGTGCTCTGTGTTAAGAGGATTAGTTGCAGGGTTTTGGGGCACGTCGTCCACAGTCACAAGATTTTGTGTGTTCTTTTGAGCTGAGTCGTGTGTTATTTACCTCATAAAGCTCTTATTACATAGGGGTGGGGGGAAAAAAATCGATACAGCATAGTATCGCGATATTTTCCGTGGCAATACTGTATTGATACACAGACGCCAAGTATCAATCTATTATTATGTATTTTTTGATCAGTTTGTCTGCTTGACAATCCCATTTTGCAGCAATAAAATTGAAGTGAGATGAACAAACAGAGAAATGTATCTTTTTAGATAAAATAGATGTTGACAAAGTTTCCTTTTGGGGCCATCATTTTAAATTGAGAAAAATTTAAAGTTGGGAAAAAAAGGTAATATATGGCAATATATCGCAGAATAATGCAATATGTTTAAAATCGCAATAATATCGTATGGTGACATAAGTCTCGTGATGATATCGTGACGTGAGGCCTCTGGTGATTCTCACCCCTACTATCACACGAGATTGTACGTCACAGCTGGAGTCAGGATGTAGGCTGGACCACCTGCTCGCAGCCACCCGCCTGTCTGCTCGTCCCCCGCTGAGCAGTGACAGTGTCCTATTAGTGTCTCATAGTCCCCTTGTCTGCCAAGCATTTACATTCTTCCCAAATTTTCTCATCCTACTTAATGAGACTAACCTGCGGTCCCAGAGGCATATTTGTCATTTCACCAAGGAGAGTCTCACCAACTTGGAATAACATGAGCTGGGCTTCAGTGCAACCCTCTTACTTCATTTATCCACACAGGTTTGATTAGAACCATTTGCTGAAAGTTTATTTCATGCTCTACACTCGTTACCATGTCATGTTAGTTTTAACTAGAAAGTAAGCGAACAAAAACACATGCCATCGTCAAAGGAAGTTAAACCCAAATCAATAGATAGCCATTTGTTTCAAAAGTTTATAAATATGCTTGTTTTGCTTTGTTGCTGAAAGTTACATGAGCATTTTAAAACCACACTCATGTCTGTGTACAGTTTATAAAAAGCTAGAGCCAGCATGGTTAGCTTAGCTTCACATTAGCCTGGAAACGGCTCTATCCAAAAAGGTTAAAAAAAAAAAAAAATCTACCAGCACCTCTACCGCTTATTAAACATAATAAAACTAATAAACATGTTTGTTTAATCCGTACAAAAACCGAAGCGTACAAACAAGTGGCGCCTCCAGTCTTTCAGTTATGCTAAGCTAAGCAGCTGCTGATAGCAGCTTCATATTTACTTTAACTGTGAGCAAAAAAGACAAGAAAAGAAAATTGGCTGAAGAACCACAACCCTAGCTAGACTGGGAGAGGTTTAATCTCACAGGGCCAACCTGTTTAGTGTTCGTCCGGTTATCAAACTATCACACCTACTGAACTATCCAGTGGAGTCCAAACTGGGGATCAAGGGCCAATGGGGGGCGTCCTTACCTGATAAATGTCTGACAGGCTGCTGCTTCCAGAGTCGCTGGTGATACTACATCCTGAGTGGCTGGAGGAGACGTGGGTCACCTGTGGGTGCAAGGCGTCGGCCAGGTGAAGTCTGCTGAAGTCTGCAGGGAGCTGCACATACACACACACAACATACCCCACAGATGGTCAGTATCAGCCAGCTCAGCCGTCACCACTGGTCACTCACGCTAACACTCATGCTGGCTGCCAGCCAAGTAGCAACACACTTAGCAGCATGTTGTCCATCAGTTTGTCTGAAGACATAGTGTAAAGAAAATGTCTTCTTTTTCTTTTCCTTGCATTTGTTTCCTATTTCATCATTTAACAGAGGCCGCCGGGTCATTTTTTTTTTTTGCATGTAACTTTTACAGGGACTACACAAAAATATTGCCCCTTTAATCTTAATTAGAAAGTAGCCTAAAACACTCTTCTATTCATGAATACTACGGATTATCTTTGTCTTTATTTCACAGCCGTGATTATACAATGTCAACAGAACAGAAAGATATGAATTAGTCCCACTGCAAGAGCTCAACACCCAATTTTAAATCAAAGCAAAGAAAAAGGAGATGTTAAATAACTAATTCAACTTCCTAAGAATCGGTCATAAACGTATTAAGTTTAACACAACATAGGAGTGAATACAAAAGTCTCTGTCTTCACCCTCCCTCTACTGTATGTGTCAGTTAAAGAGCACACTAAATCTGCTGTCCATTTATCAAAAAGGGAGCCTCATGTTAATCGGTCTCATGAACTCAGCCTCATTGTCTAAGTGACAAACTAACAGTTCAAATGACATATTGAAAACTGCTATAACATTTATGCAGCTCTTGATATTAGCTGTTAGCACTGGAACTTCCTTGTTTATGAGTAAACCAACAAGAAGTGCTGCATACATCAAGGAAATACCCTAATTAAAGCACGCAACTCGCATAACCTAAATAAACACTAAGCAGAAAAGGGGGAAAACCCCTCTGAGTAATTAATACTGTATAAAGTAACAGAAAGCCCCGCTGTAATTAGCCATATTGTAAATGAGCCAACCCACTTCTCTATGGAGATGACCCTGAAATGTAAAACACATCAGAAACCCCCCTGCTGACTGTTTAAGACGCAGATGATTAAAATAAAAACAAGTATAGCAGTTAGTACATCTACAGTTTTTGTGTCTTTTTATTTAAGAAAATGCTGTACTGTTTTTATATATATAGTTTAAAAGATGTTACAATACTTCTCAAGCAATAATGCCATACATTTGCAGGTGGCAACTTCTTAACTACTGTATGAGTATTTTTCACATTTCTCTGTTTTCCACCATTATAAATTGAATAGCTGGGGGGTTTTGACTGTTAAAAGCAAGGCCTGTTTTTTTTACTATTTTCTGACACTTAATTTAAAACGATTATCAATTACCTTAAAGCGTAACTCTCGCCAAAATGCAACGTAGGGTGTTTTTGTGAATGTACCCGAGTCAAACTTTCATTTAAAAGCATAATTAGGACGGAAGCGCCACTTTTAAGATTGACCGTATTCTCGTTTTCGATCAAATGGCCTTTTGAATGGGAGAGCTAGGGGCACTACTATGATAGCATCAAAATCACTATTTTTAAACGCTAAGAAGGCTCAACACAACAGTAAACTTTTCTTGAAGTTTACCAGGGGCTCTACACATGAACTTGAGCATTGAGAACATTGTTTGTGTACACAGAGTTTACTAAAAAGAAAGGTTTTAACAACTCACTGTAGCTGTTGGTTTTTCCGGTCGCCGTCCATCTAGCCAGTCAAAAATAGTCGAGGGAGGAGAGTAAAGATGGAAAGCTCCTAAAGCTTAGTCCATATAAATGCACGGATAATTTGTTGTTTTGTCGTTAGTGAAAAACAATATTGACCTTGTAGTTCAAAAAGGAGCCTCATATAAGAATGAAATTCCCTCCTATGGAGTCTGTTCATTTGCATTCGGAGATCGATTCTTTTTGACTGACAAGATGGCGGATAGTGTAAACAACAACTGCTAAAGTTAGTCGCTCAAAACCTTTTTTAGTAAACTCTATGTACACAAACAATGTTCTCAATGCTCGTGTTCATGTGTAGACACGATATATGAAATGCAATTTCAACTGACATTTCATATATTATTTTTTAAATGTGCACAATATATAGGCTAGTGTTTTCTGACAAAAAAAGCCACAGGGGTGAATTATGAATTTAATCAAACTGCAGGAACTGGTTCATGGAGTGTATAGATAGTTAATATTTTATGGCTAAATGTTTTATTTACCAATATATATTTGATACTCAGCAGGGAGACCGCCCTGAGCCGTTTTAACATCCACTTCTGGCTGTGGCAGATCATCAATATTAAATGTTTACACCTAAAAGTCAAATGTGGCTGATTTAACTAGGTTGCTTCATTCATCATATGATATCAGAGCTACATCTAAACATCTAGAGAGTAAGTTTAACAGTCTTTTACATGCTGTATGATTTCAGATGTGGATGGTAAACAAGACTTTGAATTTTATTTATGTATTTTATATGTTTCTTCTGGACAGTAAAAACTTTTAACCCAGTGCCAGTAAATAAAGGCCAGACTATAAATTTCATAGAAACAAACGCTGCTTCAATAAATCCCAATGTAGGTGTGACATTACACAGATTGTGCAGCCTCTAGCCAGGCTTTTAGCTCTTCTCATCTGAGCTGTAAAAGGTAAAATGGTCTCTGAAGAAAAGTAGTCTGGGCGTCAGTGTCATTTGCCTCAAAATGCACGTTGGGCTGTAAATAACTACCCTGCCTCAGATAATTGGATGGAAATTAGCCTCAACATTGGCAACACTATGAAGTCTTTCTTCAATGACAAATGGAATAGATTGGATAGAAATACATCTTGGGAGGTTCATTTGCAACTAAATGAGTATGAGCCGTCATCTGCTCTTGAACATACTCTGAGAAAACGTCACAGCTTCTGAAGCACCCGTCTGCATTACGGCTTAATTAAAGAGTTCTGGAAATGGGTGGTTTTGCTGGCAGAATTATCACTGTGGAATATTGGAAACTAGTTAAGTAGTAATATAAAGGACTTCTCAATATTCATGATCTGCCCTTTGAGACAGAACCACAATAAAATTGAAGAGCTTGGAGGTGTTGTGGCACTGAATTGATTTGGCAGAATGTGTGACAAGATATTTGGAGATGCTTCTGAGCTGTTTGTGAGGAAAAAAAAGAGAAAATAAGAAATATCTACTCGCAAAGCGCCTTTATGTGTCAGTGACGAGAGAGCCAGACAGTGCAGCTCCTGTGGCACTGAGGTGTGATGTGACTACACTGTGTCAAAGACTGCCATCACGTTTAATTATCTGGATGACTGCACTAACCAAAATGGTCGACCGGAGGGCCCAGTCATTCACTAACTCCCCTCAGGCTGCTATTTCCCATCCCCTCGTCTGGCCGCCTTCACTCTGAACGCCTCCAGCTGACTTCCACGTTGTTATTATTACCGGCTGGGCATTATTGTGTTAGTGTGACAAATCTCTTTGTTTGTAACTGTAGTGATAAAGCCTCATCACAATTGCCTCTGATGACTTCTGGGACCAAAACAGATTATGGTGCAGTTTATCACTCTCGTGTAATACAAATTTTAGAAGTGGAGTTATGTTGGAGCTACGGCTATGACCATTTATATGCATTACTGGACATCTGTTGTAAGAGTGTTGTGGCTTTGAGGCCTTAACTTTATTGGGAGAGGGACTAGCCCATTTGTGGGGTTGTTGACAATCACAAAAATATAGAATATCACCAGCCTTATCCTTTCAGAATAATAATAAATAAATACAATTTAAAAACACCACTGCCCAATATGAATCAAAGAAAACCTGTACAATTAAATACCTAATTTATTAACACATTCTTAACAGTCTAGTTGCACATTCAATGAATGAAAGTGCACCGAGAGTAAATTAATTGAATATTCTCATTATTGAGAGTACATGACCAGTCCTGTGGTGTCTATCGATATGGCCTTCCAACCAGCCACTGGAGTGGTCTGTATGTCAATAATAATACCCCCACTGGTTTCCACAACCAGCTAGAAAGGTCCCACCTCCTCCCAACAAACCCCCATAAACTACAAGCCCCTCCCCCTGGAAAGAGGGAGAGATAAAGGGAGGGCAGGAAAGAGGGATAAAGGGAGAGGATAATAAACACCTAATCCTTTCTCTCCACTCATTTAGGTCATCTGTCTGTCAGCCAATAAGCCAGCGTCCATTCGGTCTATAAGCATGTGGGCCATTCACCTCTTCAGCCCAATGGCATGCAAGAGACTGGGCCAACATGGATACCAGCACAACAATAATGACACACACTCATTACGCTTTTCCAATCAGTGGCACGACGACACAGCAATACATGTGCAGTGCGTTCTTAACCCAAATCGATCTGCTGAGTCTGTACAAGCACGCTATTGCTTAAATATATCAGTGTATGCTCACCACCAACCTTAGCACGAAACTGTGATTTTTCTCCTACCTTATTTCGGTCTCTCTGCACTCCTTTGCTCCGAATTCAGTGCTCTCTCGCAAACAAATGAAGTGAGCTCTGCAGAACCTCGAGCCTAAAATACGTACAATCAGCTGTCACAGGAGGATTAAGCATAGCTCTAATGCTCAAGCCACAACAATCAGCTCTGCCTACATGTGAGCAGATGTGGCGCTCCTTAAATTACACTGTAGACCTAATGACCTAGATTGCTGGGTGGAAGCCCTGGGTGGAAGCGCTGGCTGGTTCTCAATCTCTTTACCGCCTTTATATATTGGGAGTGAATCTGTGCTAAACTAGATGTCCAATACTGTGGGTGGCCAAGCTCAGAAATGCAACCCTGCCTGGTGTACAAAGCATTAATGGGTCTTGAAAACACCCTCATATTTCCTCTGAAAGGAGTGAAATGTAAATAGTTGGTTTAATAGGTTTAAATTATGGAGCAAAACACAACAACAAAATAAACTCTATTTCTGATTTTAAGCATCTAAAGGCGTCTGAAGCTGTGCTGCTCCTTTGAACATTTCACATGTGGTTTTAACTTTGTTTACTTGTTAAAAAAAATGGAGAGCGGCCAATACTGGAAGGCTAAGAGACACATCCCAGAGTTTCCCCTGACCATGGTGACAGCTTTTCGTTTTCCTGAGCCTCGTGGATCAAGAGATTAAAACCCTTTCGGCAGGGTGTCCGATTAAATGGGCCTGATATGCTCTCTGGGCTTTCCCCTCCCTAGTTACAGCTCCACCAGTCAGTACCACACAGACCAGCAGTTAGACAAGGGGTGACGATTACCTACAATGAAGAAATATAGTCCACTTTACTGCTATTACAATCATTGCTGTTCCAGATGTCAATTATGTTATGTTATTATGTGCGAATGTTAGTGGATGCGTAACAAATCTCCAAAAAGTATGTTTACACAGTTTTCATATTACTGCCAGTGGTTAGCAAGATTATAAGGATTATGAGGGACAAAACTGCAAGTAAATAAAGAAAAACATGTTATATTAGTGGTAAAGAGAAGAGTTTCCGTGTCTAGTCCCCTGATTTAGCCCAGGAAGACTAAAACCTTTGGGCCTTTGCCTTGAGTGCATAGACATTATTTCATTACAATGTTTAAAGATAAGGAGACAGCATCCATGGCCACACACTCACCAAAAGATAAAACCATAAATGTCCATAAAAACATAATAAATCAACTTTAATTTTACTACGATGGAGTCAATGTGTGCCTTATTGCAGTAAAGATAAAATGCAGCTATAAGAATGGAAATCACAGGTCTCCAGAGGATATAAGCAATCAGGGAATTATACATATAGCAACCAATGGTCATGAGCCTACTATGGTGTCGTCATTACTGTAATAAGATCTGGTGGCTGTTATTGACTCTACCCATGGTGGGTTTCCCGCTGGGCTAAATGAATATTTACTCAAGCCTCCATTTGCATGCTAAAAACATAAGAAAACAAAAATCAAATGAAGGGGTTAGACAGAGAAGATAAAAAAAGAAACGAGACCGAAGAGGTAAACATACAAATCTAAAGAGCTTCTCCAAGAAAAAACAAGACAGCAGAATATATTGCTAACTTACACATGCTGAAAGATAATTGCAAAACAAGCCAAACTAACTAACTAAAAAAAACAAAGATTATAGCACCCATGTCTCACTATATTTTATTTAATTGCTACTTGTGTTAACTTGCTGATTTGTCTGCTTGTTTTGTCTAACTTGAAGTGGACGTGTGTCAAGTTTTAATCGTGTTTTGGCTGTAAAAAACATTCCATCCTGGCAATAACAATTGTTGAATTAAAATGATTTGCTACTTGACAACAAATTTGCTGTTTTGCTTTGTTAAAAGTAGTAACCATATGATAAATACTTTAAGGATATTTTTGAGTGTGTAGAGTAGCAACTCCTCAATTGGCCAAGTGTGTTTGCTAGATTCCTGGAAAACCAGTCAAATCAATGTTGAAAGATCTATTTCAATGAGGTTATTACTGAAATGACTTGAATACTATAGATTATTACAATCATACTACATTAGCAAGACATGCCAATTGTGCTAACATCAAGGTACTGTATATTCATTATCAATATACTATTGAGCACCACACTGTATGTAGTACCTAAAACCTTGTAAAATCCCAGAGATGTTAGAGGAAACATTATTATCCACATGAAGAGTATCCTTTTGCATATAAAAAGCGTTTAAAAAAATGTAATACATTGTATTCTTTTAAGTAAAATAAAATTGGGTACCATAATTTGGTTTTAAACATGCAATTATATAGTTTTAGATGTTATGAAAAATAGCCTCTTAGAAAGAGATTATTGGGGCCCTTGGTATCCTACATTATAAGGCCTCCCTGCTGCACAAGCTGCCAGGAAGGCGGATGAGATATGTCATCAACAATGACACATCTATGACTATTATAGGAATATTAAGGTGATTTTTCGTTCAGCATCTGTGCTCTGTGAACCAGGAACCGTCTATCAGTGTGATTTACAGCCCTGCCTCTGTGTGTCTATGTGGTCCCGACTTGTGAATGATGCCAGCACGCGCTGACAGCCGATCAATCCGTTTACCGTTCAAGTGCAGATCAGCACAAGCCTCCCGAGTGTCTGCTGGAGCTGCTTCCAGCACCACGGACAGCGCCGCCAGCAGCAGCACCATATAAACTAAAGGGTCAAACTAGTACTTCGGCTGTGAGGCAGAAACACCCCAAAAATATCAGCTGTATTCCTGTAGTCATTTTCTGCTTTAAAGCAACTCGTTCGGCACCACGTAGCCTACGATAACGCCATACCAGGGCTGTAACAGCTCACGGAGGTGAAGAGGTGGGGGTAACAGAATTTAGGGCAGCTTCATTTCTGCACACATGACATCACCTCCCGTCAAACCACCCTGATGTTTTGCTTGTACAGCTTTTACTTATCACCAATGCAAAATACACCTGGCGTGATTCATTTCATGGGCACATCCTAGGGACCTGCAATCAAATATTGTCATCTCAGTGCGCCGTAAAACATAACGAGGGCAAGAGACGTCGGTCGTTAAACACACATGTGCACCGCTGGATGTGAGTGTGCGCCTTTACCCAAAGGGAAATTCTGTTAAGGCATCGACACAATGCGTTTTTGAATGATTATTAGCCACATAGCGTACTGACGTGGTCATTATATTTGTTCAAATATATTTAGCCTAACCTATTATGTATAGAGTCCTTAACATTCACGCGAGTGTGCTCGTGTCTGCGCGCGTGAGTGACAGCAAGCACATGGCGGCCGTTTCTAGTACAACACACTGACACACATCCGAGGCTCGACAGGGCAATAATCAGCCTCTGGTGAGCCCGGTCGGCTTTCTGACGCGTCCTTGGCCTGCCCTGCGTTCATTCATCTTGTGGAGGCTCGATAGAAATCCGATGCACGTCCATTATACGGCCGGTAATCATATCTAGTGGGTCATAAATGAGGGAGAGAAAAAAAAAGAAAAGAAAGATGAAGAGAAGACGTTGCACGTCGATAGGCTACTTACCGGGGTTTTATCTTGCTGGCTCGGGACTCCATTGCTGTCTGATGCTGCTAATGGTTTCATAATGAAAAAATGTTCACCGGGCTAAAATCTAACATCCCGGACCTGCTCTATGCTACAGCATAGAGCCCCATCTTCATCCAAGCCGCCTGCCCTCTCCCCTCCCTCGGCTGCTCTGTCTCTCTGGAAGGAGGCGGCGGCTTGACAGTTTGGGGAGTATCCGCTGTTCCTTGGCCTGATTAGGCTCTCCAAACCAACACCAGCTTCTGCGTTTATCCCAGCCTCCCCGCTGCTTCCCACAGAAATATCTTAAAACCAAAGAGGAGGAGAGAGATGAAAAAAATATCCTTTCATCCAAGCGAAGACGAGCCAAATTTGTTTTCTTTCCGTGCACTTGACAATCACATCTCCAGCCGGAGAACAGCGGCGCGCCGATAATAAAGCAGAAAACAGGAAAAGATGAGGAAAAAAATGGCTGACAACACTTTCACTCACGTTTGCTCCCTCCGCCTGTCCCTCACTATCTCTCTTTCTTCCCTCCCTCTCTCGAAAGTAAAGCTACACACTCGGAAACACGCGCGCACACAAACGCCTTTATGCACGATTACATTATTTGAAGACGCCTGCAGCCTCCACCGTGGTACTGTACGTTAAACCCAGCGGTCTGTTTGTAACGGGAGCGGGCGGGGCGGGGTGGGGGGGGGGTGTGGATGTGTGTCAGGGGGTGGGGTAGGAGGGGAGGTGGGGTGGTGCTGGATGTGGAGGTTTTTTTTTTTTTGGGGGGGGGACCTCCTCCCTGCCAGACAGTGAGAGCAGCCACTATGGTTGTGTCCCTCTGGAAGGCTTACTACACCCCCAGCGCAGATAGAGAGATAGAAAGAGGAGAAGGGCGGATGAGAAAATGAAAGTGAGGAGAGATGAGAGGGAGAGATGCAAGGGGGTGACACAAAGAGCAAAACGTTAGATAAGAGCGGACACACAGTCGGGAGGTGGGAGGAAGTACATACATTCAAAAGGTAGCTAGATGGATGATGGAAGGGTGAAGGGATGGAGGGAGGAAAGGAGCACAGTGCGGGTAATGCCATTATCACGCTCACTTCGGCACAAGACCGCGGCTGGAGCCGGTTGGCATAGTAACGGAATGAAGGAAAGCCATTTCCTGGGCGGGGAGACAGAAATGGAGACAGCAGCACTTCCTCTTGAGAGAGTGAGAGTAAGTCAAGGAGGTAGGCACACAGAAAATGGGAAAAGAGTAGCGTAATGTCTCGAGAGAATGAGTAAAAAGACAGAGATGAAGCTGGAAGATGGAGGAGAAAAATAAAGTATTCAAAATGAACACAGAGACTGGCAGCAATGATGTCACTCTGTCACTGTCACTCAGCTGGAATAGCCATGGCAACTGGCTGAGCACACAACACCCCCCCCCCCCCTCCAACACACACACACACACACACACACACACACACACACACACACACACACACACACACACAGTCATCCAGCCCCCTACACACCCTCCAGGGCTTTCAGTTGCTGTGGCGACAGAAGCAGCTAGACAAGGCAAAATGGAGGAGGGAGGGGAGCCGTGTGTGTGTGTGTGTGTGTGTGTGTGTGTGTGTGTGTGTGTGTGTATGTATGTATATGTGTGAAAGAGAAGATACACTAGAAGTGGCATTAGGCCTCCACTTTAACTTTAGTCAGCTGTAGTACAATGAGCAGCAGCGTCACCAACAAATAAACAATACGTTACACCTTTCTGCTTTGTGAGAGCAAAAGCAAGAGGGAAAATATGTATTCTGTGTGTGCTCAGATGGCAGGCCATGCCTCTAGGGACTCTGGATATTGGATACGTACATAGATGGTCCCATATATGAAGGTCTCCTGACAGACAGAGATATTAGGATGGCACTTTAAATGACAAAAAGACGTCACAGGGAACAATGGAGGGGTTTAAAGGCCAACCAAGACAATAAACAACAGAGCTGCTGCAGTATATATCCACATCACAAAAACAACATCCAATTCAGTTCACAACCAAGACACAAAAAGAATTTATATTACCAAATAGAGCTGTCATAATTTACGCTTTATAGCTCACTTCATCAAGAAGTGTCACACCTCAAAAAGTAGTTGTCATTCAGTTGTCACACCATTTTTCTGAAATGTTGATGGTGTCAATCATTTCTCTGCTGTCCTGTTCCACTGCTGTTATTTTCTTGTCATTTTGATGTTTAAAAAAAATAAGACACAGAACAAGTCAATTCCTTTGAGTACAATATAACAGTATAAAGCTGCAATACTTTGCATATTAAGAAAAAGGAGCAACTAAACCAAGCACCGAAACTACTACTACTACAAATATTTTTATGATTGACTATTTGTTTTAGTTATTAATGTAGTGAAAATGCCAAACATGTATTGATCGCAGCTGTTTTTCTATTTTATTTTATTATATTGTATATTTTTTAAGACTTTGACTGTGGGTTAGACAAAACAAGATACCGGGAGATGTCACCTTGGGTTATGGGAACATCTCATGGGATTTTTTTAAACAATTTATGTGCCAATAGCTGAAAAATCAAAATGGGCAATAAAAAAATAATAATAAGTTGCAGCTTTAAAAGAATCATGATGCTGAAACTGAGCTAAATTGGGTTTAAAATGTGAAGAAATTGTACAAACACCAGCATAAAAACTCCCACAAATATAAAAAAATTTTTTGGATGAGGTTATTGCACATTTTGAGCATTTGAAACGTACATTTTTTTTTTATGTACGCAGATCACTGAGGCTGGAGCTTTTTGTTATGCTGTATATAAAGAGCCTGGATGCTCTGCCTCAGACAATGCCTAGAAAGCAGCATACTGTTTGCTGGTTTTGGAGCTGCTCCAGTCACAGAAATGGGGAGCTGTGTGGGAAGAGGTGAGGGGGAGGGAAGCTGGAGACCCGGTATGACATCACCTCTCCTGCACCGAGCCATGATGTAATGTATCACCACAACAAAAAAGCTCAGGTGCTTTGCTGTGCAGCCTGTCATTAACATCTCAGACAATCACCAGGGGAGGGGCGAAGAGGACCGGGGCATCATTACATCACCGCGGCAACGGGGTCGTGTCTGGGGAATATCAGATCTTCCTGCCCAACCCCCTTCGTTTAAAGCTCTCTAGGAACAAACAAGCCAATTAATCTTTTTTCTTTTTTTTTTTACTGACTAATCACAAGCTAAATGTAAAGGGAAAGGCAGGGGAGCATCGATCTTAGAGGATTGTGACAGTGACGTGAAAACGCCACTTGAGAATAACATTAATGTACTCGTGCTCAATAGCAGTGTGTGCTAAATGCGTGAGGTGGGGGGCGGTGCCTCATCTACCATTTGTAAACAGTCTGTGAACCCGGCGCGGGTGCAATTGTTCATTGCATTTGTAAGGTTGGCCATGTGATGGTGTTTTGCTTGCTGATGCGTAGCATTAGAGTCATAAAAACCTCATTACACTGCTGGATGACACACCCGTGCACCAACACATGATACACACAGGCAAGTGTTTCAAGGGTGTTACCAGAAAAACGTATCATTACATGGCAACATCTGCCATCCACATACATTAACTCCTAAATTCTACTTTTTGCCATTTATGTTTAGAAATAGAGTATAAGCCCCGAGTTCACAGAGCACACAACCAGCAGAGCAAAATGAGATTTTTCTGCATATTTTCTGCATCGAAATCATAACACAGCTGAGATAGATCACTAAGGCTTAGTATTTCAGCTCCTCACCCACAATTCTGTGTTGTGGGACATAAAAGCCACATTTCCACTGTATGGTACAGCTCTTCTCGAATCAACTGACTGTTTTGGTACCAGTGCTCTTTATTACCTGCAGACTTGTTTTCCCTGAATATGCAAGTCTTTAAAAACTGGTCACATATGAATATGCAGGGTCATTTTTAAAATAGGTGAAAAAAATCCTAAAACAGCTGGACACTGTAGTTTTTAGCAAAAGTTACCCTATACAAGTAAATTGTGCATTTGTTAGGGACTATTTTCAGCAGCAGATTAATACATGTTTGGTGCACTGGTGAGTATGTACAGGAGCAGGATGGTGTGTGGCAAACAAACTTCAGTGGCTAAATTCATCATAATGAAGGAACATGGTGTGGCTAAATTATGTTTTAATGGAGCAAAGAAGAATAAGAGATATAGGCCTTGGATACACAGACAATACTTGTTGTTAGTAGGATCAATACATTTTTTGTTTTGGTCATTTCATGGAATTTGTTTGACAATAAGAAAAAGTGTTGCCAGGCTTCTACTTAAAATTTAACATTTTACCACTGACAATTCTGCAGTGCAGAGGAGATTTTCTAACCAAGAAGACCAGGATCTCAAGAACGCCAGGGAAAAAAACCTGCACTTTGAACATCTGACAGCCTGTAGGAACAACCAGTCAGGATCCAATCAAACAAAACTAAATCATATATCACCAGACAAAGAAACGTCCTACATCTTACTTGACAATGAGTGAGCCGGTAGTTTTTTCAGTATCTTGCTCAAGAAGATTTCAATAGAACACGTGACTTCTCATGGACACACAGTGGCTATTATAAGATCAAACTCAACATACTCTGATTTATTGATCTGTGTCTATCCTTGTTCAGTGACTGTGTTTGTAAGCCAACAGAAGGCCTCATGTAGAGGAAATACAGCGCTCCTGACTGCCATTACACTGACTGTGCATTAATCCTTGAAGTCGGTCCCATTACGACGGCTCTAAATAGCTTTGTTAGAACGAGAGAGATGATCTAATAAAGACTACATTTTCATAGCTGCTACAGCCCAAGGGATTAATTCATTTATCAAGCTGTTACCTGCATGCTGCTCTGAAAATAATTTGGCAATAACACAGGCAGCAGGGCACGTTTTAAAGATTACACTTGTAGGTTCACAGGGGCGAAACATCTGTCGCTCTCCTGCTACAAGGTGCATCAATCAAAAAAAGTGAATGAAAAGAGAAGCTCTTGGAGAATAAGTGGCAAATTAAGATTGTTGACAAGTGAGTGAAAAGCTGATCAGTAACTACAGGTTTCCGGTTAAGGTTATAGACTAACTGTGGAAGGTTATGAACTGGAGGTCTTTAACTGTGCAATGCTGGTGGGGGCGTGAAGGAGTGAAGTGATCTTAGTGTATCAGTCAGCTACAGGGAGCAACTTTCACCTTTATGTTTCTTGCCCAATGTTCCCGTTTCTGTCCTTTCCATATCAGAAGGAAAGGGAGAGAAAGGAAATCTGAGCTATGTTAACATCAGCATGCTTATCACAATGACAATGCTAGCATGCTGATGTTTAGCAGGTATAACTTTGAATCGGACACATATATCTTGTAGCAACTTTCATGGCAACCCATCCAACCAATAGTTGAGATATTTTGGTCTGGACTAATGTGGTAGACTGAAGGACAGATGGAAATCGCCATGCTGAAAACAGCTCTGGCTATATCTTCTAAAGGCACTACAGGCCTTAGCAGAACAAAAATATTGCTCATATTTCGGAAGATAATTGGTCAAATGGAGTTAATATGGTGGTGTTTTATGATTTGCACTGCTTACTAAAACCACACAGGATGAAATCCATCACGCAAGAGGCAGTTTCCCCACAAACAGTAGCCTCAATGAACCAGAATGTAATGCAGTGCAACACATTTAAGGTTGGAACTATCACAGAGTCTCTCAAATATCCAATATTCAAACTACTTGGCTAGCTCGCTTTAAATACATACAACTATGAGGGGGAAAACTGTTGATGTGTAAAAGGGAAAAGTCTAGAGTGGAGATTATGTCAGGATTTAAAACTGCTTTTACAGTGTTATTTGATGGAAGGTGCGTCAAGTCAGATACAAATGGATCTCTAGGTGAGCAGTAATGGCTCATGTGAAATCTGATGTGTTAATTGATATAATCTTTAACCGCTCATCAGATGTGACTTTACGTAAGAATAGGGTACATCATGGCCATTATTAACCCGGTGTTGCAGACATATAAGTACAACATTATGTGAAGGTTTAATAAAAGTCTCTTTTTTATGTATGTATGCAAGACTAAGACTAGCGTTTCAAACCCCAAACCACTATGATCACAGTCTTGTGACATTGAGATGCATCCACCAAACTGTGCACCCGACATGAAGCAAGACAGTTCTACAATTTGTATTTTTTAGTCTCATACAAAACATATTTTAACCCTTACTTAACCAGACAAGCACAATCAGGATCATTATTAATAGATCAAGTATTTCCTGCAGCATCCGACACTAGCCCACATTGAACAGATCAAACACTTCTGCTATGAGAGATTTTCATTAAATATAAGAGACACAAACAACAAAAAACGGCATACTTTGTTATCCTCGCCATGCAGGCTCATTACCATCGAAATAAATGTCATCTGTCAACCCTATCGAAAATATTCAACTTGAAAAAAAGGTCTTTGAATGTCAAAACTGACATGAAAAGCGAATCAAATGTCAGTAAGCATGTTCTGTAACACTGGTTGAGAAATGAATCACAGCCAGTTGTAAATGAGTAGCTCGTTTTCCTCATTTGCACAAGGCACAATTTCAGCTGTGTTATCGAGTATGAACACTACCAAAAATATCTGTTCTATTTCCATCAAAGTCTGATATTTGGCTATTAATAACTATAAATACTGATATTGCTTTTGGTGTCTGTGCTGGGAAAGAGACATTTGGGTGTTAAATTGAACAAAACAAAGAAAGACACACTACAACTGACAATAATGCTTTTTTTTAACCGTCTTTACTGATTTAAAAATAACATGAAAGCTCTAGGGCTGAAATGATTAGTCAATAACCAATAAATGTATCGGCAAGTATTTTAATGATTGATTCATCAGTCATGTTTTAAGCAAAAATACCAATTATTCACAGGTTCCGGCATCTGAAATCACAGTAAATGAAATAGTTTTGGACTGTTTGTCTGGCAATTTGAATGTGTCTTTTTTTCTATTTTACGGCATTTTATGGAGCAAATGATTGATAGATTATTTTTGACCATTAATTGAAAATGAAATAATCGTTAGATGCAGCCCTAAAAAGCTCCTCTGATTAAATTTAAGCAAACACCCAAAGATGAAGGAATGCAGGAGGCAAGAAAGCAAGAGAAGAAAAGTGTACAATGAACCGTTTTTCTTTCACCGCTACGGTTCCTACATGTCTATTCAAAACTGAGGCTTTTGTATCTGCACAGCTGAATCCGAGCAGGTTGTCACTAAGGACAGCTCTAAAAATAGGAGCGCTGCTTTGCTGCGGCCGAGAGTGGCAGGTTTGTTCTCTCTGCTTTCCAATTTCTCAGCAGGTCTGACTGCTCAACACCTTGAGCTCTGATCTTTTAAACCTCTTCCTCATCATCCATTCCTGCTCGGACACGGCAGGACTCCATGATGAAATACTGAAATATGATATATACTGGTTCCAGACCAATTGGGGAATGGTAATACTAGGTGTACATGCAGCACAAATGGTGAATTCATCTTTGAACAGCTTTGTTATGCTTGGATAAATGTCTTTCAAAGCCATCATAATCACAACACTTAGCACATTAACAGCACCATCAGTAGATTGCCTCAACAGTGAGGCAAGACCCAACAGAACCACACCCACACAGCAGGGATAATATAATCCATAGAGCCGAAAGACAGTCAATACCATTACCAAGCACATCAGCAGAGAGGCACGGTGTTTGAGATATGATGCACCTCAATCAGCTAAATTGTTGCCATTATCTCAGTTTACAGGCCCATAAGCTGTACCAGAGTGATGTTTATCATTTCTCTTTCATCAGCCGGCGACGTGATGAAGTCCATTCTCAACCAAGCATGCTCATTTTTCAGATCAAAAACAGGATAATATGTATGATCAGAAGACAGAGCGTTTTTATAAGAAATTGATGTTGTTGCTGTAGAGGTAATACAATTGGAGTGTGATGCAGGCTTCCCTCTGCGCCTTTATCAGCCTCAATGCCAGCAAATGGAAGGTACAGTATTTATTAAGGGAGTCTACCAGAAGCTACAGATACCACAAATGAGGAACAGACGCAGATAAAAGCACCAGCGGAAACACAAATACAGGCAGCTAGAAAACGTAGAAAAGCAGAACACACACACACTCACATACAGTAAACACACGACAAACAACATTGTTAATAGATACGGTACCTGAGGTTTATTGCATTCCTGGGAGCCAGGTTAAAGGAGAGAGCCATGAAAAGAAGCAGAGGAAATGAAAGTTATCAGATGTGCCACCTGCCAGTCGAGGATGTGAGAAATTGCAGGTGAAAGCTTCACTGACATGTTAAAATGCTGCGTTCTGCACCAAACTGAGATAAAACGTCTATGTTAGACAGAGACTGAATGTTGCTGCATGTGACTGCATCCTAAAATCTTGTGAGTCCAAAAACTTACATTATGCCTACTGAGAATACAAACTTTTATTAATGACTTCCTATGGCAGACAATTCAACTCATGTCAATGTTCGACCAACGCCTTGAAACAAGTTTATTTGTACTGACAACAAATATTATATTAACCTACTGGCAGAATCCCATTGTTCTGGGACTCAGCAGATTGATTCATTTTCAAGGTGAAAATTCTACTTTCTAAGTGCTCTCATAGCCAAGGACAGGTAGGGAACACACAGACACACACATTATTATTCTGGCTTGCACATGCATCCATTCAGCATGCCTGCAGATTACTGAACATATGACTTTAACTTCTGCACCTCCTCATTACCACTTCAGGACATTATTCAACCTCTAAACAGACAATAAGACTCTGATTATAAGGTGCGATGTGGGGTGGTTTTAAAAATCACTTTATCTTTTCCAAATTAACTTTGAAAGCTTTGACACAATTACCTTTAAACACGCGAGACAATAGTGGAGAAATCCCTGAGCCTCAATCTCATTCCTCTACCAGACATAATTAAAATTTAGCCTGTTTCTACATGAAAACAATCACACGTTGCTCGTTGCTTTGCCAGGTTGAATGATCCTACTAGAGATTCTATTTTTCAAATCAGTCAGCCAGAGAGAGAAAAGCTAACTTCAAAGTAAAGAAAATACTTGAATTTAAGCTCACATATACCAAGACAGTACTCTGCACTTTAGCTGCTTATGCTAACCGAGCTTTACGGGCTAGATGAGCTAATTCAATACACAATATTATTGAATGAATAGCTGGATATTTTGGGAAATACACTTATTTGATTTCTTGCCTTCTCTAGTTAGATGGAAAGATCAATACCATGTTAAAAAAAAAAGCCAGCAGCCGGTTAGCTTAGTGTAGCACAAAGACTGGAAATAGAAGGAATCAGCTAGCCTGGCCCTATAAAACCACAAAATATTTTTATACTCTGATTTGTGAAGAGATTTAAACAAATGAGATATCATTTCTTAATTAGTGAGCTTTAGAGGTGCTGGTAGGCTGATTTGTTACCTTTGGACTGACCCAGACTAGCTGCTTGCCCCTGTTGTTACATAATCTAAGCTAGCCCGCTGGCTGTAGCTTTATAATATAGACATTACAATTTCAGATCTTGTGCATTGAAAGTTCACTCTTCTGAATTGCACATTTGATACAAATGCAATTCATTTCTCAGCCCTAATAACAGGTTAGTCAACAGTGGGAGTAAAGTTAATGTGAAGTGAAGCTGTGCTATAAAGCAACCACATACAATAATACCCTGTGGAGACTGCCAATCTTTGCATTCATTTACTACAATTATATTGTTGTCTCAGAATCATCTCATACGGATGTTTTATATTTAAACGTGATCACGGAAGGTTTGTGTCATGTGGATGCACCGACAGAATTGTTGTCATTACTTAGAATTCCTCATGGGGGAGACAGAAACTATGCACTATAACTTTAAGAGCTTTCAAACATAAATACTTGTCAGAGAAACTGATGAGGGAATCACGCTTATCTGCAGTAACTCCCCTTCCATATATATCTTAAAGCAATTAAAAAGTAGTCAGAAGTTAAGTGAGCAATGTCATTGTCAAGGACACTCCAACAGAGCACGGTTGCTGATGGGCACATTGGCTGTTACAGAGATTAAACCAGTGACCTCTGATTACAGGGGGCGGCCTCGCTAACCACCAGGCCGCCCGGGTGGAGGAAAAGGGTAAAAGGAGTATTGATTGTCTGCCTCCTGCTGCTTGTATAATTATAGAACAGCTGTTTGGAGTCTTGGATGCCCTACTGGCCAATGAGTAAACCCAGAGAAGGAATATTACTCATCTGCTCAGAGAGTTTGGGGTATCTGGGGCTAAGGAGGAGTTCAAAAGAAAGCAGAAGAGACGAGAAGGAGGACCAAAGGGCCCTGATGGCAGCCACGTCAACATTTTATTTCAAATTGAGAGACAGCACAAGGAGAAAATCTGTGTGTGCGTGTGTGTGTGTGTGTGTGTGTGTGGGCAGCAGCAAATGGCTGTTGATATTAGAGTAAAAGATAGCATGTTTGAGATAAAATTCAAAATTAAGAAGAACTGAGAACTGGAGCTTATGAGCCTTTGCGATGGAGAATACGCAAAAATCAAGTGTGTGTGTGCGCGCACGTGCATGAGTACACCACTGAGAGAGAGAGAGAGAGAGAGAGAGAGAGAGAGAGAGAGAGAGAGAGAGGGAGATGCTAGAAATAACTGCTGTCCATTTGGAATAAGGCACCCAAGTGTTAACCGACTGCTCTGAGCACACAGGAGACATGTGTTGAATCATAAACACTCTCCTCTTTCACTGCCCTGATTTATCCAGGACCCCTATATGAACACAGAAATGTATTTTAATATATCTATCCTAATCCTTTTAAATTCCTGGATCTCTGCTTCTAATGATGGCAAACTACAAATGTAAGCTCAAACTGACAGCTGTGTTCATTTTCAGGCATTTTAGATATGAACATCAGCTACATGATCCCTCAAGTAAAATGTGGCATTTTTCACATAACAAGATACATTTAACAAGAAGAAGAGCATAACTTCCTTCAGATACATGGAGATAAATCTTCACGCATAGACAGAGATAGAGGTAAAAAAAAATAAAAGAGGATTAACCTTCATTCTACTTCATAGATTCATTTCAGACAGACCCTTCATATCTTCTGGTGACAGTTCTAATCAACAAAGACTAGAACAAAAGCAAAAGCATTTTTTAAGCTCCTCTTGCTCTGAATCAGCCTCACAAGAGACCTGAGGGTACATGAGACTATTGGCAACAAATCTTACAAAAAACTTATTTAATTGCCGTTTCATGTTGCCATTATGTTGTTGAGTTGTGAAGCATGTTAATGGATTTCAAGAAAAGTTCAAGACCAATAGACATATTGTAACCTTAACCAGCTAATGAAACAGTCTATGTATCCAACAAAGACTATCCCACACTTATTCTCTCTCCAGTGATAACTGTAAAACAGATCCAAATGAAGCCATTCATTTGCATGAATATAAGGCCAGACTCTGTATTTAAAAACGTTCAAGAAATAACTTGAATTATGTTTGAACCCTGAAAGCCAAATAATCCTCACTTCATACAGAAAATAGCAAGTAGGGGCCGGGCTGAGCTGTGTGTGTGTCAGCACTCCCAGTGGGAGTTCCACCGCTGGGTTACAATTACATTTATATTTTAGGTATTAAGCTGGCACTCTCCAGAGCAACTTCCAATGACTGAGCACGTTCATTGTGTTGCTCAGGGACACACAACTGCTCACAGACACTCTGCCCACAGCAGGGATCAAACCTGTGACCTTATAGTTACAGAACACTTTCTCACCAACAATGGACCATTTTCACAGCAGACATTTTGACTTGTCATAGTAGGAAAAGCACAGCTGAAATTGATAACCTTAATGATGGCTCAATTCCATCAAGTGTCCCAGTAAGCTATTTCAGTGAGTCAGCATGAACAACACCAGGGCCTCTCCTAAGTGGAATGCAGCCACCATTAATGGTTTTCAATACACCTGTGCTTTTCCTACTATGACATGTCAACATGTCTGCTGTGAAAAAGGTCTATGAAGGCCACTCTGCTACTGGCAAAGCATTAGCTATTTCAGGATTGAATGCAATACTAGATGATGGAGGCTGGCCTTGGTGTATCCCATCTTATCATGTTCACAGAAGCAGAGCTTAGCTGTTAAGTTTTAAATGACAGGTTTCACACTTAATAATACAATGAAATAACCTAATCTTCAAATAACCAACAATTTAACTTTGTTTCCTAACATGTTTTCTCTTCAAATGCAACATTTGTAACTGAGTTCATTTGCTCAAGTACTGTACTTAAAGTTTTTTTTAAGGTATTTGTAAAATATGTTGCATTGTTACTGAATTAACTACCCAACACTATGGTTAAAAGTAACTAACAGCTACAACAATGCTACCAACATATAAATGCATCAATAATAATAATCCAATATTAAAATATTTACAACTCCGACCAGGGGGCCACAATGTGTACGGCATAATGACTTTTAATTTGGACACATTTTGAAGATAATACTGTAGTTTTACCTAGTAACATTTTGATTATAACAATTTTACTTGTAACAGAGTATTTTTAAGTTGTGCTATTTATAGCTTTACTTCAACAAAAAGATCTTCTTCCAACACTGTTTATTCCCTTCATACTAAGAAGGGTATTATGGTCTGCCAGCATCGTCCTGTCTGTGACATGAATTAAGATAAAATCCAATATTTGAGATATGGCTTAAATAAAACAAGAGCTGAAACAATTGGTTTATTAATCAATCAGCAGAAATTAATCAACACCGTTGATAACTGATTAACAATGTAAGTCACTTATCAAGCAAAAATGCCTAACAATCACTGGTTCCAGCTTTTAGCATGTGAGGATGTGCCATCTTTCTCTGTTTTTTAGAATTGTACATTAAATATCTTTGAGTTTTGGACTGGACAAGACATTTGAGACATCAACTCTCTGCAAAGTTGTGATGAGCATTTTTTCAGTATTTTATGTCATGTATAGACTAAACAATAAAAAAAAAACAATCAACAGAGTAATCAACAATGAAAATAATCATCTCAGCCTGAAAGATTTGTCTAGAGTATTTCTCACGTTCGAAGAGCTTTAAAACCTTCAGATCAGTGGCTCCTCTGATGTTTTCGTACCTCTCATCACATCTGCCTTCATAGGAGTGACTAAGCTGAATTAAAACCTTGCCTGCTGGAGAGATTTCCTTTCTTCAATCCCAATTTTCTCCTTGGTGCATTTTTCACCTCCTAAATACGCCTTGGGGTAGGAGGGAGGAAAATCTGAGCGGTGCCTGGCATTCTAAATGCTGGAGATTAGCTTGCTATGTCAGCTTAGCATCCGCCCAGATTCAGCTTCTCTGTCGCTCTGCTCCCCTCCACCCCTCTGTCAGCAGCAGCAGCAGCAGCAGCATACTGCACTCATGTTAAGTTAGCTCCCTTTCCTACTGTACTTCTAAGTGCACTCGAGCAGAGCCCATTTGGGACTGCTGGTTGCCATGGCACCTGCTCCATCCTTCCCACAGGAACGGTACTAGAGCGAGGAGAGTTGAGGGTGTGACAAGAGATGTCGGGCCATGCGAAAGTTCAGTGCAGTCTTTTGAAACAAAAACACAGCAAGTCTAAATTTAGGAAACAGGGTGGGGCTGGAGGGAGGCAGGAGGAAGATGACGTTTGCAGCATTTTCCCCTTTTTAAGCGTGATTGTTTTACAATGTTCCAAGAAGAACTGGGTACACTGACAGAGCCCCCGCGGGAACGCCAGGAATGCAGTGAAATTGTGCAGAACAGGAAATGCTGTGTGTAACAACTGCATGCTGGGTATTTGCATCATTAGTGTGAAAATGCTGTGCTTCCTATTCCCAGGGAAAGAAAGCACAGAGGGGAAGAGTCCTGGCGCAACGCAACGGGGAAACTAACTCTTTCTCTGCTGGAGTCGAATCCCTTCACATGGTTAAAGTCAATACTCGCATCACACAAGTATGCACACTGTGATTGGATGAGGCTTCACTGTCAGAGCACCAAATCCCATTTCTTCTTTCATTCTGCCATCCATCTATTTTTCAACTATATATAAAACAGAGTTTTCTGACTTGTCCAGCCACTAACATGCCGAAACAGGATTTAATTAGTAGAAGTATTGTCTAAGAACTGTTTCTCTTCTTCCTCCTCCATTTCCTCTCTCTACATAGTTCTGATGTAAACAACTATGAAATCACAATATACTGTATTCACATCGTCAACTGCTGTCCTCTGCTGCATCTTATGTACGGCAAAGAAATTGCCTGTAATTTTCCAAAGCAAGACATTTCAGAATCATATTTTGTCTTCATAAATGAACAGATTATCTTTATGTAAATTACATCTTAATAGTGCTGGAACGTCTTCTAAACAGTCTCACTTTTTCCAGGTTAACCTGTAAATAAATGCCTTTACAAAATGGCACTACTAAAAGATATTTTGTTTTTATATGTTTAATTTAAATGTTCAACAGTCAACGGAGATACACCAGTATGCATGGTGCTGTGCAGTTCTTTAAAACTGTGGAATTCAACCTTTTTGGACTGTGACTCCATTACATGAAGCCATGCTTATGAGAATTGTGAGGTCAGAGGATGTGTGTAAAGTTGTGCACTACTTCACAAGACAGAAGCAAATATTAGAGAAAAGTCCAAAAACGGACCGAATTGCATGTAGCAGAGTTTCGATTTTTATTATTTTCTACCACAAAAATCGTCTTGGTTCAATGATCATCAAACAGCAACATGCATTTGAGGAAAAGTTTAATTCTCTAGGGCACATTTTACCTGTAAATCCAAGGAATTGTTACATGTATAACATAATAATATAACATAAATGTTATATTATGTTATATAACACCTTGAATTTGCTTTGGAATATGCTGACATTTTAATCATCCTCATAACTGCAGAGACAACTTCAGACAAGTGATAAATCGAAGCACTGGTGAGGAGTGTGTTATGGTGCAAACGCTGAATAGAAAAGTGCTAAAAACCTCAAAAGAATTCACATCAGAAAGCTTTTCTGACAACAATGAGAAGCACAAACAAACAGATTTTCGAAGACGCACGTATAGCGCAGAGAACCTACAGTATTAAGGATGCTCAACAAACTACAAACATTTATTACAGAGAGGGTATATCGACACACTACAGCCAGCAGAAGCTTAAAAAAAAACATTACACGCAAGTGTAGCCATGGTAATCTAGCAAGGATGGGTAAAACAACAATTAAACACTATAGGGAGGACAGCTCAGTGCAAAGATTAGGAAAACAGGCTCGAAAATGCCCCTTTAGGGGACATGGGTACCCTTCCCCAGGACACCAGACATCAGACATCAAAACAGAACAAACTACAACTGAGGGCCAGCTATAGCACAGAGAGAAAACACAAAGTCGTGAAACAGGGAAGACACATGTTCAGCTTCGATCTGAAGCAAGACTGCACAACAGGTTCTCAAGAAGAAGCACGCCACAAAAACAAGAGCAACGCTGAGCGCACAGCGATCCACCGCAGCGAGGGTAAGCACAGAACTGTAGCACAGGGCTGCAACTCACCGTGTGGTATCCCCGGGCTATGGGCGGCTTTCCGGTGGGGTACGGATCCACGGTGTCGATGATTGTCTGCCGCTCCCCTTTCTGGTTGATCTTCCGAAAGCGCCGACGGGACTGTCTGTGCGAGGCTTGCCGCTGAAAGTACTCCTCATTTTCATCCATATAGTCCACCTGGAAATGATAGTGAAGGAGGGATACAGCGTGAGGGGGGGGTGGGGGAGTGGCTCTCTTCATCTTCATTCACGCCCCCAAAACACACACACACACACACACACAATCCCCAAAAACCCAACCTCCTATACTCAATCTACAATTCCTCCCACCTCCACCTCTTCCCTGCCTCCCGCCCCTCTCATTGCGTAATAATAGAAGTGTGTGTGGGCTGCACACCTACGTCAAAGGGTGCTCACAACACGAAAAGAGAGACAGAGGGAGAAAGAGCATGAGGTATCTGGAGTGAGATGGTGAGATTGATTGACAAGACGGTGATAAACAGAGATGGAGTCTGAGAGAGTAAAAGACGAGCTGATGAAATAGACACACTCTCAGCTCTCTCCGTCTCTGTTAGACGTATTAACCACAATTAAATTACATGTTTAAACACGATAAAATCTATGTTTCCATTTTTAATGATTTGAAGGCAGGAAAAAAAGGAACATTTTCCAAGTGGAAACTGGCAAAGAATGCCACTTCGACAGAGCAGGCAGTGAAGTTATATTCTGCAGTTTTCTATTCTAAGTATTATTGGTTAAATAGGACCACTCTGTTGCCTGGCGGCTTTGGGTCATGCAGCTGGAATGACATATTTAAGTTTCTTTTTTCTTCGTCTTGGACCCATTCCTCCTCTCACTCGCTACTTTCACTGCGGCTTCACATTTCACATCGCGCAGCCTTTGGAAGTACACCACAAAAATCTCTCTCTCTGCCGTACCAACTGCTGCCATGACAACGGCAGGGGAGCCTTGTGTGATCGAGAGCATAAGTGTGATTGTGTGTCTAATTGCAAATCTCAGAGCAATGCGTGCATGCATGTGTGTGTGTGTGTACAGTACGGACATGTGAGCGGCTTATTATTTCTTTTCTTTTGAAGTGTTAGCCGCTTTGGTCATATTTGTAACTGCAAGTGTGCATCATTTTGTGTGTAACTCAAACTTGTAGCAGGGGGGTTTAATCCATACGTATCTATATTTCAGCAGCACAAAACCTTCCTCAGTAATTACAGGGCGGGTTGGCACCTATTATAGAAAAAGGGGGAAGGCCAGAAAGTGTCTGCAGCGAGCAGAGCAGAGGGTGTTATTACCGAGGGGATTGTGAGTAGCTGATACAGGCTCAGTTAACAGAAGCCCCTCGTTCTACGATGCACACTTATGGAGACACAGCAATTACAGGATGTGATGTGATGTGCTGTGGCTGCAGCAGTGCCAACTAGTCGTTATTATATACTGTTAAGACGTGGGTTATATTTCACGTCTTGCTTTTTTTTTTTTTTTAAAAGATGACAAAGGGGCGGATTTTGTATGTGCTAGAGATGGTGGAGAGTGAGTGTGTAGGTGCATGCATGTGTGTGATTTTAAGGTGGCAGTATAATATGCTCTAAACCAAATCCAAAATGAACATATAAATGGTCAGTCAGCCATCTAAATGGTGACATGTTTTATTTGCCACAGTGTGCACAGTTTTGCTGGCTGAAGCAGTCAGTATTTTTTTAAGTATTTAAACAGCTTTGTTCAGTCCCGCAACACACTGTTGCCTGCAGCTGGCCAACAAATTATTAATCATGTTAATTGTGTTCTGTGTTCCTCTTTCAAGATGAATCTGTTCGAGGATGGATTTGTGAAAGTTATAAATGATAGGACACGTACACTTACAACCATGAAAATAGATTATAAAACACCGCATTTTTCCTCTTATATTATACTGTATATCATTCATCTCAATCATTCTGTTACTACAAAGTGTGGTTAAGGATGAATTGAAATGGTTTTAAGGTTGGATGTTTTAAGTATTTATCTCTAGAGTTGTAACGATTAGGCGATTAATTTTTCAAGGAAAAATGCAAAAGATTCTTTAGTTCCAGCTTCTCAAGGGGTAGAAGGGTAGGGTGAGGGTATGCTGTTTGTCTCTGTCTAATGTGATATCAAACGGAATATTGTACACCGTACGGTGTGTGGACACCGTAAGCAGTAAGTGAGATAGGCCTCTATGGTTTATAAAATAACAAAATAGGTTTTGGGCTATAAGTGATAGAAATTATCATTTGGGTGGGAAAAGCTTTGTCCAAATATAAATAACCATTCTATTTCATGTGTTTGACACTTGTGTGCTAAAAGTCTGAAAAGCAGGACTCACCACAATCATCTCTGAGGGTTCCAGGACGATGCACTCACATCCACGCCGCAAGCTGCCTGCTGATCGCTTCCCAAAACTGGATTGGAAAAAAGGAATTGAATAAAATGATGAGAAACAATCTAATACAAACATCTAATAAAATCGGTGCAGTCTAATGTGTATTTGAAATCTGTAAATGGTATGTTTCTTTTGAGTTTGGACTCTCACACCGACAGCCAAGAGGCACAGACAGATCACTTAAATGTCTGAGTCTATAGGTTAGTCTCTGCCCAACAATTTAAATATGCAGTATGGAATTTCTGTATAAAATGTTGAACAGAGCAGCATTGAACAAACAGTTCCTCCTTTCAGCTGTGACCACTCCCACCTGGAGGGAAACACCCGCCTCTGGAAAAGTCCACTTTCATGACGTCACAGTTTGTACAGTATGCCTCACTCCTAATGAGGGGAGGACCGGGGAATATTAAAAGCAGCAGAGACCAAAATGTCTCTAAGAAGGGCAGCAGCCATGGAAATTCTGAGCATGAGGAGATCCAACTTGTGGGTTTGGTGAAGAATGCAGCCTTTGTCCAGCAACCGACCTCAATGCAGAGACACAAGGACTTCCTTGTTTTTTTTTTATTTTTAACATCTACATCTTTCGGTTCAGAATGTGACCCACATCTCGTTGGTTTGTTGATTGCTTAGTAAGATAAACTCAAGTGATTCTAAAGAACAGACCGCTGTCGAGTTTGTGTGCCTGCCTCGTGTTGTTTTGCATTATTTAGATTCACTAGCTGGGAATTTAGACCAGCAAGTGAGACGTTCATCTTTAAATTTACATTGAGTCAAGGTGGCCTGGAAGCTGACAACATTTATTTATTCATGTTTTAGAGCTGAAATGATTATTACATACAACATGCATACAATTGAACAAACTACTATAACAATCTGCAACTATTCTTTTTAATTTAATCATTCATTTGTATTTTCTTATTTTATTTCTCACCTTCTAATTTCATTTCCATGTTCTATTTAACTTTTTTAGAGCTTCGACAATTCATTGATTATTCGATTAGTGAGTCACAAGAGAATTAACTATTTTGATAGTCAATTAATTGTTTTAGTAATTTTTTTAAAGTTTTGCTGGTTCCCGCTTCTCAAATATGAAGATTTGCTACTTGTCTGTGTCAAATATGACAGTGAATGAAATATCTCTTGGACTGAAAGAAGCAATTTATGGACGTCTTTTCAGGCTCTGAGAAGTTGTGGTCGGCATTTATCACTAGTTCTTGACATTTAAAAGACTAAACAATAAATCCAGAAAATAAGCGGAAGATTTATCACCAATGGAAATGATCTCTAATTGCAGTCTTTATCCTTGTGCCTTGGATTAACTAGCTGTTCTTTCTCAAGTTATAAACTGGGTCTGTTGAGGCCTTTTATTTTTACTTCACTATGTAACTGAGACAAACTGAGTAACTGCAGGAGTAGAAAGTTCTCCTCAGTGCTCACAGTGAAGTGAGCAGGGAGTTCAGGTGTGTAGCTACCTGCGTTGAAGCTTTCATCAATCACACAGGTGCAGACCTCAGGCACAGCATGGTCTAAATGCTTTGGAGCCCAGGGCTTGTGGCTACATGTTGTGGCTGCAGCTTGGGCAGGCTGGAAAATAACTACAGCCAACTGCAAACCTGGCGATACTCCTGCAACTTCGACAAAGAGCAAATAATGATTTGTGTGGTGCCTTTATTTTCTAAAAGTCCATTTAGCTTGCTTTGCTTTTCTCTTTCGTGCCTCCTTTCACAGACAAGCCTTTGTTGGGTTTTGTGTTTTTTCCTCTTTTGTCAGCTGTTGTGTTGTTTCTCTGCCAGGGCTGCAATTTTACTTGACTAATTTGTCAACTTTCTGATGCCTCTTGACTAGCACTTTGTCAAATAAGTCCACATGATTACAGTCAACTTCTGCTGAGAAGCATAAACTGAAATCAAAGACAAGGCGAGTGACTGAATTGGACCACAGCAAGCTCAGCGCATAAAAGCCAGTGAGGGGGTTAATGCTGATGGTTGCTGTTTCCTTTGGCCGAGCTTCAGTTTAATGCGTTTTAACTCTGCTTGTATCCCCGACATACACAAGCCTGAATTCCACCACAGGCTCAAACAGAGCTACAGTATGGAGAGCTCAGTGTTTTCTCTCACAAGAAGACAAACGTAATTCTTTTGCAACTTATTTCCAAAGATGATTTGTCAGCTGGGCAGCAGCTTCAGAGAAACGAGTGCTTTTGATCTGGTTTTACAGACATTTGGAGTCGGTACCATCTCTGATCCTGTTGAGCCTCCCTTGGCTGGCTCTACTTTGGAAAAGCGAGTAGTGATTCCACCCATTACGCATCGCAAAACACGTTAGGCCACCAAATGCAAACACCAAAGTGACATGCTCAATCATGTTCCTCCATTACATTCCTGGCATTAGTAATCCAATCCTCCATTTTGCAGGAGGCAAATGCCACTGGCAATGTGAGATATTAAAGAAGGGATTATGGAAGTGGAGAGTGAGGGGGTGGGAGGGTTTTTCTAACAAATGTGTCTTGTTTGGAGATTAAAGCCTCCACTGCTCTATGACTAGTCCTGAGCAAACATAAAGTGTGAGATCTGCTGTGTGGGTGAATGCATATCAGACAAGAAATGGGTCTAAAACGAAAATGTGATTCTCCCAGTGGATGCTTGGTTGTTTTTGGGTGTTGGCATCTTTGCAGCAATCAACACCGTAACACTGCAAAGTTTGACCCATGCAAACACAGTATGTCATTTTTATTAGCTCTACTAATGCTGCCGAAGTGTGTGCACAATTTACTTGCCATTAATAATTCAGCACTGAGACATTCAGGTCCAGAAAATGATGTAAGGTTTGTGCTTTCTTTCCCGAGAACTACAGCGTGTGTTGGCTGACAAACTTGCAAAACCAGATAAGAAAAAGATAAGAAATGTGCCAGATGGTTGAACCCGTATGCAACTCATTTATAACAGAGCACGGCACGAGCACAGATTCTCGCTGTTGCACTCTGCACACCAAAATACTGTTGTACATATATATATGTGCTGTGTTCAAACCATTTTATATAACAATGTTAAAAAAATCTTTATCTTCACTCCACTCAATTGTCCCTTCAAGGGGAATTCACTCTGCATAAGTTATTAAAAATACAACAGACAACATGCGGCACATTAATAGATAAAGACGCAGCACATATAGACAGAAAAACCTCCAAAAACCACTCATCAAAAAAGAAACAAGCCAGAAATGTTAAATCAACAACTTTGCAATATAAGAAAGGCTACAACATGACATAAAAAATTACTTTTTGTACAGCAGCTTAATGCCCCATTTATGTCATACCAGAGTTTCCCTAATTACCAGTTTCTGACTTCTAAATAGCATTTACGTGAACATCCAAGTCGTAATTATGACTGATTTTTATGAAAGCTCAATATATTCAAATTGTCACTTTATGATATGGAGAGTAAAAACACAGAAATCTTTCCAAACCCATAAGACAAAACATGGTTTAAGCTTTCATAGTAAAAAGGTGAAAGCTGAAACACTTCCTTTAAAGGGTGATTTTGTCCATAATGCACCTGGCTTGTTGTAGCACTTAAAGATGACATGCAGAAGACACCGTTAGGTCACTAACATGTACTTTCATAATGTTTCATAATGTTTTACAAACTTTACGTTAACAAAACTCCTCGAGAGCACAGATCCAATGAAAGCCTTAGAAAACATGGGCATCATTTTTCTGTCTGAATTTAAAACATTTCATTTTGGCACGAATGTCTCCTTTTAGAGCTTGACTGTTGACTGTGTTGCCATTGAAATTGGGTTTGTTACCTACTTTCAATCAATCAAACCTTATTTGCATAGCACTCCAAGAGCAATTGCAAGTGCTTTACAGGCAACTGACAAGTTAGTAGCAAGATAGTATACATGTTACCAATAAAACAAGAGATCATTTAAAGATCCTCTACTATTATCTTTTGAAAATGTTCCCAAATGTGCTGCTATCAGACACGTTGTATGAGCTGGTGTCAGACAGGCAGCCAGAATCTCATTTTCAAATTAAACACTGAAGCTCTCTCTCAGTTGACTGACTGACATCTCCACTGCCTCGGTTGCCTCGCATTCCCCTCCCGTTATACAACAAGCTTGGGCGTCTGGAATGTCATTCCACAAGCATCAACAGCCTTTCACTCTCCGAGCCCATCAGCCCACCACCAAAGCCTAAGATCCATTCTGCCGTCTGACTGAACCAGTGCAATCCCTAATCTGCACCCATGGTCTGAGCTGGAGGAGGAAGGTGGAGAGGGGGCTCCTCATTTTGTTAATCTGTTTAACTGAGTAAGTGGTGAGAGGGCACACCGGCTTTTTTTAACCCACCAGACCCTTAAGAAGGACAAAGATTAAACTCGCTGGTTATGCAAGACTTTAGACCCAGCACGGAACAGGAGGGAAGGGGAGGTCAGAGGGGGGAGAGGAGTTCTCAGGAGTGATTGTCAATGAAAACAGCATCCAGGCTTAAAGGGTTTACCAACATCCCCTCTGAGCTGCAGTTGACCATCCAACCACCTCTCACCTTGCAAACATAAACAGAATTCCTTGGAGTAACGGCGTGGCTGCACCACACACATACATACCCCGGACCTTTGCCCCACCACTTCAGAAATAGAAGCTGACACCAAAGCCAAGAATGTGCAAATGACTCGTGACTTTAGCTTCCCAAAATACAACTTTACTGACTTCGTAATGGCAAAGAGAAAAGGGCACTCGAGTTGGAGAGAGAGAGAGAGAGAGAGAGAGAGGGAGAGAGAGAGAGAGAGAGAGACTAGGCTAGCCGCTCGAAACTTTTCCAAGACGTATGCATCAATCAATCATCGCTGTATTTATAAACCATTTCTAACACATTCTCCCCACAGCAGGAGCTCCATCTTTGTTTTGCTTTCAAAGTTGCCAAAGGTCTTGTGTAACCCCCCAATATAAATAACACACACCCCTTTTACTGGCAGCACACACTGCACACTGACAGATCCAAAATAACATCAAAGTCGTGTTTCACATTCCAGACTTGAAGGTTTTACGGCAACCAGCTCTTGGCTCGGATACGAGTCAGATTTTTAAATTACAACCAAAAACACAGGAGTTTCTCGGCAGAGCTTCAGTGAGCCATACACAGGAGTTAAGTGCTGCTGTATTCTGAACACTCACCACCGACTCTCCAAACTGCTCCCAGAGTGACAACTCCAACAGATAAGATAAGAGGATCCCTTCTTCTAAAATATCCCCCTGCTGTTAGTCCACAGTCAGTCTGATAAGCATGGTCCAGGTCTCGAGACTTTGGTGTGACTGCGGCATATCGTCCTGCGCACACCCGAGTGTTGCCGTCTGAGAATGGGAGTGTGTGGCTCTGAAAGTGTGTATGGATCAGCCTCTGCCCAATGGCTCTGCCCCCTTTCTCTCTCTCCCTCTCTCCCTCTGTGTAATGTAGTGGGTTGACTACAGACAGCCTTCCAGCATACGCCTCACTTCCTGCTACAGAGATAGAGTGAGTAAAAGGGTGGGGTGTGTGTTCATGTCTGTCTGTGTGTGTGTGTGTGTGTGTGTGTGTGTGTGTGTGTGTGTGTGTGTGTGTGTGTGTGTGTGTGTATGTGTGCTTGTTTTACTATATTCGAGGGGTCCAAAAACCGGGGGAATACAGTATACTTGTGGGGTCTGCACAGCCTTGTGGTGCCCAAAATGCTGGACCCCACAAGGTTAAAAGACTGTTTGGTTAAGGTTAGGGTAAGGGGCTAGGGAATGCATTATGTCAATGACGGGTCCCCACAAAGATAGTGAAACAAACGTGTGTGTGTGTGTGTGTGTGTGTGTGTGTGTGTGTGTGTGTGTGTGTGTGTGTGTGTGTGTGTGTGTGTGTGTGTGTGTGTGTGTGTGTGTGTGTGATGGAGCGGTGGGTAGTGGAAAGCCTCTGTCCTCCCTGTTCGGTAAAAGTTACTCATGACATTTTTTATAATGAATTCTGTAGGAATAAATCAAGTTTGCCAGTTTTTTTAGTCAGCTGAAATATTTTATCACAAGCTTTCTATTAAACATTTAAATCATCTAAACCAAAAGCCTCGATAACCGTAATGAGCTTCAGAGCCATGGAAGACATTATACAATTGTTTTCACAGGCTGTGTAAAAATCGGTGGAGTGCCCCTTTAAATCTAGTTACATCTGTGAGTCTTACATCAGAACAGCTCATGAACAAACTGAACTATTCAGCACTGGTTCAGTTCAATTCCACATTTGAAGGAGCCTAGTCACCCACAATGTTATGTCAAACCATCAAATGTTTATTCTTTACAGTGAAGCCAGATATATTGGTCAGTGGCCTTATTTCTCTGGTACCAGCACTCACGTGAGTCACTGTTGGCAACCAGAAAAGTTATTTTTAAATGTTTATCTCCAAAAAGAGCAAAACAATTCTCATGGCTTGCACAATCAGTTTTGTAATTATACGTGATTGTAGACATATTTCAACATCCCGAAGGTCACGAAAGTCACCACGAGTGATCACATTAGCTTTCAATCCAAGTAGCAAAAACATGAAATGTGCAGTTATAGTAAGTGTTTTTTTCATCCACGTGAGGAGTAAAAAGACTATTACTGCCTGTCGGCTTCCACAGAACATACAGTACAGTATAAGAGCAATACTGAGAAGACGTGAGTGAGATCTGTGTTTGCTTAATTACAGAATAAATGATCACTGGATCAGTTTGTCATCTAGTCATAGATGACTCTGCCTGGACTGCTGCTGGCTGTCAAGAAATGATTCGATGCTTTACTGACCTTTTCTTCAAGCAGTTCACACAAACAAAAGCGATGAGGCTGACATTCCTCCGCTAACTTGAACCCTGGCTGCTGATAGGTGCTGATTCAGTTAAGAGTGGTGGTTTTTGTTAGCCAATATAAGGCTGATGATCAGGAAACTGTTCAGTGAATGACCGGAGGTAAAGTCCTGACAGCAGTCAACTGATAGTGATAATAAATGGAGGCAGCAGCACGGAGGAGGGGAAGTAAAAACCAGACCAGGGTTAATGAAGTGTAGATCATGGTGGAAGTTAAGAGTTTCATACAGTGGCAAGGTTATTGAAACTGTAACTAAAATATTTCAACATGTTCATTGCACTTTTGAAAATGGAGATCAACATAAATGTTGTTTTGGGGAAACAAAGGCAATTATGACAGCTATTACTTGACATGTTTTGACTAATTCTGGTTCTGTCTATTGCTTCAAAACAGCTGCAGAGTTGCAAGATCAACGCATCTCATTTTAGAGATAATTCATTTTACAAATAACTCCTAACTCACTCCATTTCAAACTTTTCAAAAAAGGAAAATGCAACCCCACATTACCACCAACTCAAATGTTTATGGATTTCAAATCCAGAAAATCACACTTATTTACATACAATGCCAAGATAGACTACACAATACCAGCCTGATATGGCCCAACCGACGGATGTGGGGCATCTGGAAGGAAAATTAACGTCAGGTGCGACGATTGCTTGTTTTTATCCCGTTTTAGTGCGTTATAGTGGAAGATGACAGAACAAACGACTAAAAGACTAGTGTGTCAAAATAATTGCCTCCTTCCACCTAGTTTGACAACTTCTACAACATGCTACGTGACATAGACCAATAGAAGCACAGACAGCTCTGTATAATATGGCGTAGCTAAGCGCAATGATGTTATATTTAATTCCATTGAGTCAGAAGCATACCAAATCTATCATACCTGCGGCTACTTGTGTCACCCTCTGCACACACATGTATGTATACTACACACCGAACCTTTTTCTTTTCCTATGACACGGGATGGGCAAGCCAGAGCCTACCTTTACTAATAAGTGATGATGAATGAATTCCAGGTTCAGCTTCATTCAAAAAACTGTTAGAAACATTCGTCGTTGGTGCTGCCAGGTGGAACAATCAAGTCGATCCCTTATGCCTCACTGGTGTATGTCATAAAAGATGGCAGGCTATAAATGTTCTAAATCCAACAATAGCCTGCCGTGTCTCTCAGCCGAGTCCTGGCAAAAATGAATCACTCTGTGGTCGTCTAATCTGACGAAGATCATTATCATGTAGCCTGACCCTGGCCTGATTTACTGATTTCCTTTAATTACGTGTTTTACACAGCATGTGTTTCTACAGGCTTTAAATCTGTCACCCGCTTACTAAGATGTATTTATTTGGGTTGTATTCGATTTCACGCTGGCCTTAAATAAAGGCACAGAGCTCCAGCTTCTTCACTTAATGACTGAGTCATTCCTCTTCCCTTGGATCACATCTCACTACAGCGACCAGTGATGGGAGGGGGGAGCAGAGGGAGAAAAGCACTGAGTGAATGATGTAGGGGATATCAAGTTTTCAACTTTGCTGCCAGAGTAGATACAAGCAGCCATTTCTGGGTAGGGCCTGTCTGAAACCCAATTCCACCACATCTTTAAAAGCTTCAGGAAGTCCCGCTGGACTCCATTCAGTTTCTCGTGTCACAGCCAATTTCCCCTCCGAGCCCTGTAGCCCTCATCACTTCTACTTTTTCTTTGTCGCAATGGCCATTAAATGTTTTTTAATGGCCATTCCGAGTATGAAGAAAGAAAATGTTGAAAAATAAAACTGAAAGTGATGTCACATAATAGTTTAGGCTTTAAGAGGCTGCTAATGAGGAAATGTGTCAACATGTAAACAACCAGTCAATGTTCAAACATGTCACTTACTGTTAAAAAAACACTGACACACCTGTTTTAGCGGGAAGTGTAACAGTTATGTATCCTCTTGTGACTTCCAGTCATAGATTGATGGTATCATACTACGCTGTTTTAAAGAATGTATCTGGTACTGTTACTGAGAAAACAGTTAATACAAACGCTGTCATGAAAAAAAGGGTTCCTCTATTCCTTCTTGATTAGAACATTTACACTGACATTCGAGTCGACATTGAGTTTCATGACCCAGAGGTCCTTGAAAACTTAGAATTAGAATGTGTCATTATGAATGTGTCATTTCAAAAATGTCTTCTTGTCACTAGGGGAATAGGTCTCGCTTCATTTCCTCCCAAAGAATGATGTTTTTAATGCAGGAGCCATACACACCAAGGTCTGTGGTAGAGGCTAAGACTATACTAGAGTGCTAAGTAGAGTGCTAAAGTGTTCTATCTTTATACTGATCTTACAGTATCACGATCTAACATATCACGAGCCCTACTTAATATGCGTTTGCTGATAGTACTTTGCAAGTCTGTGCATTTTAATGAGCCTTTATATTTGCAAACTGGGTGGGGTTGACACACTAAGGTTTAGGCCACTGACAGTACTTGATTTACAGTAGGTTATGGGAAGACTGCAGTCATGGTTGAGAGAAATCTCCATTAAATGTTGGTGGGATATGGGATGCTGTTAGATACATCTAGATGCTGGAACCTTCAGTCACTTTCTTGACTGACAGTGGCTCAGGAAAGTAGGAGATGATGTCGTTAGGTGGCGTTCAACTCATTTCGTTTCGACCGGGTTGGCCAGTCACTGCCCATCTTCTCCTGGCTTCCAGCCCAGCCCCTCCCGCCTGTTCCAGAGCCAACAAGAGGCTCTATCCACTGCCTGTCAGTTTTCACTTGGTTGATCTAGCTGTTGCTATGCTCCTTAACATTGTTCCTAAGACAAATTATTCTGCTTTATATTGTGATTTAAGTGATTCTGATTAATAGTGCTCAATGTGCATTTTGTGCATCATGTGTATAATTTAGCGCAGTTCAAAGAAACAACACTTGTGTTGTGCAATGCAGTTGGCATCACTCTAAGAATAAGTGAGCTAATTATCAACCATATACAGTCTCATGCAGCAGAGTGGACACAGTCTTCCTAGCAAGTTATGCTTAGTAAACATTTTCAGAGCCCTCTCTTCCCCAGCGACTGCAGTTGGGCATTAATCTGCCAATACCTGCAAATCCGCCCTCCGGCATCCCACACACACATTTTCACCTTGGCAAAACTGAAGAGGTTATATTTAAGAGGGGAGCAGCTTTGTGGCACATTTCCAATCAAGTCTTGTGTTTTAAATGCCTCCCACGTTCATGTGAATCTGGAGAATGACCGCAGCCGACCATCGCAGTACTGCCGGGACACTAAAGTGATGGCCCAAGAGCTTTCAGTGGCCGTAGGTGTGTGTTATGTCAAGCCTAATGGATGAAAAGATCATTGTTTTCGAGACACCCACAGAGATGGTTCATGTAACAGATCCACTTGTGAAATCACAGCTTTTTAACATTTGGGTCTTGGCTTCAGAGGTGGTGATCACTGCCATGAGCTGATGGCTGAGAGCTGGAGAGCGGAACATGAATCTTAAGTCCTCTGATGGTGTGGTAGATAATTATTATCCATCATGGGGGAGGGCTCTGGTGACAAACTTGCTTTCTACCACATTTCACAGACTATAATATGTATTTCTTAATACACCCTATCAGAAAAAAGGGCTGGAACTATATGTAAATTATGTTTAGAGTGACATCAAACACTTTTTTTAACCAACAAATATTCCCCCCAATGTTCATAACACTACAACGAAAGTAGTTGGTGGCTGCTCAGGACATATAAACAATAAATTCCTGTATAACTCTTTATTTTAAGTCCCCATATTTAGCATTTCTAAGAATACACATTTAAGAAATGGTTTGTAACACACTATAATGTAGAGTAAAAATGTCCTAATGTAGAGTTGTAAGCTTGTTAAAAATGTTCTGTTTATTGTTTATGTTATTTATAACATAAACACTTTGTTATTTTTTGTTATGTACTTTTTCCTGGAGAGGTGACCATTTTCTTCGCTCTGTTTACTTTCTGTGTACCAAAAATGAATGCAGTGATATTTTAAAATTTGGAAAGCTATAAAGTTAATTATTTTTGTACATAAATCTTCTCACTGGGAGAGATGTTTTCAGAGGCAGAGTAGCTTGCAATGCTAGAGTGTACTGTGTACTGTTGAGACTTTTTCCGCACAGAGAGGATTTATGCAAGAGAGATCCTGAGAATTCTTTGTTTCTCTACAATTGCAGGTATGTGGGTTTATGCATGGCTATTTTTCTGCTGTCTAACATTTTTCAGAAAGACTAAGACTTTTTATTTCAAGATAATTTTATGTATAATTTTGTAACATCAGCCTGCATGTCATCTTCCTTCATTTCCCTCTTTTTCAGGACTTTTTCCTGGGGAGGCACAGAGGGAATTTATGCAAGAGAGAACCTGTGAATGCTTTGTTTCTCCAGAATTGCATCCAGATGCCATCTCTGGTGCCTTGCAATAAAATGCAAAACACCAGCCCGGCATCCTTCTCTCAGCTGAGACTTTATTGATCCCCTTGGGAATCAATAAAGTATCTATCCATCTATCTATCACTGTGTATGGGCAGCACTGGGATATCAGGCTTTTTTGGATTATACCAGCAAGCAGTGGTAATTGAAATCATGTGTACCAATTTGCTGCAAAATATTTGAGATGTTAACACATTAACATTTTGTTCAGCGGTTTGACATTTTTTTAAATAAATTTGTTACTTTTCGGAAACAAAAGTTGCAAAATCACTGAGAGGGCAGCAGCGGTCACTTTCTCGTGAGCGATTTTCTTCTGTGACAACAAAAATACAATTTATTTTTGTGACAGAAAAAGTAATTATCAGATTTATACTTTTCCTTTTGAGAAATCCACAACAAGCAGGTGTGCCCTTTGTAACCTTAACTCTGCAAACAATGTTAAAAAAGACAATTTGGGTAAAAGCCATCACCTCTGTTTACTCCTCTGGATAAGAGCAAGTTGATAAGAGGGGGAACAAACTTTTTTGAGATAGTAAAAATTAAAATTGGCTATGTGTGTGGCTATTGCCAGTGTAGGATTAGCTTTTATCTCACTATGTGACTCCTCTAAATAGGCTTTGAAGGGTGAAAGCTGCTCGCAGGTTAGTGCCAAGATCAGGCCTTAAAAAAACACCACCCGAATGAAAATGGCTGATGATCCTACCTGCTTCTGGGAAGGAACATGGACTCCTTGATGAAGACTGAGCCAGACAACAGGATGTACCAGCAGCTTCCGATGTCGTCAGGGCTGGAAGACAGAAAGAGAGACAATGAGCACAAGTTATCACAGAATGCAATGGAGATGGAGAAAATATGACTCTAAATAGTGCTTAGAGTAAGGAATTGTGTAAAATTGGCAAGATAAAGGCCTTTACTTTGAAGGACAATTCTGCAATTTTAAGGAAATATCTATTCTTTCATCTAGTCATGTAACAAAATCATAATACTGTTATAGAATACATCGTCTTAATTTACCCGTTACTAAATGATCAAATTCAGGTATTATTTTTTGAACTTACTATATAGTATATTAGAAACAAAAGTCATATGTACAGGCTCTGCGACACACTGAACAACAATTATTTATTTATTAAGATTATGTTTTGGGCTTTTTATTTTTATTAGATAGTGCTAGTGAGAGACAGGAAAGGTGGGAGAGAGAGAGGGGATAATACGCAGCAAAGGGATTCAAACCCAGGTGGCTGCCACCTTTCCTGTTCACTGTGCCAAATACAGATTGCTGCTTTACAAAAAAGAAAGTGAAAAGAAGAAAACATGAGGGACAGAGGGACAGAGGGACAGAGAGAGAGAGAGAGAGAGAGAGAGAGAGAGAGAGAGTATGAATGAACTATGAATGAACTGAGGAATCATCACTCATCCTCCCACACCCATGGCCCTGCTGAAACACACAGACGAGGAAATTGGGCATCGCAGACAAAGTAAACTCAGACTGACCCCTGGATGATGTAGCTGCCTGTCAGCTTCTTACATGACTGGTAAACAAACACACAAGTACACACTTTCACCACAGTTATGCTACACTTTTGGCAATTTAATTTAAATTAAAGAGACTTTTTTTTTAAAGTATTATGTGGCATAACTAGTGAACCAGAGGCCTTATTAAGGAACATCAAAGATTCTACTGAGGGGAGTTTGCCTTTAGATAAACAATTCACTGAATATGAAATTCAGAAATTAAATTAACACTCAGTGTGAATAAAGCATGCTGGTAATTTTTAAAGGATGACACAGTTTAAAAAAAACTATCCGTTTTGTTTCCTTGCTCATCTAGCTTATCTCAGGACTTTCATGGTTACCAGAGGGATTGCAAAGAGATAATCTCACAAGGCTGATATACACGGAATCTTCTATGCTCAGTACATGCAGGATTATCAAAGAGGCCGTGTATGTTAACCTACCGAGAACGTAAACAAATGCTGTGTACACGGATAGGGAAGTTAATGCTTGCTTTCATTCATATGCAACCAGCCAGAGGGCTCAAAGGACAAACATAACATATGCAATCTTTGTGCAGGTCAGTTTAAATATCACAGAGCAAACTGCGCTCTTAGAATAGCTGCTGAGTCTCATTTTTTAAATATAGGATTCCTTGTGATACAAAATTAATTTAATTTATTTATTTTCTCCAGGGCTGGGAATTTGACATGAGCACTGAAGTTTCAGCACTGGTGCACAAAAATAGGCACATCAGCAAACAAAAACTGCTTTAAATCTGCTCTGATGATTCTTAACAACCAAAGCTGCATCATGACGGCAACATTTAGGATTATTTTTGCTAGATTTTAGGATTTACAGTCTCAGTTTGGTGCCTTTATTGCTTATTTCAGCATCCTGACTATTTTCAAACAAACACAACAGACATTCAAAATGTGTAACTATTTGACTTATTTTGTCTTTTTTTTTACAAAAATTGTGAAATAGAACTATGCATGACTAATCTAGGAAGCTTCATTTATTACACGTCTTAATGTCTAAAAGTACAATTATTTTCATTATTCGTTATAGGAATAAGGAATAGGGAATTACGCTTGTTTGCTTTAGATGAGAGGATGAATACCGCTCTCATGTCTGTACAGTGTATAGAAAGCTACAGCCAGCAGCTGGTTAGCATAAGCCTGGGAACTGGCTCTGTCCAAATGTAATAAAATAGGCCTACCAGAACCTCTAAAGCTCAGCTTTATAAGCAAGCTTATTAACTTGTTATATCGTGTTTGTTTCATCTGTTATAGGGACTCATGTGCCGGACTATTTCTTGACAAGGCGCTGTAGTCTCTGCTGGTTGCCTCACAACCTCACAGAGACAACAAGACTCCAGGAAATAGTCTGGCACGCAGACTCCTGATAAACACGATATAGCATTCTTACACTTTGGTTTTTGTATGGATTAAAACAAAGATGATATAAAGTGTTAATTTGTCAACTTAAGAAGTGCCGGTAGGTCTTCAGTCTTTATGCTAAGCTAATTTTACAATGTTTTCACTCTGCTGTTAGAACCCACATTACACACAGGCCTGAAATGCACACACATGCTCAGTATCTATACATGCACTAATGGAGAGATGTCAGAGTGAGGAGGCTGCAGCGGTCTATGGACAAGCGCCCCAAGCAGTTGGGGGTTTGGTGCCTTGCTCAAGAGCACCTTGGCAGTGCCCATACTGCCCATACTTTGGTTCGTATGGCGACTTGAACCAGCGACCCTCCGGTTCCCAACCCAACTCCCTACAGACTGAGCTATTGCCACCCCAAATTTAATCATTTAATCAATTTCCCACAATACTGAACTATTTTGTAAATGGTAGAGGAATAACATTATTTGCAAAAGTGTAAAAAAATAAATAAACACTGGTATTGTCTGTCTGCATCAGTTCAGGTATTAGTTAAAAAAAACTGTTATTATCTTTACTATGAAAGCACAGCATCAATTTAAATGGAAATGGATGTTTCTCTTTGTGAAACCTCCATCTGTCTGTTTAGTAGTTGGCACTTAAAAAACGTCGCCTCATCACAGAAAAAGAACGTCTGCTCATCGAGCTGAAATCAGACCTTGTACTTGAAGGTGCTCTGGCGTTAAGGCAGCAGCATGTGTGATTATCACTGAACATTTTCAACTGGTCTGAGTGCGATTTTTTAATTGAAACCAGAGGGGAAAAGAAGGAACAAAATCAATGACCAGTCCGACGTCAGCAAGGTGTGACTGGCTTTTGCTTACAGAAAGGTAAAGGATGGGTGCACTTATTATACACCCGCCCCCACACAGACACATATATTCACACCCAGCATCACTGTGCTGACAGAGTTTTTTTTTTTCTTCTAATCACTGAGAACAAAGTCTCACCCCTCCTTCCTCCTCTCAACACTTTCCTTGCAGAACTAATGAGGCTGTAGACAGCACACCCTACTGACACAGTGCAAACTCCTCCAACAGCATCCATTCTCCTTTTCCTTCTGCTGATCTCCATCCACCTCCCTCCAGACTCGTTCCATCCTTTTATGGTTCTTCCTTGCATTCAGAGATGACACGAATGAAATGCCTAATTATTAATTGCTGGCACGCAGATGCACAGAGCGAGGGGAGACCCTCGCATGGCTGAGGGAGAGAAGATAGAACACCAAAAAAGTAGGAGATAGGAGACTCTTATGTGCAGCGACAGCTTGATTGAACTGGGTCACGCGTACTGGAAGCGATCGTCAAACGCAGAACATCATCCACCAAAAGCCCCTCGGGAAGCCTTTAACAGCGGGGAATCTGGTTATACGAGTGCCATGGAGCTGGTGGAATGGGGGTAAAATGATTATAGCATCAAGACTTTGGTGAAATGAGGATTCAATTTTTACGAAAATAAAACGTTTTATTCAAGAATCAAATGCCCTTTCTGAAAATGTGAAACTGAGGCACGTTTGGCTGTCAAATGAATAGGTAGAGTCAAGACATTCCCTTAAAATGTTTAACTTTTTACTTCACGTGATAATTTGTCTAATATTGATACCAATCATGCTCAAGTGATTCTCTTTTTCACATGGGTGCACAGCGTTTGGACTGATGATGAACAAAAGAGGAGTGTCTGACAAGCGCATTCAGTGGCCCATTATAAACAAGGAGCTAAAAATATGACCATTTGAAGTTGTTGTTTTTACCATGAAACTCTCAAGAGACTTTCAATGCCACAATGGTGTTGTGACATTGTGAAAAAAAGCATTTGTACCACTTTTGCAATTCATTTCTGTTTTTTTTAACCTAAATTTAAAAAAAAAGCTCAAGGGAGGGGGTGGAAGAGGACTGAGAGGTTAGTCGTTAATATTTGAATACATGAAAAGCTTTCTGACCAGCAGACTGGGGACTTTTGTAAACACCAACATATTGTGTTTTGGAAGCCGCCTCAAACTTCCCTCCTCTCCCAAACTTTGAATTTATTTTAAACTATTATCAACACAATTAGTTTTATAAAAAGACATAGTGATTCTGGAATTGTCAATATTTTTCTTATTATTTTACTCAATATTTTTTCTGTAGTTTTGGTCAACTTTGCATTTATACTACTACAATTACTACGGTCATTTAACCATTACTTTCAGATACTGATATTGACTTCTCTGCTAACTTATTGACTAGTTTTAACTGACTCAATTGAAGCAGGTGGTGTACAGGTGTTACACCTGGCTCAGGTTGGTAGGGAACTGTGCAATTGTGCATTGTGACACTAAAAACACTAAAGATCAGCCTCATACCAGTTTGCAATCATATTTGTGTTTTTATTATCCTACTAAATGCAAATATGAGATTATATACAGTATGCTTCTACTTAATCACAATTTATATTTATTCAATTTCGCTGAACTACTCCACAAACTTTGTACGCCCTAACTGCACAAAGATATCTGGGGTATCCCTGGTTGGGAATCACTGCTCTAACAGAAAGCACAATTAAGACAAGATCTGATCGTAGTTAGATCTTTCTACTTTCTGATGCACATTATTAAAAAGCTCCAAACTATGGATGTGTGTGCAGACTGCATGACATTTCTGCCATTTTCTACCAATTTAATGTGCTGCCATTCCAGATGCTTGTTAAACGACTAATCTAATCTAGTCTTCATGTCAGCACAGTACATACTGCGTATACTGTAACTATATAAGCCGACTGGTCATTGGGATGAGGACTGTTTCAGTTCCATTTTCCACTGAGTTTCCACCTCATCTACCCTCCCGTGACATTTTTGAAGGCCAGCAGCATCACAGTGTCACGGGGAACAGGAGCTGCATGGGGTGGGGGGACAACTTTCTAACAGCTGCACAGGAGCTTCGCTCACTCTGAACATCGACCAGGGGTTAAAATATCACAGTTTGCTAAGTGTTCTTCTTTAGTATTGTCATGATACAGTATCACCAATGCTTTTTTCCTACATCTTTAAAACAAGAAAAATACCAGTAAAAAGTTAAAAAAACAAAAAAAAAGAAATTGTTTATTAAAATGTATTGGTTGCCACACCTTATTGCTCCAATGGTTCTAAGATGCTGAAGACTGATGCAGTCTGCTGACGAGACAAATTCTTCTTCTTCCTCTTTTAGTAAATTTCAATCGAAACACATACGGTAGCTCTCTGACTGTGAGGGTAAAATGGGATTTCAGCATCACAGTCACACAAACAACTGAAACGGGAATTAACCTTTAGTTGTTGTGTCTGTAAGTGCAGAAAATGAGAAGACATTATGCCATCAGTTGATCAAACTGCTTACTTTAACTTGAAATACACTGAAATACACTACAAACAATGACATGGTCACAACTTTAAGACGGACAGGCTTGGCTTTGAAATTCCTCATAACAAAAACAAAAAACTGACTGGATTATATGCCCGGATGCAAGTAACAATTACTTTCATTATCAATTAATCTGCCAATTATTTTCTCAATTAATCAGTTGGTCGATGACAATAAAAAAAAAAGTAAAAAAAACGCCAATTTTCCAGAGCACAAGGTGACGTCTTCAAATGTCTAGTTTTGTCTGTCAACAGTTCAAAACTGAATATAAGTTATATAAAGATATTCAGAATTTGTTTTTGTTTTTTTAATCAGCAAATATTCGCCTTTGTAAACAGAAGGTAATGTGGAACTGGTGAATTTTGTTTTTGATGATGATTTTTCATCAGTCAATTATCAAAACTATTCAGCTCTAATTCAATGGAAAATGTACACCATTTGATTCCAATGCCTGTAGTTTGAAGCTAAAAAAAAGAAATAAGACTCTCAAACAAGCTAATTCTACTACTCCAGCAAAAAAACATCATAACACCTTCGCATTGCACATTTATAAACATGGAGTTTTCATTTATACCACACAGACCAGTGAGGGTCAAAGGTCAAGGGTTGCATTGAAAGAGCTGACATGGAAGAGGTTAAATGCTGACCAGAAGGCACTAACCCTCTTCACCAGCTACTGTTTAATGTGCCAGGCCAGCCTCCATCTCAGGAGGGCTTTAGCACTATAATCTCTGGATGCTCTCACAGCATGGGGTATTTTCATGAGATATTGAGTGTGAATGTGTGTGACTGTGTGTGTGTGTGTGTGTGTGTGTGTGTGTGTGTGTGTGTGCGCACATGCATGTAGTGTTAGCACTGTAGCAATCTAGAGCCCCAAGCAGAAGAAAATGAGTACTGTCAGGGATAGTCAGAGTGAGATTGTGACTGTGCGAGTCATTAGCTAGGTTATTTGTATGAATCTGAGTGGTCTGGATGGCGTCTTCCATTAAATCAAGGGAGGAATTTCCAGAAAGATGGCTGCCATAGATTGCTAGTTTTAGATTGCTGCTATAGATTAGAGACAAAAAATCTAACAGCTTATCTATTAGCTTCTCCACTGTAAGGATATATGCTTTTCTGTGTCTTATGTCATTGGGAACTAAATGTATTTTGGACTGTTGGTTGGACAAAAAAGTGATTTGGAGTGACCACATCCGGCTTAAGGAATTTTTTTTAATTTTCTAACATTTTAAAGACCAAAAGATGAATTTGTCAATCAAGAAAATAATCGTCAGATCAATCAATAAGGAAAATAATCATTAGTTTCAGCCTCAGTTTGGTCATCGGTGTTTCCTAAAGCACCCAGTGGGATTCCAACATTAGTTTGTCATATTAGTTTTAAAATAACAAAACATTTGAGTATTTCAGGGATCCCCAGTGTTATCCGATTATTTCATCTATTAAATATTTTGGAACCTGAATTTCCAGAAAATGTACTATATCAATTATACAGTATATTCCTTGGAATATGTAAATCACATTTACTCCCACCCTTGGGAATATCCTCCCTCTCTCCTTTGGTTTTCCTCCCTTTGCTTCCTTCCCTTTGCTTCCACCCCAACACATAGGTCAGACACTGTAGTTGAACTATGGGAAGGAAATACAAATACAAATGTACATCTAAATGTTAAGTTAAGCTTTCTGAATGTTCTCCATACCTCGGCCATTCATGATAACTCAAACCTAAACCTGACACTGATGTGTCAGCCTGTAGCTTTGCTAAAAATATTTTTCATATGAAGGATTTTTTTTTTTCTTCAAGGAAATTAACTCTCTTTACAGCCTTCTGACATATGACTCAATATACAGGCTATACTATTTTTACAACTTAATAGAGATAAACAATTAAATTCCCCCATTGACTTTTAGAGCCCTCGTTTCCCAGCAGATTACTGCCGTTGTTATAAATAGACGAGGAAATGAAGGAAGGCTGTTAAAAGCTCGTGTTTTCACAAGAGAAGGTTGATTAAGATCTTGCACAGAAGGAAAGTCAATCTGATCTGCTGGCGTTTAACACGCAGCTCTTATCAGGAAGAGCCCTGACAGACTTCTTATAGGTTCACATATGCATGCACACAAACCCTACACACACACCAACAGTTGTACCTACTGTAGACACGTGCAAATAACATGAACCACAAAGACAATAACCTGCAAAATGGCATTACATTATTTCCAATTACCAAATAAAATCAATGTTTCAGTTTCACTTATCTGCTCCTGTTCATTAACGCATGCTCCCTCTCTCTCTCTAATTTGCATGCTTTCCATTTTTCTCTGGCTCCATTTCATTTTGGGAAGTAGATCTGATGATGTTTGTGTGTCAATATCATTAAATTAATTTTCTCTGTGGCAACCAATGATGAGGAACATATTCATGCCAAAGTCCACCACAGAGTCCAACCTAAGTCAGGAAGAGGGTCGGTGAGAAGCGTCAGCCGATGCAGCTTTGACCCATGTCATCACATTGGTCTGAATGAGGTATAAAGCCCCTGACACACTAACCCTACGGCCGACCGCTGGCAGAAAAGGCAGTCGGACTGATCAGTCGGCTCCCCGAGGTCCAAAAAGTGCCTCAGAACACACCGAAGCGACGCCGACTTGAGCATGTAATACGTCTCCATAACAGCAGGCGGCGCTAATCTGTATTGTCGGCCAACAAATTTAAACCGGCAGCTGATTGGACGAACACGTCACGTGGGTCTGGCTGCTCCCGGATTTTTCAACCGGGCATAATGGCGGCTCGTTCAGAATACGATCTCATATTTTACGAAGATAGTTCACCGAAACGTGTTTCTGAAAACATTTTAAGCGAGAAATAGGCCATGCAGTTGCTGAATCTGTCTTCATTTCAGATCAACAAAGGTCGGTTTAAAAGATTTTCGTTAGATTTTGAGAGGCTTAGTCACGCTCATCCCGCTCGTCATTTCCAGGTTAGTTCCAATCAGATTGGTCATGGAGTCCGACTAACCACCCTCCGTCGCAAGAAGTCAGGTCGGCCAAAATAAAGGCCGACAGCTCCTCGGACGGACGACGGCACGGAACACACCGAACAGACTCGAGTCCCTGACCTCGCCAGACTGTCCAACGGCCCTTTATCGGGTTGGTGTGTCACTGCCTTAAGACTGCTTCCACAATAAGCACACAAAAAACAGTGTACATATTTAAACTGTGTGCATCCACTGGTGTTTTCATTTGCATACTTACATTTTGACAGGAATTAGACTAGAACATCCAAGAATGGTCTTTATTATGAATTCCACCAGAAATGGAAAGTGAGCTTCTTAGCTATAGGTTAGCTATAGGTTGGGGTGTGTGTGTGTGTGTGTGTGTGTGTGTGTGTGTGTGTGTGGTGACTAGTGTGGGGGGACCTGGGGGAATCTTGCTGAAACTGGAAACTCTATTGTGCGACCACAGCATAATCTGCATTCCTATTGTTTAATCAGCTCCCACACCACCGATGGGCTTCTAATGAGGTGTTGACTCTTCTCCATCTTCCCCCAAAAACACACACACACACACACACACACGCGCACACGCACGCACGCACACACACACACACACACACACACACACACACACACACACACACACACACACACACACACACACACACACACACACACACACACACACACACACACAAGGGATCAGGAGGCAGAGAAGGGACAATGCGCCCTCTGTAGCCCCTCGAGAGGCTGATAACATTAATTAACAGTTTTAATTCTCACCATGGGTGTTCGGAAGACGTCAACATGTGACAGCAGTCAAACACTGTGTGTTCTCTCAGCTCACTACAGTTGTGGCAGCTTTTCAAAAAAGGGTCCAAACACACTCAGAAGCTGTCAAGAATCTGTCAATACAGCTTTCCGATCATATTAACCCTCCACAGCACCCAGCTGAAAGGAGGAAGCATATTAGCATTACCACTAGTGACTAGCTAGCACTGAAGAAAATGCGTTTAGGCTATTCTTTGAGGTCGTTCTTTGAGGATTCAGTACACACTGACTTATTGAATCAAGGTGAAATCAGACTGTAAATCCCTTCTAGGTTTGTTTCTCTCTCCAGCTGTGCTGTAGAGTGGTTTGGTGTGAAATTGATACACACACACACACACACACACACACACACACACACACACACACACCTTCATAAAAGGCATCGACTGACTGCTTCTGTGCTTTATGGACATTTGTTTTCATTTAAGTCACCCAGGTCGCTCCGTTGTGTGGACCCGGCATGCCTCCGCTCATCAATAACTCTGAGTAACGGCCCAGGCCAAAGTGTGCTTTGATCCCACACAATTGTAATAGTGTTCCATTGGCTGCCCGCTGTTTTTCATGTGTTCATGCGCCGGTAGAGATGTTAGTATTTAATCAAATATCATCAATAATATCAATTTACACACAGGGGCATCTACACCCATGCGGTTCCTGGTACTTACTAGTATAGCACTTCATTGGCCTCATGTCTCTCATAACGCACCGTCTCACACATTATCCTGCAGGGACAGAGAAGAGAGGGAGGGGAGAGTGGCAGTCAGAAAACAATAGGAGGAAATAATAACTTTGGTTGGTTAACAATGTAACAAAACAGAAAACGAAAGGAATAGATCCAGACATAGCTCTAATAAGGATGTAGCTTCAGGAACTAAATGCTAAAAAAAAAATTCCAACCCCTTTTTTTGGAAATACACCTACATTCCTCAAAATGACTTTTAATCACCATCAGTGACACGCAGTGAATGTGTGGCTGATAATAATCTGATTGTTAACTATTTCATGGGCTATACATATATAGCATCATCACTGTTAATAAGGGCAACCTCAGTGTCTCACGAGTTAAAATAAAGGTCATTGACTGATTGATGGTATAATCTCTCTTTTTTTTAACGCTACAGATCTTTCTTTTAGGTGTTACTTATCAAATCTGGTGAGGCTGCTTTATGTTTTTATGGTGCTACACACCATAGAATATCCTCCCTCTTTATCTCAGGAAGGCAAACTTTCTTGTCATTAGTAGACCCATCTTTTAATCTCGCTTTTTTGGGGGTAAACTTTTATTGTTTGTTGTTGATGGCAGCACTGATGAAAGGTTGGGAGACAGTTACTCATTCACTAGTCTATATCCACGACTTTCCACTTCCGGGAAATTCCGCTGGATGCATGTCTTTTCGCCGATGTCCGTTTCCTTCCGCTTTCTTTGTGTTGGAATTTTAAACTCCAGTGGATTTATGAGAACTATGGTTAAATGCTCCTCAGATCTCTGCAGGGTAAATCCAGACAGCTAGCTAGACTCTGGGGTCTAGATCTGTCCAATCTGAGTTTTCTGTTGCACGACTACAACAACTTTTGAACGTCCACCAAAACAAGTTCCTTCTCGAGGCTATTTTGCATCGGCACCGATTGATTGTGATTGGTTTAAAGAAATGCCAATAAACCAGAGCAGGTTTTTCTCCCATCCCGGAATGCTGAGTGGACTAGCCAGACCCTCCTCCGCAACGTGTGGAGGAGGGTCTGGCAAAGCGAGACTCCTCATTCACTGATAATGACAAAGGATTGTTTTAGGATTGGAACAATTAACCTTACAGTCACAAGACTGTTTATGCCTCTGCTCCTAAAACAAGTGTCATTCATCCAGGTCAGATGAGCGTCCTCTGTGCAGCACCTTCTCTTCCTCAATCAGGCACAGACTCACTTTGTGCTCCCACTGCTCCCATTAGTGAAATGGTGTTTTGCTTACATGAAGAATCTAAAAAATAATAATTTGAAAGTACTATCATTATTCAACCAAAGATTTAACTCATATTTTTCTCACTCAGTTCACTTGTAAGGGTAAATAATGGTTCGAATTTTTCAAATCAAAGATCTCTGATTTTCTAATCAAACCTGCTTTTTTCCCCCACAACATAAAAAGTGTAAAAAAAAGTCATCCACATCAGGCTTTCCCAGGATGCCTCCAGAGAAGACAAATACGCCTCAACTTTACAGACAGGCAACCATAGCAAACAGTAGCTGATCAAAACACAAAAGGCTTAAAAAATAGCTGGGGGCGGCCATCATGTTGCAGCCCCCCATTGCACAACGGCAGAGAAAAACAATCCCAGCTCTAAAAAACAAGTCGCTGTGAAAAAAGATCTACAGAAGAAAAACAACACATTCCTCCCAGATGAAATGTGGAGGAAAAAAAAAAGAACTACAACATAATCCCATAGTTAGTGGGATGGCTATAGCTGGCTGGGAATTGTTTTTTTTTTTTTTAAGTTAAAAAAAAGCAAAGTTGACAGGCATGGTGGATTGGTCTGTGGGACCACGGGGACATTCCTCAGGATCCAAACTGGGGAGGAGGGAGAGGGGTTGCTGTAGGGTTGGAGGCCTCTGACGGGGTCACACACTGGAATGTTCCAGCTCGCGGGTCATGTACTGCTACAGTGTTCCGTCGCCACAATAATCCACATGTATGCACACAAGGCATGCTGGGAACAGACTTCTGACATGCAGTGTTTGGAAAGTCTGCGCCACACAGAATAGACTGGAAGGCTAACGTGGTGACAGCCAGGACAGCAAAAAGGCAAAATCTTGTTTGGAGAACAGAACGCCATGTTCACATCAGGGTAGTTTTTGTCAAATTGAAGATTTTTATGTAAAGACACACCTGTGTTTTCAGTCTCAATCAAAAAAATATGGACACCATCAATTTGACTTTTACTGTGCGAATGAAAGTCTAGAGTCAGATATGGACTCTGATTCCAATAGAAAGTGAAAACAAAATAACAGCAAGTGACAGCTAAAATGTAGGTTGTAACTAATGATTACATTCTAATGATTACAATCAAAATAAAAAAAGTGTAAAAAGTCTATCACAATTCCCTAATGCCCAAGTTCCAAGGCTTCAAATTGCTTGTTTTGCAAGCAGACAAAAACTCAAAGATATTAACGTTACTATCATACTATATATATCAAGAAAACAGAGCTTGAGAGATTAGTCAATCCCTTTTCACACCCCTGCTCACTTGACCAAATGCTGTGTAAGGTAAGTGTGAATTTCATTTAGCTTAAAGGTAATGAAATGCCTCTTTGTGAAGAGTTGGAGGTTGTTACATTTCAAATGATGTTAATGTGTACACACCTAAGGGAACCAAAAGATCTTATCACTTTGTTAAATAGAAACGTGATAAGCCCAACAAGTACTAAAACACATACTTCAACATTAATCATGCTTAAAATGCGTTTATACCAATCAGGAAAATGTATGTGACACTGTGCCAGTCAGTAAAAGCTGGATGTCATTTTGTCTTTTTAGCAGCAGATTTGCTTTTAAAAGAGAATAAAGTCATTAGAGCTGACGAGTGGTTGTAGGGCAGAGCGGCTGCTGGATTAGAAAACCAGATGAATTTCACCAGCATTTGGCTGGCGGCTCTGTGTTAATTTTTTCACCCCTGATTACGGCCGTTATGGAGCAGACACTGAGGAGTTGTCAGTGTTTTAATTTGCATTTGAAATTCATGTGATTGGAATATCAAGTTCTTAGTTATTTTAATTAAGTACCAGAAAAAGAGTGCAAACACTAACCTCAGCTGGTGCTCTCGCAGGTTCGACAAGGCCTCCATCCCGTGGAGATACGAGTAGACAATCTCCAGGTCCTGAGGATCAGAGGGAAAGGGTTAGACACAGGAGCTCAGAGCGAGAACTTTTAAGCTACTACAATCAATATTTGTTATGAACAATACATGAAATGACTATGACTATGTTTGTAACGGTTTTGATTCACTCTAACCACTCTCATCAACTGCTTTCCGTCCGCAGCAGGCAGCAGGTTTCATTAAAAAAAGCTCAGATAAACCTGCTATAAACCACCTCAGCACCAAATGGCAGACAGACAAAATTGGTGAATATCTAATGAACATAGTGAAGCATTTAGCTACTGAAGAGCAAGATATTTTGAATGTGTAAATAGGCAACTGTTTGCTAACAATTTCACCATATCAACTTTTTGAGGTGATCATGCTGTATGTCAATGTTGTGTTCACATCATGTTGCAATGCCAATAAGGTGGCCAAAATATCTGATAATGCATGGGGAAATATAACTATAGTTTTAATGTGATAGCACAAAACTGTCATTAAAGGACAAATCCGCCGCAAAATGAACCTAGGGGTTAATAAAACGTGTGTACCGAGTCGACCGTTCTCTGGGATTTGTTTTCATGCTAATCGAATGTGACCAGTTTTAGCGTGAACTGCTAATTAGCTTATAACGCTAGTCGTCGGGGCACGGGTAAAGTAAAAAGAAGTTGCTATTTCTATACCACTAACAAGGCTCAAAACAGCACCACACTTCCACAGTATCATAATGAGGGTCCCTACATATAAACCGAAGCATTGAGAACTTTGTAACAACGAACGCCGTGCTTGAGCTATGTTACTGGTTGCCCAGCGTTCGTCATTCGACTGGTCGTGACTGTTTTCCCAAGATGCAGCCCGCCTGTATATGTGAACGGTACAGTCTTTCTAATCTATCTTTTTAATAAACTGTCTGTACACTTACAAAATTCTCAATGCTTCGGTTTACATGTAGGGACCCTCATTATGCTACCGTGGAAGTGTGGTGCTATTTTGAGCCTTGTTAGTGGTATAGAAATAGCAACTTCTTTTTACTTTACCCGTGCCCCGACGACTAGCGTTATAAGCTAATTAGTGGTTTGCGATAAAACTGGTCACATTCGATTAGAAATAAAACGGTCGACTCGGTACACGTGTTATTAACCCCTAGGTTCATTTTGTGCCGGATTTGTCCTTTAATCCTCGACAGGGCTGCCACTGAAGATTGCTTTCATTATAGATCATTTTTAATGGTATGAAACAAAGAAAAGAAGCAAATTACTCAAAATTTGTAAGGCTGAAACCAATTAACATTTTGCATATTTATTTGACAAATGATTTAAAGATAAATCGTTTCTCAGAATTGTCGACTCATTTTCAGTCAATCAACGATCTGCTTAACACTCCTACTCAATCCCAATGAGCAAAACATGTCAACAAAAACCAACTCAAACATAGCCCAGTAATGATTATATTGTCGCATTAATGCTTAAAATACTGATTATGCATTCTGCAGCAGACAAACTGGCTACTTATTCAACAACAAAAAAACATTTTACAAAGACAATGACACTGATTTGTGCGACAGAGCATTGGATTAGAGAGCAATAAAGCAACTCGCAGAGAAAAAAATAAAGGAACTACACTACACAACTATAAACTCCCCATTCAATTACTTCATCAAGTGACCCAGTGAGCGACTCTCAGATAGTTTGGCGTGAATCCAAGTCAGAGGTGAAACAAAGTGGCCCTCTCTGAGAGCTGGCAGCCAGTACAGCTACTCCACTGTCTATTGGTACACACTGGGGCACTGACTGTGTGTGTGTGTGTGTGTGTGTGTGTGTGTGTGTGTGTGTGTGTGTGTGTGTGTATTGCGGTGCTGGTTGCAGCTACTGGGATGCCTTTGTCGGCGGCAACTGGAGGTAGATGTGGTGACAGCAGAGTGGAGGGAAAACAGAGACTCTGTGTTAAGATCCCTTCCAGACATACACAAACACACACATGAAACCACATAGAATGGCAACCTTGTCTCTGGGTTATGTTTCTGAGAGCAGCAATCATGACGTTATTGAAATTTTGATCAAATGTTGACCAGAAAAGCTGAATAACACTTTGTTTCTGCTGGTTTGGTGTCTCAATGTCTGTGTCAGAGGGGAGAATCACACCAGTGTTAGAAGCCTTACTATGGTTAGTTTTAGCTGATTCAAGAAATAGAAAATAATCAATAGAAACATCTGTAACACAATCAAATCGATCTTTTTTTAGTCCAACAATTTCCAAAAAAAAACAAAACTTGATGTCCAATTTAAGACCACTTATCATGAAACACTCTACTATCTACAAACTGTAGCGGTTGACTTAAAGCCTGATGAGTCCACGTCTGAAAAAATAATTATTAGTAATGTTTTATACATATCACACCCTACAACGGATGCATGAAACTCAGCTGCACAGAAATGAACAACATCCTACAGCCAACCAGCAAATAAGTAACCCAAAACACTCTACCTATTTGCTCAGTGTTGAAATGGAATTCAAAGGTTAAAATCAGAGGTTCCCATTAGAACCAACACAGTGGAAAACACCACACTTAATAAAGTTGAAAAAAGTGTAGTAAAATCTGTTACAAAAAACCATGTAACTCTTATAGTCCAACGTGACATCATGACTTCGTGTAAACATACACGCCAAGTGGCGTGTTATCTGTACGCATTTTGAGCTATCCGCGTGTATGTCTACGCCGTATTGAGAATGAGGACATACGTCATGGTAGCTTGCTGTCACGTGACGATTTGGGAGGTGTCTGGGCCTGCCCACCATTTTGGGATCCTACGCTATTGGTTGCCAGGGGCAACAGTGTAAGAGCGACACAGAGACGGAGCAGGACTTCATCATCATCACGGCAAATGGGTTGGGTTTCGGAAAACAATAACGGGACGCGGGACAGCAACGGCACGGTTGGGTTTAGGAAAAGAAGAAAGCGACAGTTGGGTTTAGGAAACGTGACACGCGCGACAAGATCCCCGGTCTCTGTGTTGTTTGACCCATCCACCACCCCGACCTACATCCCTCTGCGGATTTTCGGGCTTTCATACTACTCGCTATGGCGTAAATTGACACGCAATCGCAAGGTAATGTAAGTCAATGGAGGCCAAACAGCAGTGATAAACACGCTAAAAAGCGATTATGCGTCTTGATAACACGCCAAAATGGCATACGAATTGGCGTGTCATGCATACGCCACTTCTTGAGATCAGTCTGTATAGTCAACAAATATGTGACACATTACTACAGACTATGACTTAACATCCAAGCGGTGTTATGAAACTACACAACCGGCTCTTGGTCCCATGATGTCAGCATAAACGCTTTTTGTTATTTGGGTTTGGCTTTTATGAGGCGGACACAGAGAAAGAAACTGTCCTCAGGGCCGCCTGGCCCTGTTACATCACACAGTGATATCCTCACTAACCAAATCCTTATGTTCAAAGTGTCTGTGGTCAGTGACGCAGCACAGGGTTGGACAGAGACATTGTTCAGACACATACTGCCACTTGCTGGGTAACCGAGGAACTGCAGCATAAACCGAGTACATTTTGGATATTGAGGTAGAGTAAATGACACGTGAGACACATGTATGCTGAACTGCAAATACAAATTAAAATGTCCTATTCATTTACAGAAGGTTACAAATGGATGCAAAGTACAGGTCAGAGAGCAATAACCTGAATATGAAGGTGACCGCTCAGGTTAATAGAGAGCTGAATGATGACGATAAATCAATGACTTGATAGGCTCAGAATTTACTGCCAACTATTTTGATATTGATTAATTTATTGATTAAGTCCTATTTTAAAGCAAAAGTGCCTGAAATGTAACCATTTGCAGGTTTGGTCAGATAAATCATGCAATCTAAAGGCATCAAAAATAGACCAAATGATTTATTGATTTATCAGGATAATAATTGGCAAATTCATCAACAATTCATTCAGTAAAAAAGCCCTGATTTACAAGTTGTTTTTGTGAGCTACAAACTTTGTCAAACCAGTGACAGAATTCCTTACTTTAAGGAGTCTCAAACTATTCCAGTAACTTTGAATACAATAGAAGTATTTTGAACTCACTTCTGGCTTTAGTAAATCTCCCTCAGAGACTTTGAAAACGTAAAACTAATGTTTAACTGAAAAGGAAACAACAGTATGTATATAGGCCTACATACAATGTGATTACTATCTCTCCGTCGAGTGGAGAAGATGGAAAGAAACAACACACAGATCAACTCTGATTGCGGAAGGAAGAAATTCCCTAGGACCAAGTATCTAATAATCCAGACAGAAGGTCACCACTAGGTGGCAGTGTTGCAGGGTTTCTTTTCCCCCCTTCCACGGTGACATCACAGTGAACAAAACAGCGCCACTCAAACGCAGCCTCACAGGGAGAACTATGCAAAACCATCAATTGTGGCTTCAGTCTCAAATATTTCAGATTGACTGTATGGAAAGAATGTAAAGGACCCCATCTTTTCCACTCCCTGGGCCCTACATTTTCCGGTCGGATTTTCTTTCTTTTTCTCTTTCTGGCCTCCTTAAAGATAGAGCCAAACACAATCACCACAAAGTGCACAGGGGGAGGATACTTGACAGTTTTAGGACATGGACCGGATCATCAAATCACAAAAAAAAAAAAACCTTCACAATTTCACTGACAGTTTCAGTGCTTTTTTTCATGTGATTCATTTGTTTATTTCGAACAATTTAACGTTCAAAAAACAAAAGACCTTACATGGACTTTAATTATTCTCACAGCTGATTTTTTTTTGTGTGCTTTTTCCTCTTAGTAGAGAGATCAAAAGCGGAGGATGTTTGATCTATGCTTTCAACATCACTTAGCCTGCTTCATGTTCATTTACATCTTTGGCTGAAAGCTGGGCCAACAGCCTCCCATAGAACAGAAACAGGAAGGAGATCAGACCAAGAGTAGTAGGTAGCTATAACTAGACATAGAAGGCTATAGCCAGAATTCTGCTCATTGTGTGTGCTTTATAAAGACAAAGCTTGTTCATTTGGCTTTTGGGGGGGGGGGGTAGCCTAACCTCCTAGGTTACACCAGTAACACCGTCTAATCCCTCCTCTTTCCTTTTCCAAACTAATCCTTCCAGGAACACAGATGACTCCCACGGAGGGAAAAACATACCAAGATGCTGTTCTGGATAAAACCTTGTGCACACTTTAAAGCTGTTTTCCCAAAACAATGAATGGCATTCCTCGCATACCAGTTACATACTGTCAAACAAACATCTTTGTAAATTTCCCCAGTTATTTCCTTGATGCAACAAATATGTCATCGCTTTACACCTTTATGTGTGAGACGGATGGTAGCAGTGCAATGCAGCCAAACGGATGGAGACATTTCCTCTCCTGGATACAAATTAAACAATAGCAGGCATTGTCTTCCCTGTTGTGGGGCCCAAACACACCGACTAAGACGTCCTCCATTTTCCACCCATTATGTTAGGCCCCAGAAGGAGAGGGTGCAGTGTTGGGCCCGGTGCCAGCCTGTTGAGTGGCAAAGCATTCAGTGGGCAAAGAGAGGTCAAGGAAGTTGTGGTGTTTTTTCCTGCATTGTGTTCATAAGACTTACAAGAAAACAGAGGAGCCTAAGGGTGCAGTGAAAACATTTATCCAGTTTCATGTGAAAAGATATCGGAGTAAAAAGAAAAGTTCAGTGACCTAAAGTGATTAAAAGAATGTTGCTTGTTTTGCTGCATACCGACTGTTTGACATGTACGATGACACAAGGAAGCAGGATTTTAATTTTTTTTTATTCAAATATAAGATAATTTACTGCCACATATGACAAAGAAAAACAGTCACATTTGAGAAACTTGAAACAGAGTGGTTTGCATTTTTACTTGACTTAAAATATTAATCGAATATAAAAAACAGTCGCCAATTAATTATCTGTCAATCAACTAATTGTCGCAGCCCTAAATCTAAATTAAAAGGTCCAGTGTGTAACGTGTTTAGTTGTTCATTATCAAAATCTGTGTTGCCCGTTCACAAACTTGTCCTTTTTCATGAATATTTACCTCCACCATCAATTCCAAGTATTCTTTTTGGCTTGAAATTTTACATTTGCATTTGCATGAACTGGTGTAGACGCTCCATATTCATGCGCCATCTTGAAATACGTTAGCTGGTAAGGGACATACAGGACATACTGCTCTGCCTTTCGCGTTTTCACTGTCACATGATAAACTCACAGGTGCTGCTAATGGGTATCGTAGCTTCCCGGCCCCGGCAAGTTTGAAGAAGGAAACACGGAGGACCACACGTACAAAAGGATATTGAAAAGAGCAAGAGACCGGCTTTTTGAAGCGTGAAGGCTACCGTAGCTGTAATACGTACTCTGAACTGTGTGGTGCGAGAGAGTTGATTGCGATATGATCTCAACGCTAGATGGGAGAAATTCCTACACATTGGACCTTTAAATGTAAAATAAATGACTAAATTGCATCTGGCTTTAATTGGTTGGGCAGAGTAGTGACAAATGCTTGTCACAATTTCCCAGAGCACAAAATGGCGTCTTTAAATCACTTGTTACTCTAGATAGATTCAAGATATTCAGCTTTCAATAGAATACCTATGTCAAAAAGTTGCAAATCCTTACATTTACACAAATGATTGAATTGATAAATCGTCCTTTAATCAAAAGGTTGGCGGTTCAATCCCGCCACCAGCAGTGAATGTGTGTGTGAATGGGTCAATGACAAGCAAACTGTAAAGCTCTTTGTCCGGTAAGGTAGAAAGGTGCTATATAAATGCAGTCCATTTACCATTACTGTGATTTCAGTATTTGTTTCGATTAATTCAACAGCCCTGGGTCACCCTAAACTATGAGAAGCGCCTCCGCTTTTCTTATCTTTTTCACACCACAGTGTCTGTTTGCCAGATAGGAAGCTTTCCTCTAGTCGGGTCCTTTCACTGCGGCACACATGGTCAATCCATTTATTCATTTGGCTCTGGCTGAGTGCAGATAGCAGACCTCTGCATGCATCTATCACCCACATCAAAGAAAGGGGCTGCAACCTTTCATAAACAATGGGACACTGTGGGAGAGATAAACAAAAGTCTCAGGTAGGGCGGTAAAGGACATTTCTGATGACCTAAACAGCCTTTGTATCTAATGGATGATCAGATACTGATATTTCAACACATCCGCGAGTTTAGTTTCAATCAATACAAACTATACATTTCACGTTTAATGTCTGCTGTCGTAAACTACTGTAAACAACTGTGGATAGAAATGAGCATTGGCACCTTTTTATAGAGCAGTAACTCATACAGTAGAAAGACTGATCTTTAAATGTGTGTCAAGGGACTGATGTAGCGTGAGGTTATGCTTTTATATCGTGTAGGAATGACCGATTAAGTGTTATAACCTGATAAAACCAGACACACGCTGGCTGCTTCAGTTATACGTTGCCCTCACTGAGTCACCCAGCAGAGTAAATCAATGACCGTGTCTCCTTTGTTGACAAAATCAACATCTTCAGCCGTCTGCATTTGTACATGCAAAACCCTGCGCTTGTCGAGGGAATCCTTCTATCAAGTGATCCCAATGACATGTTTGTTACTCCATGGCTGAGCTGCAAGACATGTTGTACTTTCACCTAACAAAATCTATTACCAGTGGAGGTTTTTATCTGCATTAATAAAAAAAAAAGGGCTTGGGGGGGCTTGGGTGGGCATTGCACTGTGGTTTCTTTAATACACAGGATGTAACACTGCACAAAGCTCTATAAAAAGACAATATACACCATTTAATATAAAATGATTAAATACTGATTAATCGACCAAATGTTTCACATCTAGTTGCCATGCAAAAGTGAGACTACATAGTGGTATAAATCAAAATCACAGTTTTAATACAATGTATCTAGGGCTACAATGAACATTTCCTATTATGACATTATCCATTAATATCCCCATACACTTAAAATCAAAGAGTCTGTCTGCCAACTCTACTACTATTCTTATTAAGCCAACAGGGAGATAAACAGAGACAGTGAAAGAGAAACCAGGGTGGC